>NC_084481.1:227998074-228304648 GCF_030035675.1 Rhineura floridana | reverse complement strand
GACATGCTCAGGCACCGACTTGCTAAAAATGGCCACGTCATCGATATAGGCCACTGCAAAATCTGACATGCCTCGCAACACAGTATTGATTAGCCTCTGAAATGAACTTAGTGAGTTCCTTAGTCCCATGGGTAAGGTCACAAACTCATATAACCCATCTGGTGTACTGAAGGCAGTTTTGGCTCTGGATTGCTCGTCTAGTTCCATTTGCCAAAATCCTTTACAGAGATCTAGTGTAGAGATAATGGTTGCTGCCCCCAATAACTCTAACATAGCGTCTACCCTAGGCATAGGATACGCATCTGGGACAGTAATTTTATTGATTAGCCGATAATCAATGCAAAACCTGGTCGTTCCATCTTTTTTCGGAACCAGGACAATACTTGAGGCCCAGGGACTGATGGATTCCCTGATCACTCCTAATTCCAGCATATCTTCCACCTCCTTTTTGATCTCATTCAAAACTTTCCCATTCACACGGTACGGAACAGATCTGATTGGGGCATGATCTCCAGTATCAATGGAATGTATAACTATACTGGTTCGGCCAGGTTTGTTGCTAAAGAGATTCCTATAGGTTTTCAAAACTCTCAGAATCTCCTCTTTTACTTCCTCCTTCACCTCCTCTGACCATTCCACTTGATCTACCCCTCCTTTGTCTTTGCTTTCCTGTACCAAATCTGGAAGTTCAGGCCCACTTCCCTCAGGGAATAAGGTAACTTGCAACACCTTTACATCCCTGGTATGGTAAGGCTTTAACATATTTACATGAACCACTTTGCTTTTGTTTAATTGGTCTGTGGTGATTACATATGTCACTGTGTCAAGCCTTTCTCTGATGGTATATGGTCTTTCCCAGTTAGCCTGTAATTTGTCATGTTTCCTGGGTATGAACGCCATAACCATATCTCCCACATCATACACACGTTCTCTGGCTGTTCTGTCATACCAGTAACTTTGCTTCTGCTGAGCTTGACTGAGATTCTCTTTCACCACTTCCATCATTTGTTTCACTGGTTCACATTCATCCTTTCTCTCAGCGGGCATCCACAGTCTATATAAAATCCCATTCTCACACACAACTTGATTCCTCAGTTTGTCAGTGAAAGGAATCTGTTGGGTCAGCGCTTGTTCCTTTATCTGCTTCAGACTTATATCTTTATGCAGCTCTTCCCTGAATTGATCTGCTTCTTCCCCAGAGACCACTTGATACAGTTTGTCTTCTTCAGCAGGCCTGCTAGTGGTTGCTATGGTGACCTGAGGCTGGTTAACAGATTTCACCCTGTTTGTTTCAGCCCCCCTTAATATGGCTTCTTTTTCTCTGCCAATTTGCTGTCTGGTCACTACATATATTTTCCCCTGTGCCCCCATAACATCTCTTCCCAGTATTACTGGTTCTTGTTGCTGGGCATTAATACCAACTTTATATCGGCCCTTTCGGCCTCTCCATTCCATTTTCACTAGGGCCACAGGCAAACTCTCTGGTTGACCCCTCACTCCTTGGATAGTCACTGTTTCCTGAGGTAATATTTCTTCAGATTTTATTAAATCTGGCCTCAGTAACATCTGAGCGGCACCAGTGTCAAGCAATGCCCAATAAGTTGCCCCTTGTACACTCACTTCCTCTCTCAGACTTGAATCAAGGTCTGTTACTTCTGTCCAGTTTATCTGGCAAAACTGAACCTTTTTCGCTGCTTCTAAAGCCTTGGGCTCTGTTTTCACTGCCCTTGTCTGAGCAGGATTACTAATGGGGTTGGCAACCTCACATTGAAAACGTAGGTGCCCCGGTCTACCACATTTGTAGCATAATTTCTCCTCACTTTTAGGGTACACAGATCCACTCTGGGGTGTCCTGTGCCCTTCAGATTTTAATGGAGGACTCACTCTCTGTGGTACCACATCCCTTCTGCCAGCACTATATGGTCTGGGTTTAAACTCTCTTGATGTTTTCCCCACCCACCAGTTCTATTGGAGGCGAAGTGATCCGCCATCTCTGCGGCCTCCTGCACAGATGTAGGGGAACGGTCTTTGACCAGGAGCCTTATTTCTGGTGGTAACTGATGGTATAATTGATCCAGTATCATGAGGCTTTTCACCTCTTCCACTGACTGAGCTTTGGCACTACTCATCCACTTTCCAAATATATCCATCAACTTTGCTCCCAGTTCCACAAAAGACCTCCCTGTCTGTATCTGGCAGTTTCTGAAAAGCTTTCTAAAATAATCAGGCCCCAGTCTGAATCTTTTAAACACTGCTTCTTTGAATTCAGCATAGGTGACGGGCCTGTCTGAGGGGAAATATTGGTATACCTCAGCCAATTCCCCTTTAATCAGGTTTGATAAATACTGCATGTATTTATCTTCAGGTAGCCCCCACAACTGAGCTGCTTTTTCAAAGGTGCTGAGGTAAATTTGAGGATCTTGACCAGGCTCATAGACAGCAAAGTCCTTTGGAGTAATTTTTATTTTTGCTCCATCTCTGTCTTTCCTTGTCTCCTCAGAGTGAAATTTCTCTTTATCAAATTTTAACTTTTCTACTTGTAATTCAGCATCCAATGCTCGTTGCTTCTCCCTCTCCTCAAACCCCAATCTCATTCTCTCAATTTCCAACTCCCTCTGTTTTTCCTTCTCTGCACCTTCCATCCTCAATCTCTCAGCTTCCATCTTCAATCTCTCAGCTTCCAACTCCCTCTGCTTGTCTTTTTCCTCAGCCTCCCATCTTAACTTCTCTCTCAAGTACTCTATATAAGCAGGATTGCTTAAATATCCTTCTGGGGTCTCTTCCCTGACAGGTTGTTTTTGCTGGGCAGTAGCAAATCCTATAAGTGCTACCCTCAATTCATCTACCCCTTTACCCTCGTGAGGTAAATTGAATGTTATGCACTTCTCCACCAGCTCCTCTCTTTTCATTTTTATGTATTCAGCCATGGTGTTTGAGTTCACTCACTCTTTGCCACACACTCTTTGCCAGTCACTCTCACAAGAAATCTTGTTTTGTTATTTCTGTTTGCCACACCACTGTTCTGGATTCTCTAGTATTCGTATCTGGATTCCCTGTTGTTCGTATCCCACCGCTACTGCCACCACATGTGATGCGTCCTTCCCTGGCTCTCCCTGTCAGGTTCCTACCTGCTCGTGGTTACTGCCTGTCTCTAGGCACCACCAGGGACACCACCAGTCCGGACCGCACTCTCTTATGGTTTCTCTCCCCGCTCTAACACAGATCTCAACAGATCCCCCTGCTAGGCAACCACCAGTAACGTCCCAATACTAGTATTCCCAGAGACTCTGAATACTGGTATTGTTATTCTCTTCACCGCTGCCACCATTTGTTACAGTTCCCCTTCAGCCTTGGTCATTACCTTACCCTCCCTTCTGGTCTGTGAAACCCCAGCCAAGGATCAGATAACAAAGCTAACAAGATTAACAAGATTTCTTCTTAAGGCACATAAGCATATGGTTTTACTCAATACTAATCTGAACTCCACCTCCCTCCTGGTAAACAACTCTCTAAACCCCACCAAGCAATCCACTCTTTCTCTTCTCCCCCCCAGCTTCCACTCTCACTCTTCCTTTTATACTGTCAGCCATTTTAAACATTCAGCCAATCATCTAGCATTCTACTGCCCATTCACTCCCCCTTGGATTACTCCAAGGGAAATGTTGTCTCAAGGGAGGCATCAGAGGGCTTAAGGTGGTAGGCAGGGGCTGGGCCTTTTCTTCCTGGGGCTCCTCATCACAACCTTGGGTTGCTGCAGGTAATCCTTAAGGGTCTGCTGTGCTGCCCCATGAGTGTGGTGACTTGGTCACCTTTCTACCTTCCATGTCATCATCCACAGGCTCAGGCTGGACCCTGAACCAGGGGACATGACAAGCATCAGGAAATGAAGAGCAGATGATGGTTTCCTAACATATATGTGTTAACATATCCTCTCTCTTTCTTAGATACACAATGGAAGCCTTGTTGAAAGCTGAAATAAAGATGGGTGTACTTAATGAGGACAGTGATCAGTCTTCAGATAAAGACCAGGAAGGAGATGACTTAGAAGATGACTTCTTTAACTTTCTGCCCCAGGGCAAGAAGTCAGCAGTGGACACTGCTGAGGAGGAACTGGTGAGGTACCTGAGGTCTCCCAGCAGGGAAGTGTCATCACTCCATGGCTTTCCACGTGTGCTGCGGTGTTTTTTGAAGCACAACACAGGCATGCCTTCAAGCGCCGCAGTAGAACGCCTGTTCAGTACTGGTGGCAACGTAATGACTGTAAAAAGACATTCCTTGTCTGACATGCTCTTTGAGCATCTTGTTCTTTTGAGACATAACAGAAACATATTGTAAAAGCATTTCAAGTGTAAAATTTGATTTCAAGAGTTGGGGTATCTTCATTGCTTGGGGGGATGTGAGATTCTGTTATGCCGTTATGTTAATCTTCAAGTGTTGGGGTATCTTCATTGCTTGGGGGGATGTGAGATTCTGTTATGCCATTATGTTAATCTTACAGATAAAATTTTTTATTCTACTACACCCTGTGTGTGTGTGTTTATTTTTAATATTGTTTTAGGCTTCTTAGATGTGCAGCAGCCAAGGCCAGCACCTTGTAGGAGTTTTTTTTAAAAAGTAACTGAAATGTAATTGTAGTGATTACTTTTGAGAAAAAGTAAAGTAATCAGTTACTTTCAGAGCAATTGTAATTGTAACGGTAATTACTACTTTTTTGGGCCAAGTAATTGTAACTGTAATTTATTACTTTTTAAAAGTAATCTTCCAAGCTCTGGGCTGGTTACAGGGACCATATAACTCCCTTGTTACAACAGCTCTACCGGCTGCCAGTTTGTTTCCGGTCACAATTCAAAGTGCTGGTTTTGACCTTTAAAGCCCTATATGGCCCAGGTCCAGGGTATCTGTCAGACTGTATCTCCCTATACGAGCCTGCCCGGGCCCTGAGATCTTCAGGAGAGGCCCTTCTCTCAGTCCCAACACCCTCGCAAGTGCGATTGGTGGGGACGCGAGATAGGGCCTTCTCGGTGGCTGCTCCTAGGTTCTGGAACTCCCTTCCTAGGGAGGCACGAATGGCCCCCTCCTTGCCATCCTTCCGTCGGCAAGTAAAGACTTTTTTTATTCCAACAGGCTTTTGGGATAGAAGGTGTTTAGGATTGGGCTTTACAAGGCTTGTTTTATTTTTTTATATTATTATTTGTATTATTTTAAATTGTTTTTAGATTTTTAAGTGCCTTTTACAGTTTTAAGGTTGTGCATAGTTTAATTGTATTTTAATTGTATGTTTTTCTATGTTTTTAACTACATGTAGTTCTATTTGTAAGCCGCCCTGAGTTCCAGTTTGGAAAAAGGGCGGGGTAAAAATAAAGTTTCAATTCAATTCAATTCAAAACCAAGGCATAAAATGAACATCCACGCCCTTAAGATCCTATTAAGCAAGCTTGCTTTCAAACAACTCTCAAGAAACATCTACCTACAGAACTCCCTGAAAACGTTGAGGAACACTGGATTAAACTGAAGACTTCCATTATTGCAGCATGTGAACAAACTATTGGATACCAAACTAGGAAACATCAGGACTGGTTCAATGGGAATGATAGTGAGATTGAACATATCATTGACAAGACAAGGAAAGCTTTCCAGATATGGCAAAAAGACATTAACTGTGCTGCTAAGAAAAAAATCTATGCCAGTGCAAAGGCTGAGGTCAGGTCCAAAGAAGAACAAGAGAACTTAAGAACACCTGGTGGATAAAGAAAGCTCAAGAAATCCAGCATTTCGCAGATGCTCATGATGCACGGGGCTTTTTCAATGCCACAAAGGCCATCTACAGACCAACAAATTATGGCACAAATCCCTTACGTTCAATAGATGGTACCAAACTTCTAAAGGACAAAGAATCTATTTCACTGTGCTGGAAAGAGCATTACCACGGCCTCCTTAATCGAGCAACAACAAATTAGAGATGCGCTTGCAGTATCCCCTAATTTGGATGAAGTCAGTAAAGCCATTAATCAAATGAAGAATAACAAAGCTAGTGGACCTGATGGGATTCCTGCTGAAGTCTTTAAAGAAGGTGGGCCTGAACTTACACAACAAGTAACATCTTCAAATTTCTCCCCCATATATCCCATGCGTTGCGGGTTTTTGATATTCACTGAGACCTTTTGTCCCTACCGCTGAGCAATGGCTTTTCCCCAATCTGGTCTTGAAGGACAGGTTCCACAGAAGACATGTTAAGGGGGGGGGATGTCAGCTATTACAGAGAGATGGCTGCCAAGATAGGAAAAGTGATCAACATTCTCCAGCGTCACACCATTAAGCTGGATTGATGGTGCTACAGAGGGATTGGTTCACACTTGCTGATGAAGCACTTTGGTTTTTTTGATGTTAAGCGAGAGGCCAAGCTTTTCATATGCTTCTGCAAAGACATTTAGGATAGTTTGAAGATCTTTCTCTGAATGTGTGGAGACTACATTATCATCGGCATATTGATGTTCTATGACAGAGGTTGTAATTACCTTACTTTTTGCTTTCAGCCTACTGAGATTAAAAAGCTTTCCATCTGTTCGATATGTGATTTCCACGCCAGTGGGAAGTTTCCCCTCAGCAAGGTGTAGAATCATGGCAATGAAAATAGCAAATAAGGTTGGAGCAATGACACATCCCTGTTTGACACCTGATCCCACTTTGAATGGATCACTTTGAGAGCCATTGTTATCCAAAATTGTTGCCGTCATGTTGTCATGGAGGAGTCGTAAAATATTCACAAATTTATCAGGGCATCCAATTTTCAGAAGGATGGTCCAGAGAGCAGTTCGATTTACAGTATCAAAGGCCTTAGTCGGATCAATAAACGCCATCTACAGAAGTCGGTTTTGCTCCCTGCATTTTTCTTGAAGTTGTTGTGCAGTGAATATCATGTCCACTGTCCCCCTGGAAGGGTGGAAACCATTTTGGGATTCAGGGAGGATGTCTTCTGAGATAGGTAGGAGGTGATTTGCGAGGATCCTTGCAAGGATTTTACCTGCGGTAGCAAGAAGACAGATGCCTCGGTAGTTCCCACAATCTGTTCTCTCTCTCTTCTTGAAAAGAGTGATAATTATTGCATCCCTAATGTCTTCCAGGATCTCCTCCCTCATCCAGATTTTTTCGATGAGCTTATGAAGTTGTTGTGTAAGTTCAGGCCCACCTTCTTTAAAGACTTCAGCAGGAATCCCATCAGGTCCACTAGCTTTGTTATTCTTTTTTTTTTTTTTTTCAATAATTTTTATTCAGATTTTCATAAAACATACAAGACAAAATCATAAAACATTCAAAGACAAAAAACAAAATCAAAAATAGTTAAACAAAAAGAAAAAAAGAAAAAAAAAACAAAAATAAAAAATAAAGAGTAAAATATTGACTTCCCATTTGTCAAAGATCAAATCAGTTATAAGTCTATAATATATAACAATCCTGTCTCTTAAGTCATATTATAAAATCACTTTCCTCCAGTAGTTATCTTACTTAATCATCAAATCTCATAAACATTACTTTATTCTTTCCACAAAAAGTCAAAGAGAGGTTTCAATTCTTTAAGAAATATATCTATCAATTTTTTTTTCCAGATAAGCATATCGATTAATCCATCTCATTACTAATTATGATAATCTTATTGTCATAACCATAGTCAAAATAAACATTTCAATTAATCCATCACATCAGAATCTGTTAGGTTCAATAATTTCAGTAGCCATTGTTCTATTATCTCTATTAGTTCCATTTTCCATCTTCCATCTTCAGTAGTCTTGTTAAGTCCAGTAATTTCAATATCCAATCTTCCATTATCAGTATTCCATAATAATCTTGCTGTCAAAGCCATAGTCATATAGTAAGAGTCTGATGGGGATTACCTCTATCCCAAATATTTTCTTGCCATCCATTCTGAATAGGTTGCTGAAATACTGCTGTAAAATCATATCTCTGTTCTTTTTTTCAAAATACACTGGGTCATCTCTTAAAAGTTTTTCCATTGTCACATGGCTGCAGTTAATTCCATAGATTTTCTCTATATTGGGCTCCATCACATCATTCCAGTCCAGAAGATTATCCATGCCATTGATAACTTTATCTCTAGAATCTTCATTCATTTCTTCAGAGATAACATTGAGTTCCAAACAATAGATTTTATTTCTAAAGTCCATAGACTCCAAATCTTGTTCCTGTTCCACGTTGGTTCCAATCTCCGGGATCTCCTCTCTCACAGGGACCCCTATTCCAGTCTCCAGGGTCACCTCTCTCACAGGGACCCCTGTTCCAATCTCCGGGGTCTCCTCTCTCACAGGGACCCCTTCCAGGGTCACCTCTCTCACAGGGACCCTTATATCTTTAATCTCCTGCTTCATTTTACTCAATTCAATTTTCATTATCTCAATCTCATCCATTATTTTCTGAAACATAGTTATTTCCAGATTTTCAGCCACTTTCTTAATTGCCATTTTAAAAGAAAAATATAGGAAAACCACTTCTTATTTCAGCAACAATTGGGTTAATACTCCAAACTTGGTGACATCACAGTATAAACAGAGCAGACAGCCTTATCTCTCCAATAGTTAAGTAAACAAAATGCAGTTCCCAGGATCGAAACAATTAATGGCAATCGTCAAGAAACAGATTCGTCAAAATAAAATAGACCAAAAAGAGAGTAGTCTCAAAACAGTATAATATTTTTCAAAATAAAAATCTGGAATAGAAATCCCTCTTCTGTGTATATCTTTAGAATGCAAATCCAGGACAGCTTTTTGCAACAAAAACAGAGATAAGCTATTAATTAGTGCGTAGCAGAGAGAAGTTATGGCTCCCCAGTGAGATGTCAAAAACTGATCAATCTGGCAAATCTCTTTTAAACAGCAACAATTTAAGTCAAGTAAAAGAAAAATATAGAAAGAAGGGTGCTTGCCTGTTAGTGCGTTCTCTCTTAGAAGATAAGGTGAACGTTCGCTTTATCAGATAGAGCTTGCTGTTAAAAATCCGTCCCACCTTCGTCGGCTGGACCTCGTCCCATAAATTAATGAGATCTGGTCGTCCCAACAAAAATAGGCTTTGAGGTTAATCTCTTCGTTTCTCCCTACCCGGGAGAAGTTTAATCAGTCAAAAAAAAAAGAAAAAACTGACTGATATATCTGAATAAGCTTCTTTTGAGGCAGGAGCCCGTCTCAAAAGCAGGCACAGGCTAAGTCACCCTTCCCGGAAGTCCCACTAGCTTTGTTATTCTTCATTTGATTAATGGCTTTACTGACTTCATTCAAATTAGGGGATACTGCA
This sequence comes from Rhineura floridana, assembly GCF_030035675.1. Lineage (NCBI taxonomy): Eukaryota > Metazoa > Chordata > Lepidosauria > Squamata > Rhineuridae > Rhineura > Rhineura floridana. The sequence continues at coordinate 228,295,348 of NC_084481.1, read as the reverse complement.
AACTCATCTTTAATTTGTTGTTGTGGGATTTGTGAGAAGACCTCATCAGCCACAATAGAGTTACGATTAAGGTTGTGGTAATGCTGTTTCCAAAGCAGTGCAATAGACTCTTTGTCCTTTAGAAGTTTGGTACCATCTATTGAACGTAAGGGATATGAACCATAATTTGTTAGTCCGTAGATGGCCTTTGTGGCATTAAAAAAGGCCCATGCATCATGAGCATCTGCAAAATGCTGGATTTCTTGAGCTTTATTTATCCACCAGGCTTTCTTAAATTGTCTAGTTCTTCTTTGGACCTCAGCCTTTGCACTGGCATATATTTTTTTTCTTAGCTGCACAGTTAATGTCTTTTTGCCATATCTGGAAAGCTTTCCTTGTCTTGTCAATGATATGTTCAATCTCACTATCATTCCCATTGAACCAGTCCTGATGTTTCTTAGTTTGGTATCCAATAGTTTGTTCACATGCTGCAGTAATGGAAGTCTTCAGTTTAATCCAGTGTTCCTCAACGTTTTCAGGGAGTTCTGTAGGTAGAAGTTTCTTGAGAGTTGTTTGAAAGCAAGCTTTCTTAATAGGAACTTGAAGGGCATGGATGTTCATTTTATGCCTTGGTTTTCTTCCTTGGAGCCTACGCTGATGAACAATATTAATGGCCATAGCAGATCGAATTAATCCGTGATCTGTCCAGCAGTCATCAGCACTCATCATGGCCCTGGTGAGGTGTACAACACAACAATCTCTGGCATGGACAATTACATAATTCAGGAGATGCCAGTGCTTCGACCGAGGGTGCTTCCATGATTTTTTAAATTTATCTTTCCGGCGAAAGAGTGTGTTTGTGATAACAAGATTATGCTCTGCACATTTAGTCAGAAGTAGAATTCCATTCAGGTTGCTATTGCTAACTCCTTCTTTCCCAATGGTTTCTGGCCAAAAATCAAAATCACACCCAACTCTTGCATTGAAATCGCCCAGGAGGATAATTTTATCCTCCTTTGGTATCTCTGATAAGATGGTGTCCAGCTGGGTATAAAAAAATTCCTTGATGTCTTCATCAGCATCTAATGTTGGTGCATAAGCACTTAGAATAGTTGCCTGCTGGTTTTTGGCGAGTTTTAATTGGAGAGTTGAGAGTCGTTCATTAATGCCAGTAAGAACTTCTGACAAGAGCTTCACAAGATCATTTTTAATAGCAAAGCCTACTCCATGTATTCGTCATTCTTGTTCAGGCAGTCCTTTCCAGAAGAAGGTATGACCTCTTTTTTCTTCCTTCAATTGTCCCTCTCCTGCTCTTCGAGTTTCTTGGAGTGCTGCTATGTCAATATTAAAACGTCTCAACTCCCTCGCAATAATGGCAGTCCTGTGTTCAGGACGGTCACTATCTGTATTGTCCAGCAATGTCCGTATATTCCATGTTCCAAAGTTCATTTGTCTTTTGCAACCACTAAGTGGTGACCCCACTGGACGCGGTGATCCAGTCAGGGAGAGAGAAGAGGCAGACTATGTTTAGGGTATCTTTTCTAGCCCCCTCCCCATACGGGGTGAGCAGAGTGGATCCTGAATAGGACTGCTCAGTCATGGATACAGCTGCCAAACTATTCAACTGCCTTGGTCCTTGAGCTAGGACGACTGAGTCTGTATCCACCACCCATGTGTCGGTCCATGACTAGGGGCTTCTGGATTTCACAGTCCTGCCCCCGTTGCCATTCACCTACCGCCATGGGACTTTTGGTTTGGTTTGGTTTGGTTGGAAGACGCCTGTGCATGAATTTGTTTTATGTGGGGAGATCGGTGCACGACGATCAACACACAATCTTGACAGAAAAAGGCTTTGATCCAATGGCATGGATACCATGACAATTGGAAGTCCTTTATCTGCTGCAGCCTTCATCTGCCTTCACAGCCATTGTAACATACTCATTGTTATCCTCTGCCTGTTCTGCCGTTGAGGACTTTCTTGGATCATTCTCCCTTGACCTTACCGCCATGGGTGACCCTGCTGGCAGTACATGACTCCCGACGGCATCACTCACAGGGTTCATTGGAACACGGAAGCCCACTCACCGCTGCAAGGTGACGATCCAGCGAGGGGCAATGTGGTGTAGTGGTTAAGGTGCTGGACTATGACCTGGGAGACCACGGTTTGAATCCCCACACAGCCATGAAGCTCACTAGGTGACCTTGGGCCTGTCACTGCCTCTCAGCTTCAGAGGAAGGCAATGGTAAACCCCCTCTGAATACCGCTTACCATGAAAACCCTATTCATAGGGTTGCCATAAGTCGGAATTGACTTGAAGGCAGTCCATTTCCATTTCAAGAAAATATGTGAACTAAAATCTCTTAAAATATGAATAGAGAGAGAATGTGCAGTGCCTGGATTCAACAGCAGGGTGCAGCATTTAACTATAAAGACTGCCAACACTCGAAAAGGGTTCTGTGAGTAAATGTGACACCAGACTTCACACTTCATTCTATTTTGCTGTGCAACAGGAAGATGTTGTGCTTGATTACGGCAACACCTTGTGGGGGAAAGGCTCTCCATGATCACACATAAACACTAGGGCTGCACCATTGTTGTTGTTATGTGCCTTCAAATCGATTATGGCGACCCTGTGAATCAACAACCTCCAGCAGCATCTGTCATGAACCACCCTGTTCAGATCTTGTAAGTTCAGGCCTGTGGCTTCCTTTATGGAATCAATCCATCTCTTGTTCGGCCTTCCTCTTTTTCTACTCCCTGATGTTTTTCCCAGTATTAATGTTTCTAGTGAATCATGTCTTTTCTACAGCTCTGCCAGTTAAAGGGACACCAATGACTTACCTGAGTAGAGGGAGACTGTTGACCTGTTTGATCTGCAGCCTAAAATACCTCCATCACAAGGGCAAAAGATTTAGATGGTACCTATCATCACCATCATCATCATCATTATTATTATTTAACTTATATCCTGCCTTTCCCCAAAAACTGGGACTCAAGATGGCTTACAAAAATCAAAACAAACCAAATAAAAACATACAAAAAGTTATTGTTGAAATGTAATTAAACTCTGTATAGAATTCAAACCATTTTAAAAAGCCAAAGATAAAGATAAGTAGAGCAGCACAGTGTTAAAAGCCCTTGCAGTCAGTTCCCAAAAGCCCATCGAAACTAGAAAAAATTCACCTGCCAGCGGAAGGATAGCAAAGAAAGAGCCAGTCTAACCTCCCAAAGAAGGGAGTTCCAGAGCCTGGGGGCAGCTACCAAGACGGCCTTCTCCTGTGTTCCCACCAGACATGCCTGTGAGGGTGGTGGGACCAAGAAAAGAGGCCTCCCCTGAATACCTTAGAGTGCAAACCGGCTCATAAGATATGTTCCTTCAGGTAGCCAGTTCTAGCTCTTGGGGACTCTTGGAGAGTGAACCTCTGTGCTCTACATTTCTGTCCTTCATGATCCCCTTTACCAGCTTTCCCCAACTTGGTGCCCTCCAGATACTGTTGGGAGTATAACTCCCACAGTCCCTCGATCATTGGCCACACTGGCTGGAGCTGATGGGAGCTGGAGGGGAACCGGGTTGGGGAAGGCTGCAACTTCCCTCTCCCTTCACCAGTCCGTATCTTTCCTTCTACCATCCTTCTTTCTTCTGCAGATTGTTTAGATTGCATAAAATAGTATATAAACAAAGGCAAAAACTCTAAATAGGTGTCGCACTGAAACCTGAAGACACATGGCTTGTGTCAATAGGCAACCCTAAGCCCCAAAACCTGGCTTAATAAGCCAGAACATGCATAAGCAGTGCGTGGGTGCAGCCATTTCACTCCTCCCTGTGTGCCAGTGGCTGAGCATGTTAGGATCCGTCTCTTTGCTGCAGCTTTCCATCACATGCAAACCCATATGGTAACAGCTTCAAAACAACATGAATCTATGGTCTGAACATAAGAACATAAGAAGAGCCTGCCAGATCAGGCCAGTGGCCCATCTAGTCCAGCATTCTCACAGTGGCCAACCGGATGCCTGGGGGAAGCCCGCAAGCAGGACCCGAGTGCAAGAACACTCTCCCCTCCTGAGGCTTCCGGCAACTGGTTTTCAGAAACATACTGCCTCTGACTAGGGTGGCAGAGCACAGCCATCATGGCTAGTAGCCATTGATAGCCCTGTCCTCCATGAATTTGTCTAATCTTCTTTTAAAGCTATCCAAGCTGGTGGCCATTACTGCGTCTATGGGAGGAAATTCCATAGTTTAACTATGCGCTGAGTAAAGAAGTACTTCCTTTCGTCTGTCCTGAATCTTCCAACATTCAGCTTCTTTGAATGTCCACAAGTTCTAGTATTATGAGAGAGGGAGAAAAACTTTTCTCTATCCACTTTCTCAATGCCATGCATCATTTTATACACTTCTATCATGTCTCCTCTGACCTGCCTTTTCTCTAAACTAAAAAGGCCCAAATGCTGCAACCTTTCCTCATAAAGGAGTCAATCCATCCCCTTGATCATTCTGGTTGCCCTCTTCTGAACCTTTTCCAACTCTATAATATCCTTTTTGAGATGAGGCAACCAGAACTGTACACAGTATTCCAAATGCGGCCGCAACATAGATGTATACAACGGCATTATGATATCGGTTGTTGTAGAGGAGAGGATGGTGAAGTTTTGTTGTGTGAGTGAGTCATTTTGCTCACGCAGCAACTTAGTTGGATCTTGAGATGCTGAATGAGATGAAAACAGGTCTCACCAGAGGCATGGAAAATGTATGAACCGGAGAGAACTCTGCTGCTTTGTTCAGGCCCTGTCAAAACATGAAATCATCACCTTGAAAGAAACAATGTGAGAAAGAAATTTTAGTATCCAAGCAGAGTCAATGTCAGCTATCTGCGGCAAATGAGTGCCGGATTTTGGTGTTGTCATTCATTAACAATGTATACACTATAACTGTGATATTTTATTTGGTTGATGAACAGGGCCTCCAAAACCTGCGACAGTTTGCACCTGTGAAGCTGCCCCTGTGCTACAACTAGAAATCCATCTCATACGATATAGGAATTGGGCCTTTAGTGTTGTGGCAGCTACCCTTTGGAATTCCCGCCCGTAAATATATATTAGACGGGCTGCCTCTGTTGACTTTTTGGCACCAACTGGAGACCTTCCTTTTCCAACAAGCCTTTTAAGTAGAGATCTTTCCCATCTGTATTGGCATTGTTTTTGGATGTTTTAAATTGTTTTATCACTTGTGGCTCCTTGGGAGGAAGAAAAGGATATAAATTTAATAAATATATATTTTTATATTTTCTTATTTATTAGATTTCTTACCCACCCTTCTCCATAAGGCCTCAGGACAGGTTATAACCAAGTAAAAATGCAATATTAAAATCAGGTAAAATCTGTGGACTTTCTGGGCCTAGCTGAAGCTTCAGTGGTTCGGAGCAGCAGGATAAAGCTATTCCATCTCCTGAAGATTAAAAAAAGAGAACTTTTCAGTTGATTGCAAAGATATTTTGTCCAAAAAAAAAAGCAAAAGGACACATGGACAAGGATCTTTTAAGTATTTGGAAACTGAGGACCATATAAAACTGTGTTATATTTAATGTTATGTTTTCTTTATGAAAAAAAAGAGTTCACAAGTTATTCAAAGTCATTTCATTTTTGTCCCTTAAGAACCTGCAAGGGATTACACATGCACAGACAACTCAAAGCCAGGCAGGGACAATTTCTTCTACTGGAGGTTGTGATGGGGGCAGGGGAGAGTAGGGGCCCAGGAAAGCAGAAGCAGGTAGGTGGCTCAGAGCAGAGGCTGCAGTTCATTATTCCTGTTTTATGTCCCCTTTTAAAAAAAATGTCTAACCTCCAAAGTAAGGGCTGATGGTGAGGGATAGCATAAACTGCCGACTAAAGATAAGACATAGCTGCAGTCCCATGCAATCATGTGCTTCACACATCCATCCACATCCTAATATACTTCAATAATCCAAGCCTGGTGGGTGGCAAAGCCCTGCTGTGTTTTTTTGGTGGGGGTGGGGGTAATTTTTTGTTGGAATTATTCATGGGGAATAATTTGTTCACTGTGGCCTTCGAGACGCATCTAGTTAAAATTCCCACACACAAGAATAATTTCAACCAATTAACACTTGACAAGACGTAAGGTTGCAAATCTCAAAAGAGTTCACATGAGGAAATGCAAATAAGGGGAGGGGGCGTTCGCTTAATTCCCTCTCCATCCCCCTCCTCTGTTGCTCTCAAACAGTCTCTTGCAATTGGATGAAAACTCCTGTCTTGTTTTGCCGGGCAAGAGCTCCTTGCTAGAAGGATGGCGCGGTGGGGGTGAGGAGGGAGCAATTGAGAGCAAACCAGACATCCAAAAATAGGCCATTCGTTCAATGGAAGAAGCCATCTGTAGGACGTACCACAAACAGATCAATCATTCAACATATGCTTGTCCCACGCTGCATTTAAAATGTCATGCACACACAAAAAAGCAGATAAGGAGCAATGGAAACTCTTTTCTTCCTACACATAATGAATTATACATGCAAGAATGAATGGACTGGAAACTGCCACACATCTATGCAGTTTGTCTACCTGTCTGTCTTTCTTTCTTCATCAAACATCGCCATCTTCTCAACATTATCTCTTTACTGATAACAACAATGCGTCTTGTGTCCCCTTGAAGACTGAAAGATTTATTAGGGCAAGTCACATACGCCTTAAAAAATGGCTAGTCTTTAAGGAGCCACAGGATTCATTGTTCTTGCAAAGAGCATACGATTAGGCCAATGGCCCATCTAGTTCAGTATCCTGTTCTCACAGTGGCCAGCCAAATATCTCTGGGGACCCCACTAGCAGCACCTCAGCAGAAGAGCCATCTCTGCACCTGTGATTCCCAGCAACTGGCATTCAGATGCATGATGCCCCCGACAGTGGAGAGAGAAGATTGTATGCTGCAACAGACACGGCTGCCCCTCTAGAAGTTGCTTGTTGTTCCACTTCATATGTATTGCTTCATTCTCTAAAAGAGCGGTGACTAATCCCCAGCTTGGGTGCTGATATGGCCCCAATCTATTATTATTATTATTATTATTATTATTATTTTGCCCTCTCCCCAAGGCTCCACCATTTTTGGCAAAAAGATTTCCTTTGTTTTGTTTTGAAAAGTATGTATGATGATGGGTTCTAAACCTGTTTGCCCAACCCAATGGGGATGCAAACGGACCTCTCTCCCCACATCAGATTTGTCATCTGATGAGCAAAGAGAAGGTGATAACCCCCCTCCTCACCTGATATGTGTGAGCCGTCCATCTGTCTGTGCCCTGGGTCTGTGTGTGTTTGTGTGAGGTGGCAGAACCCACTGCTGCCATTCAGCCCCAAGAGAATTGACGGAGGGTGAGTGAGGCCCTCGGGCAGTGAAGGTTGGCCATCCTGCTCTGTAGTGACGCTTTTTCACTATGCAAAAGTGCAGACAAATCTGGAGAGGGGTGTATCGTATAAGCTATGGAGATAGGCCTTCAAGTAAGAAGGGTAATATCAGAATGTCACGTGAGAAGGCCTTATTGGCAGGTCTGGAGCCAAAGTTTGGGCCCTGGCCGAGAGTCCCTGTGGCCAAGAGGGGCCCCTGAAGGGGCCCTCTTTAGGGTGGGAGGGTGGTGCTCCCGTTCTGTTATCTAGGGCAGAATGAGGTCCTGCAACCCTACTGCACACATGCTCCACCTACCTCTTCTGTCAGGATGAATACCATGTGTGCTGTGCACGCATGCCTACCATCACCTAAGATGGCAGCAGGGGCTCCCCTAAGGGGCTGATGCCCCCGCCGCTATCTTGGTTCACACGACATGGGTGGGGCATGCGGGTGGATTTATTAGTCCCGTGTCACCTATATCGGGAGGAGGTGTTGGATACAGCACCACAGGCCCAGGGCAGGCTGGTGCCCAATGGCCCAGTCATGCCTGGCACCAGCCCTGCTTATCGGAATAGCAAAACAAAGCACGGTGGTTGCTGGGAGCCATTGATAGAGTCCTCAAGGGAAGGACATGGCAGGCCTTTGATGTGTCCACAAACCAAAAGGGCAGCAGCTGGAAAAGGAAGAGATCACCCTAAGAAGAGCAGGGAGACCCAACCAATGCCATTCTGTAAACCAGGGTTGGTTAACCTGTTTTGGCCAGAGGGTCCAATTCACTCTCAGCCAAACTTCCTGGGGCCGCATAGAAGCAGGGTGTGTGGCCAACCCACACTCTTTTGTGCAACTTCTTGTATGAACGCAGTTTGTACAGATCCTTTGGGGGGGAGGAATATCACTCCCTCTCCACTCATCAAATAATTGATCTGATGACTGGGGGAGGGGGCAATTTGCATCCCAGTCAGGGCCTTGGGCTCTGCCCCCCTCAGCATTGTATCTGCTTTTTAAATCTTTTGCCACTGCCACCAAAGTCATGGGGAGAGGGCAGATCAGGCCCCCAAACCTGGAGGGTGTGTGTCAGCCATCCCTGCTATATACTAGTAGCAAACTCTTTCTTTGAGCCTGAAGGCAGCCAAAACAGCATCACCTACACAGGCGAGGGGGAAAGTTCCCAAGAATAGTCTAAACAGAACTGAGCATGCTCAGTGGCGAGGGAATGCTGACTGACCCAACCGGGGTGGGGGGCAGAAAATAGGAGAAATGGAATGGAGTGTCCTGAAAAAGATTGTGGCCAGCTAGAATCCTTGACAGGAGTCCTCCACGCAACATTTTGCTGCAAGACCCACTTGTCCCAAACTACTTCAGTATGACCATGGTGGCTGATGTCAGGAAAAACCTCCTCCTCTGGTTTAAAAAAACTTGTTTTATGACATTCTGGATTGCGCCCAACTGCACCTGTTTTTCAGATACAGTGGCTGTTTTCTCATTACATACTGTAGATTCATGGCCTGAGTCATGCATGGAGTAGCCCACATATGAGACAGCTGGGAAACACACCTGGGTGAGGATAGAGATCCAATGGTACAGACAAAAGAAAGTTGTTCTGCACACAGCACATGGTTAAACTATGGAATTCGTTCCCACAAGATAAGGGGATGGCCACCAGTAGTGCGTAACTTTGTTCCTTCTTAATATTTTAATTAGCTCTATCCGACTCTCACCTTTGTTTGATGCAGTTCTTCAGCGGCTCTACCTGAAAACAATTCCGCACAATATTGGTATCCCTCTGACATCTCTTGTGATGAAGACATGGCTCAGAATGGCTATTACTGAAATAATATAGAATCTTAAGGAAAGATGGCAATCAAAACTTGCAGGGACATGAGACGGATGATAGCATCTATGGCAGATGAGGAAATTCCACCAACTTGATTTGGAATACACCCATGGAGGGGGAGAGCAGCTGAATTATGTCCAACTAAATTAAAACTAAGGCTGCGATCCAATACACATTTACTTGGGAGTAAGTCCCATTAAGCTCAACACAGCTTACTTCTGAATAGACATGTATTGGATTGCAGCCTAAGGCTGTATGTACACTATGGTTGTACATGATTATTTCCTTTACATTTTAAGTGTGCCCTTCTTCCTTGGGGCGGTCATGGTCCCACTCTGTTGTTTTGTCCATGAGGGGCAGACTACGCTGAGAGATGGTGAGCAGCCCATGGTCACCCAGTAAACTTTGTAGCTGGTTTCCATTTTTTAAAAAATATTAAAACGATTTATATGCAGGCAAAGTTTATGAAGTAACGCAGATCCACATAATACATTTAAAGCACATCCAACTCACATTTAAAACACATGACAGAATCCTTGGAAGTGTAGTTTCCACCGTCACAGTTATTGTTTCCACCACCCTTAACAAACTACAGTTCCCATGATTCTGTGGAGGGGATTCATGTCCTTCAAATGTGTGTTGAATGTGCTTTAAATGCATGGTTTGGATCTGCTGTAGATATGCTGTTCATTCATTAGTGAATTGAAAAGAACAATTTTAAAAGATACTTTTTTAAACAGCGGAAGGGCTGTAGTTCAGTGGTAGGGTCCATGCTTTGCATGCAGAGGTCCAAAATTCAATCTCTGGAAAAGAATATTGCCTGGAATCCTGAAGATCCAATGCTAGTCCATATCATCAATACTGAGCTAAATGGTACCAAATGGCCTGAGTCAGTATGAGGCAAATTCCTTTGTTCCTAAAAGAGGAAAGAGATGCAAGGACCACAGTAACTCTGAAATGTATTTATGTATTTTATTTGCGACATTTATATACCGCTTTATTGTGAAAAACCTGAAAGCGGTTTACAGAAGGCATTAAAACAATGAAATTATTGGCAAAAACAGTTGACAGGTTTTTAAAAACATTCAAAATAATAAAACCAACAATGAGTTAAAAACACATTAAAAACATAATAGTTTCTACATGCCTGGGTAGGCTTGCCTAAACAAAAATGTTTTAGCAGGTGTAGAAAACAGTACAATGAAGGCACCTGCCTAATGTCAATAGGCAGGGAGTTCCAAAGCGTAGGTATTGCCATGCTAAAGGACTGATTTCTTACAAGAACAAAATAAGTACTATGTTGCACCTGTAACATGGACAGCACACCTTAAACTTGGTTTTATAGCAAATTGGCAACCAATGCAGATTTCAGAGCGGAGTTATTATGTGTTGACAGGGTCTTACTTATGTCAGCAATCGTGCCACAGCATTCTGCACTAACTGCAGCCCCCAGGTCAGGTTGTGCTGCATTGGGATATCTGTGACCTTGGTTTACTGGCTGCCAGGTGTTTTTAGTTTTGGTTTTTGGTTAGGAACCCTGACTGGTTGTGGGATGCTGAGTTTTCTGCCTTACTCATAGGAATCTTGTGGTTGGTAGTGGTTTCATGCACTCAGCTCAACCCCTTAAGCCCATTGATAATGCACCTTATTGGTTTCATGACGGTTTGTTTCTTGCCCAATAGTGGTAAAAGAGAATTCACATACTGGGATGTGTGGCTTCAACTGCTGTTGCTTATTCTATTTATTATTTGCTTTATATCCCGCCCTTCCTCCCACTAGAAGCCCAGAGCAGCGAACAAAGCACTAAAAACACTTTAAAACATCATAAAAACAGACTTTAAAATACATTAAAATAAAACATATTTAAAAACATTTTTTAAAAGCTTTAAAAATATATTTTAAAAAGAAAGAAGAAATTTAAAAACATATTAAAAAGCAGTTCCTTGTTGTCCCAAGCTACAGCCTGTGAAGGTAGACTAAACCATGCATGTTTTCTCTCTGTCAGTTATGTAAAGCCGTTCGAAGCAGCCACATTAAAAGGCAGGCAGCGCATTCAAGGCAGGGGTTTACCAGCCCTGCTTTGATATAGATACCTTTGCAGAGGATCCCTAGTCAAGCCTTACCAACAGCATGATCCGTGCATCCGACCATTATCCATTCAAAAATAAGTCCAGTTGAGTTCTATGGGGCTTAGAGTTGCAGCCTTCAGGGGCATCCATCTGAGTGCTCCCATCTAAGATCTCCACAACACTAGGCTCCCTTCTTCCTACAATGGCCTTCTAGTGACTGGCCTGGCCTGAGGGCACTTAAACTCTTCTTGCCAGAAGCAAGTAGGCCAGATTAAATGTTCCCTACCCAGGCTCTCTAAGCAGGTGATAAGGAATGATACTGTCACTTTAGCTAGTCCCCAGAACACCGTCTTTTAGCTAAAATTTCTATCTTAATTTCTGATCAGAATTTTTGTGTTTGAACGGTATGTTCCAAGAAATCGGCTGATGCTTAATGTATCATGCTTAATGACATCACCAGGGCCTACCCCCCCATTACATCATCAAGGGCCATCCCTGAAGTCTCAGGGTTTGGGATGCTTCTGACCTGGCAACCCTACTTACATCAGAGATACCAGATCTCCTTGCCTGACATCAGGTGACTGATATGTGGGTGGGTGTGGGTTGCCCAAGAAGGCCTGGCGGGCCAATTCCATGCCCTAGGAGAGGGGCCATTGTAGCTCAGTGGTAGGGCGTCTTGCATGCAGGTTCAGTCTTCAGGTAAGGCTGGGGACGACTCTTGCCTGAAATCCTGGACAGCCGCTGCCAGTCGCTATGGACAATACTGACCTGGATGGACCAATGGTTTGACTCAGTGTAAGGCAACTTCCTATGACCCTAAATGAGGCCCGTGGGCTGGAGATTCCCCACCACTGAAATAAATAAATAAAGGTCTCCCTTCCTCAGCGTCTCCTGTCACCACCCAGGGTTGGCAAACATCTCCCCATTCTTCAGCTTCTAGCAATGATGGGGAGAAATTCAAGAATCACAGACACAACATGATTCATGGTTCTTGATGCTGCAAGGAAACATCTAAGGTCTCATCAAAGCCTCTGCCAGGACTATTCCCTGCCACTGTAGCTGGAACTAGATTGCCCGTGACCAGCAGTCTACATGAAAAGCTCACTCAGCACCATAGGGCCAGCAAAGGTCCAAAGACAACTTTGTAGATATACTTGGATGCCTTTCATGATATATGTTGGCAAAGGTTTGCTCACATTGGGCCACTGCTAGAACAAAGTTCACCTTGGAATGATTTGTGCCCATGGGTCCAATAAAAACTGAGCCTTCTGTTTGAGATACTTAATATTACATATTATGAGATATGTAAGTAAGAAAACAATAATTGTGGTACTCCATTGTTTGCTAGTATAGTTTTATTTTTATTATTACTTACTTATGAACTTATTATTACTCACTTATGAACTGCTTCCTATGAAGCATCTCTAAGTGATTCCACAATGCAATAAAAACATATATGAAACAACTGTATGCTTAAAAACCAGTACATGTTTAAAAACAATTAAAAACTGTTAAAAACAGTTAAAATAATTACATATATCGAAACAATTTCAATTCTAATAGAGATACCGACTGGGATAAAAATCTCCCCTGAGAAGATTTGTTGAAAGAGGAAAGTCTTCAACAGGCATCAAAAAGACAATAGAAATGGTGCCAGTCTGATACGTAACAGTAGGGAGTTCCAAAGGGTTAGGTGCCACCACACTGAAGGACTGGTTCTAACAAATAATTCATGTATATTGAGAAAATCAATAAAAGCATTATTTTTCCCCATTTTAAAAGGAAGCAAAGGTGGGAGTAAGGAGGCAAGAAGAATCTGCAATAGGGTGAATCCAGTCTGTCTGCAGGGCCTAGGCATGATTAATGAGAACAGCCTTTGGGAGCTTCTGAAGCAGGGAGTTCATTTCTGAAATTTCCAATTTTATTTATTTTCTTTATTTACATTATTTCTAAACCACCCTTCATCCCACAGATTCCAAGGCAGTGTTCAAAAGACATAAAAACTATTCCTAAGAACCTAAATGTGGAATGGTCTGCCTGATGAGGTGCGCCTCGCGCCGACGCTGCAATCTTTTCGGCGCCAGGTGAAAACCTTTTTATATTCCCAGGCATTTTAATGTGTACTATTAATATTTATTGATGTATTTTGTTGCTATTTTGATTATTTTTGTTTGATTCCATTGTATTATTGTATTTATATATTCTCTGATTGTTTTATTATTATGTACACCGCCCAGAGAGCCCTTGGGCTTAGGGCGGTATATAAATTAAATAAAATAAATAAAATAAATAAATAAGAGTCTACAGCCATACTCCCTGAACACGCCAGATCTCATCTGATCTCAGAAGCTAAGCAGGGTCAGGCCTGCTTAGTACTTAGATGGGAGACCACCTGGGAATACTGGGTGCTGTAGGCATAGAGGAAGGCAATGGTAAACCACCTCTGAATACCTCTTACCATGAAAACCCTATGAATATATATATATGAATATATATGAATATATATATGAATATATATATATGAATATATATATAAAGATCCATAGGGTCGCCATAAGTGGTAATGGACTTGAAGGCATATAACAGCAGCAAAGAACCTAAGAAGAGCCCTGCCGGATCAGGCCAGCGGCTCATCTAGTCCAGTGATCCCGTTCTTACAGCGGACAACCAGATGCCCCAATGGGAAGACCCCAAGCAGGATCTGAGTGCGAGAGCACCCTGCAAGTGGTCAGAGTTCTTCTAATAACTGTGTGAGAAAAGAAGGCAGATTCAAAGTACAAAATTATACATTAGTATCCTTCACAGGAATTTACAGATTGCAAGGCAACAGACTGGAAACTCAAGTCTCTGAACCTTGCCATTATAATTACTTGAGATGAGCTGACCTGACCCACCAGTTGCTTGGCCAATACATACAATGCACAGAGCTTTTACTTCAAAGGATTTCCCTCTCATTTTGGAACGTCGCTGAACTTACTGAATTTGCTTTGTCAGGTTTTTGTTGTTGCTGTTTAGTAGATTTTTTTATGCCCGTTTGAAAATGGGGAGTATGCAGTCCTCCTCACTCTCTTCCCTTCACTGATGACAAGGCTTTACCAACGTCTCATAAAGACACGTCTCTTTTCAAAAGAACTAGAAGAAAACAATATACATATTCCCTCTTTTCTGTTAGCAGGATTTCATTATGTCTCTGGAAACTACACAAATGTAATGGTACACTGACCCCTCACTTGCAAACAAAGTCCTTGTAGCTATCCTCTAGGTCATAAATCATGAAGACCACACAGGATCACATGGTTTACCTTGTGCTGTAACTCATCACCAGTCCATAAGGCACATCCTGCAAGTGATCAAAGCTCTTCTAATAACTGTGTGAGAAAAGAAGGCTGATTGTCACCATGATGTTGACATTTCCATCATAGCACTGGCAATAAGTGTCACTCTCGTTTTGAGCTGCTGCCAGTCAGTTTAGACAGTACTGAGCTAGACAGACCAATCATGTGACTCAGTATAAGGCACCTTCCAGTGTCCCTGTGTAATGAGGGGGGAAAACAGTGGCCAGTAGGGTTGCCAGGTCTCACGTTTTCACCCGGAGACTCTAGATTTTGGGGGTCCTCTCTGGGTCTCCGGGTGAAAATCTGGACTCTCAGCTTTCATTAAAAAAAAATAGTTTCTAGGTGGCCTGGTTCACGCGATATACACCAAACCGTCAGCCCCCCCACCCACAACTTCTATGAAATGATCTCTTAGCTGGCTGCTCTAACCCTGCCCTTTCAGGTTTGTAGCCAATAAGTGAAGTCAGGGTTGTGATTGACAAGGGATTTCTTGGCTTCCAGGCAGTACCTAGACCCACTGGAAAGGTAGAAGCTGTTGTGTCCCCCCCCGTTTATCTGAAAATCTCATAAATTGAGTATATATAGCTTTCAGCAGTTCCAAAAGTCATTTTTTCTCTTGTGTGCAGGAGTTAACCAATTTTAAATTTTCCTGGGCTGTTGAAGAGGGCAGTGTTTTGAAAACCTTCCCAGTATGAAGCTTTAATCTAGTACTTGCTTTTCTGGGAGTAAAGCTGCAATGGTAATCCCACATACCCTGAGTAAAGCCCCATTGAATTCAATAGGACTTACTTTTGAGTAGACGTGGTTTATATACCACTTTCTTGTAAAAAATAAAGCGGTTTACAGAAGGCATTAAAACAATAAAATTATTGGCAAAAACAATTAAAGACAGGTATTTAAAAACATTCAAAATAATAAAATCAACAATGAGTTTTATCTGTTTTTAACACTGCCTGGATTTTTGTTATGTGCCTTCAAGGATTGCCTAAACAAAAATGTTTTTAGCAGGTGCTGAAAAGAGCATAATAAAGGTGTCTGCCTAATGTTAATAGGCAGGGAGTTCCAAACTGTAGGTGCTGCCACACTACAGGACTGATTTCTTACAAGAGCAGAACAAGTACTATATGGCACCCATAACATGGAAAGCACAACTTGAAGTTGGCCTTGTAGCAAATCAGCAACCAGTGCAGATTTCAGAGCAGAGGTATTATGTGCTGACAGGGTCTCACTCTTGTCAGCAACCGTACCACAGCATTCTGCACTAACTGCAGCCCCCGGGTCAGGTTGTGCTGCATGGAGATTTCTGTGATCTTGGCTGACTGGCTGCCAGGGTTTTTTTAGTTTTGGTTTTTGGTTAGGAATCCTGACTGGTTGTGAGATGCTGAGTTTTCTGCCTTACTCATAGGAATTTTGTTGTGGTTGGTATGGTATTGTGTTTAGGAAATCAACAGTCTTTTCTTTTTCTATTTGCATTTCATCTACCTTTAACCTCACTTCCTTACAGCCATAGAAGCAACAGCAGTGGTTCCATGCACTCAGCTCAACCCTCTTAAAACTCACTGATGATGCATCTTGTTGGTTGCATGATGGTTTGTTTCTTGCCCAATAGTGGTAAAAGAGAATTCACTTACTGGGAAGTGTTGCTGCAATTGTTGTTGTACCCAAGCTGCTATCTGTGAAGGTAGACCAATCCATGTGTGTTTTCTCTCTGTCAATTATTACTCACTGGAATTGGGTTGGCTGTCAAAGTGAGTTTATAGCAGTCCACAGGGTAGACAGAAAAAGGTAGAGAATCACTCTTACTTGTTTCTCAAATCACTTTCTGAAGTGAAGGGTCAAATCTGTAAAGAAGTTTGGAGCAGCCATGTTAAAAAGTAGGGGCAGAGTGTTGCCAACCCTGTTTGGATAGGAATATCTTTGCAAAGGATCCCTACTCAAGCTTTACCAACAGCACAAACCAAACCATATCTACTCAGACGTAAGTCCTATTGAGTTCTATGGCCTTGGTAAGTGTGTTTAGAATCGCAGCCTTCAGGGCCATCTTTTCTTTCTACAATGGCCTTCTGGTGACTGGGCTGGCCTGAGGGCACTTAAACCCTTCTTGCCAGAAGCAAGTAGACTACATTAAATGTTCCCTACCCAGGCTCCATCTTTTAGCTAAGATTTCTATCTTAATTTCCAATCAGAGGTGTTTTTGTTTGAATTATATGCTCCAAGCAACTGTGATTGATGCTTAATGTATCATGCTTAATGGCATCACTAGGCCCACCCCTCTGACATCACTATGGCCTGCCCCGTGACATCACTAGGGCCTACCCTTGAAATCTCAGGGTCTGTGATGCTTCTGACCTGGCAACCCTAGTGGCCAGAGACAGGTTGCATGGCAGGAATTCCATTCAAGATAAAACCATTTAAGTTCATATGTAGCTTTGTGATTCAAACTGGAAGGCCATAGAAACACATCTGCAAGCAGAGGAGCTCTGGGTAGACTGTGAAAGAGAGAGGAAGTTCTTCCTCTGAACACTGGTGTCACCAGCCCTCAGTACCAGAACTGGCACCCTCTGGACCTGAGTCCTGCTCAAAAGATTTCCAGGACTATGGTGTCCTCCAAGGTGACTCCAACTGTGCCAGCCGCCCATTTATTAATTAAAATATTACTATACCACTTTTCATTTACAAAAAGAAATACCTAAACAGTTCACAAAATAATAAAACATAGAAAGCTCTCACACCATGTGTCCATCTACCTCAGTATTGTCTAAACGGACAGGCAGGAGCTCTCTAGCATGACAAGTTCTTGATTGTGTACTGGATTTCCAGGAAACAGCAGCAGACTCACATGTAATAACACACAAGGAAAAGGAACAGTCATTTAAACTTAAACCCCAGCTTCCGATTGCAATGAAGGTCCAGTAGATGAGAACGTGAGTGTACTCTGCCAAACACCACCACTTACATAAATGCCACTCAGTTCAATGGAGCTAGTGCCAGGATCCTCTGGCACAATTTAAATTAACAGAGTTTTGTATCTGTGGTGGGAAGAGAGTTGTCGTTGTTATGTGCCTCCAAGTCAACCACGACTTATGGCGACCCTATGAATCAGTGACCTCCAAGAGCATCTGTATGAACCACCCTGTTCAGGTCTTGTAAGGTCAGGTCTGTGGCTTCCTTGATGGAATCAATCCATCTCTTGTTTGGCCTTCCTCTTTTTATATTCCCCTCTGTTTTTCCCAGCATTATTGTCTTTTCTAGTGAATCAGGTCTTCTCATTATGTGTCCAAAGTATGATAACCTCAGTGTCATCATTTTAGCTTCTAGTGACAGTTGTGGTTTAATTTGTTCTAACACCCAATTCTTTGTCTTTTTTGCAGTCCATGGTATGCGCAAAGCTCTCCTCCAGCACTACATTTCAAATGAGTTGATTTTTCTCTTACCCGCTTTTTTCACTGTCCAACTTTCACATCCATACATAGAGATTGGAAATACCATGGTCTGAATGAATGAAGAGAGTATATTATTATTATTGTTGTTATTTGTTCGATTTATTAGTCAATTGTTACCCGAAGGTCTCCAAGTGACTCACAACAATGTTAAAAATAAAAAACAAATATATCATGCTACAAAAACACAAAAAACCAACAACACCCCCATGTGACCACAGGAAGCTTTGGCAGGAATCCATGGCCAGGAGCCATTGGTCCATCTAGCTCACTACTGTCTACACTGAGTGGCAGCATGTCAAAAAGGGAGGGACACTTCATTTGCTGTCTTTTTCTTCTGTGTGCCACCACAAACACCAAGCACTAACAACACGGACTCTCTCTCCGACCAGCATGGACAAACCAACCAACCAACTCAAATGGACTACCTCCGAGTCTGACTGACTAGCAACCCGGCCATATACTGGGCTCCTGCTAGGAGGAAGGGCGGGATATAAATCAAATAATAAATAAATAAATAAATAAATATTATTACTCCTGTTGTTGCTATTATCATTTATTACCTGCCCTTCACCCAGAGGTCCCAGGATAGGTTACATACATTTTAAAGTACAGCATTAAAAACAGTTTAAAACAACCTAAATTTACAAAATAGAATAGGTCCTAAAAAAATATACATCTTAGGGGTCAAGGGCCAGGGCAAAGAAGTACGTCTTCAGCATTTGCCTAAAACTGTACAGTGAAGTTGCCAGACGCACCTTTGCGGGGAGGGAGTTCCCAGAGCTTGGAAGATTACTTTTTAAAAGTAATAAGTTACAGTTACAGTTACATGGCCCAAAAAAGTAGTAATTACCATTACAATTACAATTGCTCTGAAAGTAACTGATTACTTTACTTTACCTCCAAAGTAATCACTACAATTACATTTCAGTTACTTTTAAAAAAACGCCTACAAGGTGCTGGCCTTGGCTGCTGCACATCTAAGTAACCTAAAACAACATTAAAAATAAACAAACACATACAAAGTTAGTAGAATAATTATTTTTATTCATAAGATAGCAATGGTGGTCTCTCTGCTGGTAAGGGTGGTGGGGAGGGAGGCTGAGGCCACTACTCAGGTCTTTGCACGTCAAATCAAGTGCATCCCCCCCCCACTCAGCCAGCAAGCATAATCTCTCTCACTTAACCACCTCCCAGACCCTGCCCTGCCACCAACTAAGGGACACTCACTCAAGCAAACATTTTCCCCTGAGATGCAAAAAACTTAAAATACTGCAAATGAAGCACAGTAGCCAGACAGGGTGGTGGAGGCCACTTTGTGTGCCAAATGCAAACACAGTATTCTCTCTCTCTCTCTCTCTCTCTCTCACACACACACACACACACACACATCACACACACACTGTCATCTTTCACCTCCACAGTTTTTATCTCCAGTCTGCTGCTGCCTCCTTCTCCTTTATCCATGTTCTTGACCTCCGGCTCCTTTCCCCGTCCACTCCATTCTTCACCACCACTATCCGTTTTTTTAAATAATTGTTTTCTCCACTCCACCCTGTCTCACTCTCCACCTACTCCCTCGGCACCTCCTACCCATCCACACAGCATGAGAAAAGAGCGACACTGCACAGAAGCCCAGTTTGTGGTACATGATTTTCACCCACAAATCAGAGGAGCAGAAGACTTCCCCGGCTTCCCCCCCCCAAGTAATGCCCAAAAGTAATTCTGGAAACGTTACAATTACTCCACAAAAGTAGTAAAATACTCCTAGTTCTATTACAATCAAAATGTAAAGGAATTACCCACTCGTTACTCAAAAAAGTAATGAAGTACAAGTAATTCGTTACTTGTAACTAGTTACTTCCAAGCTCTGGGAGTTCCACAATTTAATCTACCAGAAAGAATGTCCTCTCCTGGGCCGCCACCACCACCCCGAGCTTCTGACAGTGGTGGAATTACTAAAAGGGCCCCTTCTGCTGATCTCAACACCTGAGAGGGTCTGTAGGGAAGCGTTTGGGGATTGAGCATGAGCATCTTCAGTTAGGCCCAGAAATGCACTGACAACCAACGCAGCTGTTTTAAAACAGGCGTTATATGAGATCTAAATGGAACCCCAGCCAGTAATCTGGCTGCTGCATTTTGGACCAGCTGAAGTTTCTGAGTCTTCTCCAGGGGCCTGCCCACATAGAGTGCATTGCAATAATCCAATCCGGAAGTGACCAGAGCATGGAGTACTGTGGCCAAGTCATCTCTGTCCAGAAGGAGCCAAACCTGGTGAACCAACCCAAGCTGGAAAAAGGCACTCCTAGCCACTGAGGGCACCTGATCTTCCAGTGGCAATGTTGGATCAAGAAGTACCCCAAGGTACGGACCTGCTCCTTCCAGGAGAGTGCAACCCTGTCCAGAACAGGCCATCTCCCTATCTCCAGCACATGAGAACTCTAGACACATAACACTTCTGTCATTTCTTTATCCAGCTCATCACTTGGTCTATATACACTTCTTCTGGCCCCTCTAGTCTAGCCTCAGCCAATCACACTGCCTAAATGAAAATTCTAAACCTGTGCCCACCAATCAAAATAGGCATACCTTCATTCCTTTTTTGCCTACTGACACCAGCCCTTCCTCACAGGTGTCAGCAACGAACCCAAGCAACAGTTAAACCAGCTTTCACCTGAGAAGACAGAAGACTTCCTCCATGAAACACATTACAATGTATATTACAATAGAAATTACAGAATACATTACACAATATCTATTAAAGCACCATTTAAACAAACAGGATTTCTTCACAGTATTGCAGAGAGGAGTAACATAGGAGGCTGCCTTATATTGAGTCAGGCTGTTGATCTACCCTGACTGGTATCAGCTGTCCAAGATTTCAGGAATGGTCTCTCCTAGCTCTACCTGACGATGCTCTTCCACTTAGCTACAGCGCTTCCCAATATTACAATATTTGATAAAACAATAATATTCAATAAAAAGTGTACAATCATCACAGTGACCTATATTAATAAATATTAAGGGTCACGGAAAACCTGGGTGAACAGATACATCTTCAACTGGTGATGAAAACACCTCACAGGTTAAGCCTGCTATTACGCAAATACAATTATGCAATTATGGGAAAAGCAATTATGGATTCTCTAATTTTGTGTTGTCCAACAGCAGAAGGTGGCAAGCATCCAAAAACAAAAGAGAAAAAGGGGAGATCCTGAAAATGCTTGAAAAAATATTTATTATAACAAAAGCCCAACGCGTTTCGGCCACTCAGTAGTCTGGCCTTCGTCAAGGGCTGTAGACAAAATCAAAAGAACACACACCATTAATGTACAAGAATTTTGTGTTGTGCCATGTCTACCGCAGCAGCCATGTTGTCGTATGTCATGCCCCCCATGTCAGCCACATTGTGTTATCCTCTCCTCATGACAGCTGTGTTGTGACTGGTGCCCATAGCAGTCTCTCAGAATTGAAAATATGCCCACTGGTCCATAAAGGTTGGTGACCCCTGGTGTAGTCAATATCGAGCTGCATGGACCGATGGTATGAGACAGCTTCCCACATTCCTCCATCACTGGTCCCAGCTACAATTGCCACCCTGGGCTCCTTCTAGGTGGAAGGGCAGGATATAAAATTAATAATAAATTATAAAATAAATAAATCTCCAAGTAGGGCTCTAGGCAGGTAACTCCCACAACTCATCCAGATATGAACCTAGCCATACACTACGCTCAACATGGAAGGCCCTCCTCCGGGTGCCTACTCAGAGAGAAGCCCGGAAGATGATGACAAGAAAAAGGGCCTTCTCAGTGGTGGCCCCCGAATTATGGAATACTCTTCCTAATGAGATACGCCTGGCGCCAACATTACTATCTTTCCGGCGTCAGGTAAAAACCTTCCTCTTCTCACAGGCTTTTTAGCATTTTATCATTTTAGCTTTTAGTATTTTTAGCATTTAGCATTCTAACATTCCTGCATTTTACTATTTAATATGCATTCAACATGTGTTTAATTTTGTCTTAACTTTTGTATAATTAATTTATTTTAATTGATATGTGGTTTTTAATTGTATATTACTGGTTTTGTTTCTTGTGAACCGCCCAGAGAGCTTCGGCTATGGGGCGGTACATAAATTTAATAAATAAATAAATAAATAACTGTGAGCTGCCCCAGACACACCTTGACTTGGGGCTTATCCACACAGGAGCCTAACTTTGTACTAAAGAAGGTGCTTTTACCATCGCAATAGCTTTTCAAGGTCATAAGAACATAAGAACATAAGAAGAGCCTGCTAGATCAGGCCAGTGGCCCATCTAGTCCAGTATCCTGTTCTCACAGTGGCCAACCAGGTGCCTGGGGGAAGCCCGCAAGCAGGACCCGAGTGCAAGAACACTCTCCCCTCCTGAGGCTTCCGGCAACTGGTTTTCAGAAGCATGCTGCCTCTGACTAGGGTGGCAGAGCACAGCCATCATGGCTAGTACCCATTGATAGCCCTGTCCTCCATGAATTTGTCTAATCTTCTTTTAAAGCCGTCCAAGCTGGTGGCCATTACTGCATCTTGTGGGAGCAAATTCCATAGTTTAACTATGCGCTGAGTAAAGAAGTACTTCCTTTTGTCTGTCCTGAATCTTCCAACATTCAGCTTCTTTGAATGTCCACGAGTTCTAGTATTATGAGAGAGGGAGAAGAACTTTTCTCTATCCACTTTCTCAATGCCATGCATAATTTTATACACTTCTATCATGTCTCCTCTGACCCGCCTTTTCTCTAAACTAAAAAGCCCCAAATGCTGCAACCTTTCCTCGTAAGGGAGTCGCTCCATCCCCTTGATCATTCTGGTTGCCCTCTTCTGAACCTTTTCCAACTCTAGAATATCCTTTTTGAGATGAGGTGACCAGAACTGTACACAGTATTCCAAATGTGGCCGCACCATAGATTCATACAACGGCATTATGATATCGGCTGTTTTATTTTCAATACCTTTCCTAATTATTGCTAGCATGGAATTTGCCTTTTTCACAGCTGCCGCACACTGGGTCGACATTTTCATCGTGCTGTCCACTACAACCCCGAGGTCTCTCTCCTGGTCGGTAACCGCCAGTTCAGACCCCATGAGCGTATATGTGAAATTCAGATTTTTTGCTCCAATATGCATAATTTTACACTTGTTTATATTGAATTGCATTTGCCATTTTTCCTCCCATTCACTCAGTTTGGAGAGGTCTTTTTGGAGCTCTTCGCAATCCCTTTTTGTTTTAACAACCCTGAACAATTTAGTGTCGTCAGCCAACTTGGCCACTTCACTGCTCACTGCTAATTCTAGGTCATGAATGAACAAGTTGAAAAGTACAGGTCCCAATACCGATCCTTGAGGGACTCCACTTTCTACAGCCCTCCATTGGGAGAACGGTCCGTTTATTCCTACTCTCTGCTTTCTGCTTCTTAACCAATTCCTTATCCACAAGAGGACCTCTCCTCTTATTCCATGACTGCTAAGCTTCCTCAGAAGCCTTTGGTGAGGTACCTTGTCAAACGCTTTTTGAAAGTCTAAGTACACTATGTCCACTGGATCACCTCTATCTATATGCTTGTTGACACTCTCAAAGAATTCTAATAGGTTACTGAGACAGGACTTTCCCTTGCAGAAGCCATGCTGGCTCTGTTTCAGCAAGGCTTGTTCTTCTATGTGCTTAGTTAATCTAGCTTTAATAATACTTTCTACCAGTTTTCCAGGGACAGAAGTTAAGCTAACTGGCCTGTAATTTCTGGGATCCCCTCTGGATCCCTTTTTGAATATTGGCGTTACATTTGCCACTTTCCAGTCCTCAGGCACGGAGGAGGACCCAAGGGACAAGTTACATATTTTAGTTAGCAGATCAGCAATTTCACCTTTGAGTTCTTTGAGAACTCTCGGGTGGATGCCATCCGGGCCCAGTGATTTGTCAGTTTTTATATTGTCCATTAAGCCTAGAACTTCCTCTCTCGTTACCACTATTTGTCTCAGTTCCTCAGAATCCCTTCCTGCAAATGTTAGTTCAGGTTCAGGGATCTGCCCTATATCTTCCACTGTGAAGACAGATGCAAAGAATTCATTTAGCTTCTCTGCAATCTCCTTATCGTTCTTTAGTACACCTTTGACTCCCTTATCATCCAAGGGTCCAATTGTCTCCCTAGATGGTCTCCTGCTTTGAATGTATTTATAGAATTTTTTGTTGTTGGTTTTTATGTTCTTAGCAATGTGCTCCTCAAATTCTTTTTTAGCATCCCTTATTGTCTTCTTGCATTTCTTTTGCCAGAGTTTGTGTTCTTTTTTATTTTCTTCATTCGGACAAGACTTCCATTTTCTGAAGGAAGACTTTTTGCCTCTAAGAGCTTCCTTGACTTTGCTCGTTAACCATGCTGGCATCTTCTTGGCCCTGGTGGTACCTTTTCTGATCTGTGGTATGCACTCCAGTTGAGCTTCTAATATAGTGTTTTTAAACAACTTCCAAGCATTTTCGAGTGATGTGACCCTCTGGACTTTGTTTTTCAGCTTTCTTTTTACCAATCCCCTCATTTTTGTGAAGTTTCCTCTTTTTTTTTTTTTTTTACAATAATTTTTATTCAAATTTTCATAAAACATAGAAAACAAAATCATAAAACATTCAAAGACAAAAAACAAAACAAAACAAAAATGATTAAACAAAAAAAAATAAAATGTTGACTTCCCATTTGTCACATATCAAATCAGTTATAGGTCTACAATATATAACAATCCTGTCTCTTAAATCATATTATAAAATCACTTTCCTCCAGTAGTTATCTTAATTAATCATCAAATCTCATAAACATTACTTTATTCTTTCCACAAAAAGTCAAAGAGAGGTTTCAATTCTTTAAGAAATATATCTATCAATTTTTCTCCAAATAAACATGTCAATTAATCCATCTCGTTAATAATTATAATAATCTTATTGTCATAACCATAGTCCAAATAAACATTTCGATTAATCCATCTCATCAGAATCTGTTAGGTCCAATAATTTCAATAGCCATTATTCCATTATCCCTATTAGTTCCATCTTCCATCTTCAATAGTCCTGTTAAGTCCAGTAATTTCAGTGTCCAATCTTCCATTATCAGTATTCCATAATAATCTTGCTGTTGTAGCCATAGTCATATAATAAGAGTCTGATGGGAATTTCCTCTATCCCAAATATTTTCTTGCCATCCATTCTGAATAAGTTGCTGAAATACTGTTGTAAAGTCATATCTGTGTTCTTCTTTTTTACAAAATGCACTGGCTCATCTCTTAAGAGTTTTTCCATTGTCACATGGCTGCAGTTAATTCCATAGATTTTCTCTATATCAAGCTCCATCACATCATTCCAGTCCAGAAGATTATCCAAGCCATTGATAACTTTATCTCTAATATCTTCATTAATTTCTTCAGAGATAACGTTAAATTCCAAACAGTAGATTTTATTTCTAAAATCCATAAACTCCAGATCTTTTTCCAATTCCACATTTGTTCCAATCTCCAGGGCTTGTATCTTCCCTTTATTTTTTCTTTTCTCATCTCTGATCTCATTCTCCTCTCTCACAGGATCCCCTATTTCTTTAAACTCCTGCGTCATTTTGCTCAGTTCAATTTTAAGCTCCTTACTACCCTGTCGCAGGGTTTGTTTCGTTATCTCAATCTCATCCATTATTTTCTGAAACATAGTTACTTCCAGATTCTCAGCCACTTTCTTGATTGCCATTTTTAAAACCACGAAAACAAAGCAAAACAAAAATAAAGAAAAACCACTTCTTATTTCAGCAACAATTGGGTTAATATTCCAGGCTTGATGACATCGCAGTATAAACAGAGCAACCTGCCTTATCTCTCTATGTTCAAGAATGCAAAACAAATTTAGTTCCCAGCATCAAAACAGTTAGTGGCGTCGTGAAGAAGCAGATTCGTCAAAATAAAATAGACCAAAAAGAGAATAGTCCCAGACAATATAATATTCCTTGGAATAGAAATCAGGAATAGAAATCCCTCTTCTGTGTATATCTTTAGAATGCACTTCCAGGACAGCTTTTTGCGACAGAAACAGAGATAAGCTGTTAATTTCGTGGATAACAGAGAAGAGTTATATCTCACCCAGAAGCTGTCCAAAGCCGATCAATCTGACAAATCTCCTTTTGCTGCAACAATTTAAACCAAGTAAAAAAAAAATAGAAAGAAGGGTGCTTGCCTGTTAGTCCGTTCTCTCTTTAAAGAAAAGATAAACGTATCGCTTAAGCAGATAGAGCTTGTTCGAAAGTCCGTCCGGCATTGTTGGCTGGACCTTATCTCATAAATTAATGAAATCCAGTCCTCCCAACAAAAACAGGCTTTTGAGGTTGATCTCTACGTTTCTCCCTGCCCGGGAGAAATTTCATCAGTCAAAAAAAAAATGTTCTGACTGATTTATATCTGAATAAGCTTCTTTTGAGGCGGGAGCCCGTCCCAAAAGCAGGCACAAGCAAAGTCACCCTTCCCGGAAGTCCCGTGAAGTTTCCTCTTTTGAAGTCAAATGTGACCGTGTTGGATTTTCTTGGCAATTGGCCATTTACATGTATGTTTAATTTAATAGCACTGTGGTCACTGCTCCCAATCGGTTCAACAACACTTACATCTCGCACCAGGTCCCGGTCCCCACTGAGGATTAAGTCCAGGGTTGCCGTCCCTCTGGTCGGTTCCATGACCAACTGATCTAGGGAATAGTCATTTAGAATATCTAGAAACTTTGCTTCTTTGTCATGACTGGAACACATATGCAGCCAGTCTATGTCCGGGTAGTTGAAGTCACCCATTACTACCACATTTCCTAGTTTGGATGCTTCCTCAATTTCATATCTCATCTCAAGGTCTCCCTGAGCATTTTGATCAGGGGGACGATAGATCATTCCCAGTATTAAGTCCCTCCTGGGGCACGGTATCACCACCCACAACGATTCTGTGGAGGAGTCTGCCTCTTTTGGGGTTTCGAGCTTGCTGGATTCAATGCCTTCTTTCACGTACAGAGCGACTCCGCCACCAATATGTCCTTCCCTGTCCTTCCGATATAGTTTATATCCAGGGATAACCGTATCCCACTGGTTTTCTCCATTCCACCAGGTCTCTGTTATGCTCACTATATCAGTGCTCTCCTCTAAGACCAAGCACTCCAGTTCTCCCATCTTGGTTCGCAGGCTCCTAGCATTAGCGTACAGGCACTTGTAAGCAGTGTCTCTCTTCAAGTGTCTTTGGCACTTGTGGTTAGGCCTGTGGTAATTTTGCTCTTCTGAATTTATATCCTGTGCCCCTGCTCTCACAATGCCTACTTCTAGGCCTACCCCTTTTAAAATTTCATCATTTCTTTGGTTTTTATCCCAGGGGGGAGGTTTATTCCGAACCGGACCTTTCTCAGCTCCTGTTGGGTTTCCCCCCTCAGTCAGTTTAAAAGCTGCTCTGCTACCTTTTTAAGGTCCACACTTCTTGTTCAATGGTAGCTTCCAATCTGCTGTTTTAGCGCAGCAAAGCTGAGACTGTTTTTCCTTTCCTTTTTGCATTATAATTGGATTGGGTTGATACGGATTTAAAGGGGGGAACTGCATTGTACCTTCTGCTTGCCTGCAACATCATGTGAACCATGTGGATTACAAAGGGATGCAAGTAGCACCCAACACACGCTAAATCACCGTGTGAATGAGCCTGAGGATGGTACCGAGTGAAAGGGATTGTATAAGTTCACTGGAACAGACAAGCCGATATATGGAAGATACTGTCTGTCCTGAATTTGGTGACCTTCAGGTCACTTCCAGCCCCTTTGATTCCATGCATTGTTTCCCACAGAGCTTTTAAAACACCACATTGCATCTTTTAAAAGCCACAGTTAAATGCCCTCAACATTGCCTTCGCAGTAGAAAGAGTGGTTCAACTAAGGAGAGCAGCCGCTGTCCCTGTCTGTCTTTTGTTTCAGTCCCCTTTCCTCATCACCAACAGTGATACAACATGCCTCGAGGTCTAAGCAATAATTGTTCCTCTTGGTTTGTACGGAGTTTTAAAAAATAACAATAATAATGATTGAGCTAGTTTAGAGATCAACAGTCTCCAGCTGTTGCTCCAATAATTAATATAACATTCTCAAATCCCTTAGCCTGGATTTTATTCTTCCATGTTGAGAGGGCATAACAAATTAGGGATGGATTTGCACACACAGGGACACACACAAACCACACACAGACAGAGTTCATAATATTTAAAGCTGCTTATCTAAATTCTGCAAATATTTCTAGGTCAAAACTGTTCCACTTTGATTCAAAACCAAACGGACAAGTTATTTGAACTAAAGAGGTGCTTAAATCAAGCTACAAAGTTTTATTTTGGAAGGGCTAGTTCAACACACACACCTCTCCAAAAGAGTACAACTAAACCTGTGTTCATTATGGTCTCTCTTTCCCCCGTTCCATTGTGAAGTTATGAAATCTTGGTAACAAGGTGGTTAGGAAAATGTGAAAGATATGAATAGGAAGCAGTCTTATACGGAGTTGCTTAGTACCTGGAAATGCCAAGGATTGCACCTAGGACATTAATGTAAGAGCCTGGTGGATCAGGCCAATGGCCCATCTAGTTCATCATCTTTTTCTCACAGTTGCCATCCAGATACTCCAATGGGAAGCCCACAAGCAGGAACTGAGTGCACTGCAACAGTACTCTTGCCTCCTGCGGCTTCCAGTAACTGGCATTCAGAAGTGTACTGCCTCTGACCGTGGAGGCAGAGTATTCTGAAATAACCATTAAATCATGGGTTGATGCCCTTTCTCTTTCGAGTAACTACAGGGTGCTTCCACATGGGTGTTTATTGTGGGATAGTGCTCCTCATGCAGGCATTTTTTCTGAAGTGTCTACATGATGTTGGGGGCATCAAAATGCCAGCCCATATCCTCACGTATACACGCACATTTAATCCAGATTTAACCTTTCCAAGAAAAATCTAATTTAAAAAAAATGCCAACAACCTGCTTGTGATATCTGAACAACCCTTTACAATATTAAAATTCCATCTCGAAGTCCCTTTGTTTGTTGTTGTTATATGCCTTCAAGTCAATTTCAACTTATTTATTACATTTGTATACCGCCCCATAGCCGAAGCTCTTTAAAAACATTAAAAACAAATATACAAATTTAAAAACACTTTTTTAAAAAAACAATTTAAAAACACATGCTAAAATGCCTGGGAGAAGAGGAAAGTCTTGACCTGGCACCGAATAGATAACAGTGTTGGCGCCAGGCGCACCTTGTCACTCACATCATTCCATAATTTGAGGGCCACCACTGAGAAAGCCTTCTCCCTTGTTGCCATCCTCTGAGCTTCCCTCGGAGTAGGTACACGGAGGAGGGCCTTTGATGTTGAGCATAGTGTACGGGCGGGTTCGTGTCAGGAGAGGCGTTCCATCAGGTATTGTGGTCCCAAGCCGTGTAAGGCTTTATAGGTTAAAACCAGTACTTTGAATTGAGCTCGGAAACATACAGGCAGCCAATGTAAGCGGGCCAGAATCGGTTTTATATGTTCGAACCGTCTGGTTCCTGTTACCAATCTGGCCACTGCATTTTGCACAAGCTACAGTTTCCAAACTGTCTTCAAAGGCAGCCCCACATGGAGCGCATTGCAGTAATCTAACTTGAAGGTTACCAAAGCATGGACAACTGAAGCCAGGTTATCCCTGTCCAGATAGAGGCGTAGCTGGGCCACCAACCAAAGTTGGTAGAAGGCACTCCGTGCCACCGAGGCTACCTGAGCCTCAAGTGACAGAGATGGTTCTAGGAGAACCCCTAAGCTATGAACCTGCTCCTTCAGGGGGAGTGCAACCCCCATCCAGGACATATGGTGACCCAATGAATCAGCAACCTCCAAGAGCATCTGTTATAAACCACCCTGTTCAGATCTTGTAAGTTCACATCTGTGCTTTATTTATGGCATCCATCCATCTCTTGTTTGGCCTTCCTCTTTTTCTACTCCCTGCTGTTTTTCCCAGCATTATTGTATTTTCCAGTGAATCATGTCTTCTCATGATGTGTCCAAAGTATGATAACCTCAGTTTCATCATTTTAGCTTCTAGTGATAGTTCTGGTTTAATTTGTTCTAACACCCAATTATTTGTCTTGGTATGCGCAAAGATCTCCTCCAACACCACATTTCAAATGAGTTGATTTTTCTCTTATCCCCTTTTTTCCACTGTCCAACTTTTATATCCCAGCCTTCCTCTCAGCAGGAGCCCAGGGTGGGAAACAAAAGCACTAAAAACACTTTAAAACATCATAAAAACAGACATTAAAATACATTAAAACAAAACAACTTTAAAAACATTTTTAAAAAGCTTTGAAGACTTTTTTTTAAAAAAGGTTAAAAAACATATTGTTTATAAAAAACATTTAAAAGCATATTAAAAAGCAATTCCAACACAGAAGCAAACTACTTTAGTCTTCTTGACGTTCAGCTGCAGTCCTGCTTTTGCGCTTTCCTTTTTAACTTTCATCAGCTTTCGTTTCAAATCATTACTGGTTTCTACTAGTAGTATGGTATCATCTGCTTATCTTAAATTATTGATATTTCTCCCTCCAATTTTCACACCTCCTTCATCTTGGTCCAATCCTGCTTTCCGTATGATATGTTCTGCATATAGATTAAACAAATAGGGTGATAAAATACACCTGTCTCACACCCTTTCCGATTGGGAACCAATCGGTTTCTCCATATTCTGTCCTTATGGAAGCCCCTAGAGCTGGGGATTCCAACCTCTTTGGGCACGCAGGCACATCTGGAACCTTGAGAAGGTAATATGGGCGCCCGTCACAAAATGGCAGCCATGGTAATGTAGCATAGCACAAAATGGCTGGCTTAACTAAAAGAGCAGGAAGAGAGACAGGATGATATAATGGTGTAGGCATGCCCCCCATGTCAGCTCCTCCATCAGTGGAGGAAAAGGCACCTATATCAGCCACTGCTGTGCTTGCTCTTTATTTATTTATTTATTAGATTTTTCTTCCAATAGGAGCCCAGGATGGCACCTCCTTTGCACCTCTCTGTTTAGAATGATAAGAGGGTGGGTGTCCATATTTGGTCATGTTTAAGGACGGGTCATGCAAGCAGGAACTGAGCACAAAGAGCAAACTGTTTCCCATGTGTTGTGGGTTTTTGATATTTACTGAGACCTTTTGTGGGCACCATAAGAGATACTGGTGTCCACGGACACCATATTGGTGACCACTGCCTTAGACTATCCCTTGTTGATTTTAACTACAGAAGCTAGGTCAGGATATATTAATTATTAATCTGTTCTTAAAATAACTTATTTCACACCTTTCTGTCTTTCATAGCAGATATTCAAGAGCGATTAACATTTCCAGTAAGAGTCACAAAATTACACACACACCCCAAAACGTAGATTTAAAATAAGCAAAAAGATATCTAAATTGCCAAATATATATATATATATTAAACCATTAAAATTATGGTAGAGCTGTGATATCTATTCACTAGAACTCTCCCAATCACTTGCCTACTGGAAAAAAGTTTCATTTTTCGCAGGCAGTGGCCCTATAGGAAGAAAGGCAAAACTGTTCCAAAGGGGTGGGGTGGGATAACATCCAGAGACAGAAATATTAATCAAAGTTGTTTATTGCAAAGAAAGGGGAGGCAATCAGTTATTGGAGCAGCATCCTCAATCAAGCATCTTAAGGACATCAAATATTCACAGTAAGTATATAACATACACTTAAAGAGAAAATCCTACAAACAACAAAAAGTACAATTCCTGCTCCCCACAACCATACTGAGAAAGGATGACCCCATCTGTTCACCAAATATATTCAAATTAGGTTCCAAAGAGAATTGGGAGAGAGTTTGTGAAAATAAGGCAGATTAATTTTCTATACATAATCGGGCAGATACTTGTCAGGCCTGCTAGGGTCAAGTAAGGGTTGTTGACATACCGAGAAGGTAAAAAACAGCTGTACTAAAATCCAGAAACAACAGCAGCAAAGACTGCCACAGAGTAGATGCAGTTCTCAAAGCATTTTTGGAAAACCCCTTAGCAACAGAAATGTCTGTTAAAGCCCCCAGAAGGAGCCCAGGGCAGCGAAATTATACACAGTATTTACTACAAGCAGCCTCGATCTGGCACTGCTTGGGAATTCTAAGTAACCAAAAAAATAGGTGCAGTTTGGAAAAGTTCAATCCATCGTCTTGATTCAAACTGGCATCTGACTGTATCAAAAGAGGCAAACACCTGCTCCTCAATCTCAGGAACCATCATGCAAAATTCGGTTACGATATCTTAACAGCTGTCCAAATGCATAGCACACACACAGCATTCTGCTGGAAGGAAGGAAGGGGGATAAATAAAATGATAAATAAAATAAATGATAAATTCCAAAATACTGGATGTTGCTTTTAAAGAATGTATAATCTTGTGTTGTTTTTACTTACATTTTTCTTGAAAAGGGCTTTCATTCATGACAAACAGAGAGACTTATTTATACTTACTTTGACCTTGGGTCTTCCAGGCAGGTCCTTAAGCATGCAGGGATTTATTTTTGTAACATACACACAACACTGTATGCTTTTTAGGAGTAATATTTATTAAGATTTCCTTTCCCTCTTAAGAACTCAGGATTTCCTCACAACAACTGTAATAGATAGATCAGATTGAGAAATAGTGATCTGCTCAAAACCGTGCAGTAAGTGTGATGACCGGGTAGGGATTTGAACCTGCATCTCCCACATCCAAGTCCTATCCATTGCACCACACCGGACACAGTTTTTGCTCTGTATCCAAAGTGTTCAGAGATATATGCCGAAGTAGGCGATTGCCTTCCATTGTTCTTGCCAAAATAATTACGTTTTTACTATGTCCTCATAAAAGCTCAGAGTGTTATATATGGTCTCTCTTTTTATCCTCCCAACAGCCCTGTGAGGTTGATTAGGCTGAGAAATAGTGGCTTTGGGGCTGAATGGGAATTTGAACCTAGGTCTAACCGGTCCAAACCCAACAGTAAGTTCAAAATATGAACATAAAAAATGAAACAAAAAATTAATTGTTGTAAACTGCTCAGAGAGCTTCGGCTATGAGGGGGTATACAAATGCAATAAATAAATAAAAAGCATCCTGCTGGATCCGAGCAAGGATCAATTTAGATCACAGTCCTGTTTCCACCAACAGGCAGCCAAACAGCTTTGGGAAGCACATAAGCAGGATGCAGAAAGAACAACAGACACCCTCTTGTACAGTCATCCAGACCCCTGGGAAGCAACACAAGTGAGACATTTTTCAATTCCAATGTATCGCAGGGTACTCAAATGTCCTAAAACAAAGCTATGCATGTTGTATGATGAAGGGGGCTTAAGTCTGCTTCCCTGGAGCGTTTTTTGTTTGGAAAAGCCATGAGGCTTTTCTTTTCTTTTTCTGATCCACTGCTCGTCAACCTTGGGTCCCCAGATGTTGTCAGACTACAATTTCCATCAACCCCAGACAGTTTAGCCAATGGCCAAGGATTATGGGAGTTGTAGTCCAACAACATATGGGAACCCAAGGCGGAAGAACAGTGTTTTAATCAAGGCAGCTTACTATATCAAGGTAAAAATGACATTTGTTGCTCCACCCACTTTTGGCCCCACCTACCACCACTGGCACTTCAAGAAGTCAGTGTGGCCCTTGTGCTGAGAAAGGCTCCCTTCCCATCCTAGGAGGACTGCATTATTGGTCTACTTCTGTGTAAATTCTGCAACAAAAAGTGCACTGCCTGGGTGTGTTGTTTTATCCCCAAGGTCTGAATTAGGGTTAACAAGAGTTAGCTGGTAACTTCCCAAAATTCAGTTCTAAATTGAGTGCTTAATACTTCCTAAGTAATCATATTGTTGCAGATGGGGAGGAAGAACAGGGAAAGACAAGAGGATGGTAGTTTGGTATGAAAGGGGATTTTGCATTTTCTCAGTTCTGAATGCATTTCTTGGCCTTGAGACGGTCTTCACTGGATTTGTGGACTTTGATCTTTCTTGGGGTTAATTGTTAACTGATGTTCTGCAGACAAGGATGGGCTTACACAAGCTATGCTGGCTGAGGCTGATGGGAAATGTAGTCCAAAATATCAGGGGGGGCACCAGGTTGGGGAAGGCTGCTTTACACTGGGGTCAAACTGTAAGGATTTGTCTTTCTTACCTCTTTAGACTTTTACCCAGAGATGTAGTCATATGGGGCTCGAGGGCCCTTAGACCCGTTACTTCTTGGAGAGCTGGGTCCCAGTCAGGTCCCTATGTCCCCAGTGTCCTTCGAGCCAATCAGCAGGAAAGGGGAGTGTGCTGGCCACTGAGAAGAATTTTCTAACATGCTTCCTCTTCCTTTCCTGCTGATTAGAGCCAATCAGAGTGAAAGGAGGTGAGTCAGCCACTGAGAAGACCCTTCTTAGTAGCTAACATAACACACTCCCCCTTTCATGCTGATTGGCTCCTAGGAATGTCTGTTGTTGCGGGAGAAGGTGCATGGAGGAAGGACTGAAGAGTGTGGAGATGACAACAGAGAGCAAGCGAGTGAGGGGGCATAGTCTATCATATAGGAACCCTGCACTTCAAAATTTGCTGCTACACTACTGCTTTTACTCACACCAAGAATAATATTCAATTTTAGACAAACAAGGACAGACTCTGTTCTGTGAGTTTGGAGTACATAGTTCCCAGGAATGATCCTGCTGATAGATAATAAGAGATATAGCCGAGAAGAGAATGATCTCCCCAGTGAGGTCTGCCTGACACCATCATTAACATCCTTTTAGCACCAAGTAAAAACCTCTCTCTTCTCCAAGACATTTGACAGACTGTGATAAATGTTCTTCTATTTATTGATAACCGTTTTCTGCTGCTGCTGTTTTGCCGGTTAATTGTAATCAGGCCTGGCGCCGGCGGGCAGACAGGTTGGGCACTGGCTGAGGACCCCTGCAGCCAAGAAGGGTCCCTCCTTAAGCTGGGAGGGTGGAACTCCCACTCCATGATCTGCGCCAGCATTGGGTCATGGGACAAAACACAGCCAAGAACCTGACGCTGCCGTGGATTGAGGAGCAGGAGCTCCACCCTCCCAGACAACTCCCCCTCCAATGCAGGCAGAGCAGGCTTAAATAGGCCCACCCACCCCAACTACCTCCTGCATCTCTGTATCAGCATTCTGTGTGCCTGCCATCACGCGCCTGCCATCACCCAAGTTGCTGGCGGGGGTGTCCCTATGGGGTTGACGCCCCTGCTGCCATCTTGGGTGATGGCAGGTGTGTGCACACAGCATGCTAGCGCAGTGATGCAGCAACAAAATGGCTGTCACATAGGGTTGCCAGGTTCTTGGCCTGATCCTGATCCTGTATCTTTAGGAGAAGAGAAAGTCAGCCAAGTGCAGGTGTTCTTGCTACAATGTAATGGGAAAAAACACAAGGTGGAATTCTCCCTTCCCCTTGCACAACTTTTAAAGATACAGAAGACCTATTAGAGGCTGGGCCTGGGAACCAAGAGGTCTTCTGTATCTTTAAAAGTTGTGCAGGGGGAAGGGAGAATTTCACCTTGTGGTTTTTCTCATTACAGGGTTGCAAGAACACCTGCACTTGGCTGACTTCCTCTTCTCCTAAAGATGCAGGATCAGTCTCAGGCCATGGACCTGGCAACCCTACTGCCACATCAAAAGTGCAGAGGAGACAGGACTACAAACTGGTGCAGGCACATCTACATCACCCACCGCTCACAAAGAGTTCTTTCCCCCTCTCCCCTGTTCAGAACGCAAAGGAGAGTGGGTGCCCAGTCCTGGCATCCAATTAAATGTGGACATGGCATTGAGAAAGTGGATAGAGAAAAGTTCTTCTCCCTCTCTCCTAATACTAGAACTCGTGGACATTCAAAGAAGCTGAATGTTGGAAGATTCAGGACAGACAAAAGGAAGTACTTCTTTACTCAGCGCATAGTTAAACTATGGAATTTGCTCCCACAAGATGCAGTAATGGCCACCAGCTTGGATGGCTTTAAAAGAAGATTAGACAAATTCATGGAGGACAGGGCTATCAATGGCTACTAGCCATGATGGCTGTGCTCTGCCACCCTAGTCAGAGGCAGCATGCTTCTGAAAACCAGTTGCCGGAAGCCTCAGGAGGGGAGAGTGTTCTTGCACTCGGGTCCTGCTTGCGGGCTTCCCCCAGGCACCTGGTTGGCCACTGTGAGAACAGGATACTGGACTAGATGGGCCACTGGCCTGATCCAGCAGGCTCTTCTTATGTTCTTATGACATGCTTACCTGGGTGTGTGTGTTCAATATAAGCGGGGTTGAGCCAGTGTAAATTAGAACTGAGCAGGCAGTCCCTCATGCGCTGTGGTTTTTGGAGGGGATATTCACTGACCTAGGAGAGCCAGTGTGGTATAATGGTTAAGGTGTTGGACTACGACCTGGGAGACCAAGGTTCGAATCCCCACATAGCCATGAAGCTCACTGGGTGACCTTGGGCCAGTTACTGCCTCTCAGCCTCATGAAAACCCTATTCATATGGTTGCCATAAGTCAGAATCAACTTGAAGGCAGTACATTTACAGTTACATTTACTGACCTTTTTGCAAACACCACAGGCCACTGGCAGGCGCGCCGGTGTCCGCAGGCACCTCATTGGTAACTCTTGCTTTAGGTAACCTTGTATACATACATCCCACCATCTCTTTTGGTAAGACAAGCTTTTCAGGTTTTAGAGGTGCTTCATAATCCTGCCAACCTGTTTGGCCAGACACCACAAAGGACAAAAAGAAATATAAATGTGTATGTGTGTGCAGGTGCGAGACCAAGGCCTTGCCTGAGTCAAGCCACTTGTATCTCGCTTTGAGTTATCACCTGCCTCTTGCCTTGTGCCATCCACTCACTCTTGTGCCATACACTCTCCACTGATTGACGATTGATTAGATTTCTTTGCCACCCTTTGC
Source organism: Rhineura floridana (assembly GCF_030035675.1). Taxonomy (NCBI): domain Eukaryota; kingdom Metazoa; phylum Chordata; class Lepidosauria; order Squamata; family Rhineuridae; genus Rhineura; species Rhineura floridana. Next base: position 228,258,327 of record NC_084481.1, on the reverse strand, counting down.
TAGAATACCAAGGCAGTTTACAGTAAAACATAAAAGTACAATAAACAGCACCATAAAAGCACAAATAAATCAGCACCATAAAACAAGCAATAAAACAAGATGATAAAACTCTGCAAGGGGTGAGGAAATATCTTCACGTGGTGCTAAACAAATAAATGAATGTGGGCAAGCCTTCCCTAGGAAGAAGGTTCTATTATCAGGGTACCATGAGAGAAAAGATTCCTCACCAGTTGCCACCAACCTTGCATCAGATGCCAGAAGCCCCAGCAGAGGGACCTCCAAAGCAGATATGATCTCAGTGTACAGGCAGGTTCATAAATGGAAGATCTTCCTTCTTTAGCCTTCAGAAAAGAGATTGTTGTTGTTATGTGCTTTCAAGTCGATTACGACTTATGTCGACCCTATGAATCAGCGACCTTCAATAGCATCTGTTATAAACCACGCTGTTCAGATCTTGTAAGTTCAGGTCTGTGGCTTCCTTTATGGAATCAATCCATCTCTTCTTTGGCCTTCCTCTTTTTCTACTCCCTTCTGTTTTTCCCAGCATTATTGTCTTTGCTAGTGAATCAGGTCTTCTCGTGATGTGTCCAAAGTATGACAACCTCAGTTTCATCATTTTAGCTTCTAATGATAGTTCTGGTTTAATTTGTTCTAACACCCAATTATTTGTTTAACTCTAGAACGGTACATAGATCAGACTACAGATTACTCAGGCCTCTGAGACTCTGCAAAGCATTTCTACGCATAGCTACTCAAACGAAGACCTTGTTGCAACAATTTGACATGCCCCCTGAGACCACTTAAGTTGACTCGGGGTGGGTTCACCATTTGCGTGTAAAATGTCTCCCACATCAGGACTGGGCCAGCAAATGGGCCCTGCTATGGACGAACTCATGAGAGGACTCTGTTCATGCCTGTGCAGCTGGCGGTGCATCCTTGGTGACAGAGGAAGAGGTGTCTTAACTGGTTCTTCTTCCGTCTCCTCTTCCGGTCACGTCTCCAACCCAGCTTGGAAAAGTTACTTTTTTGAACTACAACTCCCATCAGCCCCAGCCAGCATGGCCACTGGATTGGGCTGATGGGCGTTGTAGTTCAAAAAAGTAACTTTGCCAAGCTCTGCGAGTCCTGCCCGGGGGACAGAGCAGGAAGCAGCTCTGGAGGCAAAGCAAAGGCAGGAGGCATAAAGGTGGGAGGTTCATTGTCAGACACCATCTATCACAGCTGTCCCCTCTGGAGCAGGACTGTTGCTGGTCAGACTACTGTAGTCTTCCCGAGTTTCAACCCCCTCTCCTTGCAGACCACTTAGCCACTCCCCTGGATCCCAGTCCTCCTCCTGCTCATTTTGCCAGGAGTTCTCTACAGGTCTCATGACTATTATTGTTATTACTCTTATTCTTACTCTTATTATTGTTATTATTTACATTTATTTGTCACTACAAAAATGTCTCAAAGCATACATAACGCAAAATTGAAAATGCTCCAAAAATTAACTGACTGAAAGTGCTAATTTAACATGTAAGTGTTCTCTCCTAAGTTTATTTATTTATTTTATTATTTTATTTATATCCCACCCTTCCTCCCAGCAGGAGCCCAGGGTGGCAAACAGAAGCGCTAAAAACACTTTAAAACATCATGAAAAGAGGCCTTAAAATATATTAAAACAAAACATTAAAAACATTTTTTTAAAAAGCTTGAAAAACGTATTTTAAAAAGGGTTAAAAACATTATTAAAAAAACATTTTAGCAAGCAGTTTTAAAAGAGACGCAGACTGGGATAAGGTCTCAACTTAAAAGGCTTGTTGAAAGAGGAAAGTCTTCAAAAGGCGCCGAAAAGATAGCAGAGATGGCGCCTGCCTAATATTCAAGGGGAGGGAATTCCACAGGGTTGGTGCCGCCACACTAAAAGGTCCGTTTCCTATATTGTGCAGAATGGACCTCCTGATAAGATGGTATCTGCAGGAAGCCCTCACCTGCAGAGCGCAGTGATGGACTGGGTATATAAGGGGTAAGATGGTCTTTCAGGTATCCTTGTCCCGAGCTGTATAGGGCTTTGTACACCAAAACTAGAACCTTGAACTTGGCCCGGTAGCTGTCAGCTCTTCACTGAGACAGCAGTGTCGGTGGGGGTGCAGGCAGGGCTGAAGATTCCTTGGTAATTGCCAGGCCGTAAGTCCTCAGCCGGCAGCTTGGCTATAAATCTGCCAGGCTAGCAAGGAGGAAGCAAGATAAGGGCAGAGGCCGTTCAAAGCTTACGTGCCAAGCCAGAAATCCAGAAGAGACGTCAGTGAAGGTCCGGGTCTAGTTTGCCGAGAGATCAGTCCAAGTCAAGGTGCAGGGAATAGGAAGACACACAGTGGTCACGCCTGACGTTGTAGTCAGCAACGAGCTGAAGCCAAGGTTTGACTTTTAAGGAGCAGGTTTGTCAGCAGGTGTGAGCCATCAGCATTTTGGCCTTAAGTGGACAGGCCTGCCTCTCTGCTGTCTACATTCTGCAGGTGAGGAGGGAGCATCCTGTTCACTGGCTGCGTCTGGCTGAAGGGCTTCAGCTGTGTCTGGGGTGCTCTGCAGCTGAGGGGGAGAAGGAGCTGGGTTGTCAGGAGTTTCCTCCATTTCTCCTTCTGGGTCTGCTGCTTCTGGGTCTGCTGCTGTTACTCCCGAGTCATCCTCATCCGATGAGTCCTCTGACGGGGCCATGACAGTAGCAAATGGGCAGCCAGTGCAATTCTTTCAGCAGCAGGTGACATGTTGGCGATACCCTGCCCCAGTGGGCAGTCTCACCACTGCATTTTGCACCAGCTGCAGCTTCCAGACCAACCTCAAGGGCAGCCCCACACAGAGCACATTACAGTAATCCAGCCTAGAGGTTACCAGTGCGTGTTCTCCAGGTATCTCCAGCGCTCAGGACGGTGTAGTTGCCCCCACTCACAGTCCTCTGTTTTAGCTGTCCCCACCTTCACTCTGCTTCTTATCTGGTTTCTTTGTTGCTTCTGAGGTTCTGGTAAGATGCTCCATTGTTTGCTGCTGCTTGCCTCTCTCCTTGCTTGCAAAAATGTGTAAAATAAGGGGAAAGCACACAAATATGCACACAATTTTGCACAAGGACTTTAAAGTCCACAAATTGATGCAGAAATGGGGCACGCTGAACTGAAATAGAACTTGGAATAGTTACTCTTTTGAACTACAACTCCCATCAGCCCCAGCCAGCATGGCCACTGGATTGGGCTGATGGGAGTTGTAGTTCAAAAAAAGTAACTTTTCCAAACTCTGGAACTGAAGCTTGGAAAAATGAGAAACCCAAACTGACAGATTTGTCCATCCTTACCGCCAGGCTCCCAGTGGGAGGAAGGAGCCACCGATACCCACAAAACATAATTCACTTCAAGCCAGTTTGAGGCTTTCAGATCCAGCCAGCCAGAACACAACAGGAAAAGCAGGCAGCGGTCTAAAGAAGAGGAAGAAAGAAGCAGTCGCCCCCACTGGAAAAAAAAATAGGAACACAAGAAGCTGACTTATACTGAGACAAACTATTGATCCATGTAGCTCAGAATTGTCTACGCTGACTGGCAGCAGCTCTTTGGGATTTCAGATGGGACATTCCCAGCCCTGCCTAGAGATGCTGGATGTTGAACATGCATGCAGAGCAGATGCTTTGCCACTGAGCGACAGCCCCTCTCCGTTAAGTGTTTGGATTTGCAAAGTACAAACAGAATTCAGAAGGGAAACCTCTGCAACTTACATCCTTCCAGCAGGCCCCACATTATATAAGATCAGAGCTTGGAAAAGTTACTTTTTTAAAACTACAACTCCCATCAGCCCCAGCCAGCATGGCCACTGGATTGGGCTGATGGGAGCTGTCATTCAAAAAAGTAACTTTTCCAAGCTCTGTATAAGATTGCCCCTGTTTTTCAGCTTGGAACAACTCTCGACAATGTCTTGGTCAAGTCATTCCATGCTTTGCCCGGTGTTTTCCTGATGTCCGACATGATAGCAGAATTCAAGGCAGGTCTATTATTGTTGGCACAGCTATCCGGGAGAGGTCAGAGCAGAGGATCAGGTGATGCGGGAAGACAACAGTCACATGCAAGTGTGAACTGAGACAACCTTGGGCTCCAGCTGGGCAGCCTGTCTCTGGCAAGCCTTCTGGTGTTAGGCAAAGGGGCATGTTTTGTAACGGCTGTTTCCCCCCTGTTAGATATGCATTCCTCTGACAGGGCACATGCCAGAGTAACACAAACATTTTACATAAGTGGCACTGGTTGTGAGGGTTCCTCAGTTTGCATTTGGCTATGCTTCATGTCTCCATGCGGTGCAGTGGAGAGAGGATTGGACCGGGGCCAGGGAGACCCAGGTTCAAAGCCCCACCCAGCCATACAACTCACTGGGTGGCCCTGATCTAGTCAGTCTCTCTGCCTGACCTAACTCCCCAGGCTATTCCAAAAATAAAATGGAAAACAATGCATGCATGCCTCCTTGAACATCTTGGGCGGAAAGGCGGGTTAGAAATCATGTAGATATATACTGCCCAGAGAGCTTCAGCTATGGGGCGGAATACAAATGCAATCAATCAATCAATCAATCAACTGGCAAACTCTGCAGCAGTGGCATGGTGTGGCCCCACTGAACCATCTCCGTAGGTGGATGATAAGGCTGTCAATGCCTAGCTGCCACAATGGCTACATTCTAACTTACCTCCACTGCTGGAGGCAGTATGCATTCGAATACCAGTTGCTAGGAACCGCAAGTGGGGAGAGGTGCCCAGTTCCTATTTGCAGGCTTCCCATTGGGGCATCTGGTTGGTCACAGTGAGAGCCAAATGTTGGACTAGATGGCTTTTTGGCCTATTCCAGCAGGGCTGTTCTTAGGTACGTTGCCTGTTGTTGCATCTTGTGAAGCTTCCAAGCAGTCATCAAGGATGGCTCCATATAAAGGCATTCATTTATTTGTATGCCACAATTCCAATTGACTGGGACCTTCTGCATGCAGGTCAGATACTGTACCACTGAGCTATGACCCTTCCCCATCCCTACTTTGATCTGGCATGCTTTCAGACAGCTGCTTATATTGGCATCAGTGAACATAGGAAGCTGTCTTTTGCTGAGTCAGACCACTGGTCCATCCAGGATAGTATTGTCTATATTGGCAGGTGGCAGCAGCAGCAGCTTCCCAGGATTTCAGACAGGCTTCTGTCTTCCAGTCCTACCTGGAGATGCCGGAATGGAACCTAGGACCTTATTGATTGATTGATTGATTCTATTTCTATGCCGCCTTTTGGCCAAATGGCACTCAAGGCGGCTCACAAAAAAAATAAACAAATACAAAATACACATCAGAAAAAAATACAGTGCACAAAAATTTGAGTAACAATTAACATTGTTAAGAAAACAATATGAACATCACACATTTGAGGAAGGGGCTCAAAACCCACCAAGCGCCTCCTCTTCTTGTTTTCAGACATCTTTAGCAGACTCTCTGGCGTCCACAGGCCTTTTCAGGTTGGATGAATTCTTTTGCGACTCTCCAGTTCCTTATGACACTTCTCTAGATGTGCACAGCTGATGCTCCTTGTGTGTGCAAGTTTTTTGCAGTCTTTCCCTGCCCTGCTTGGAGATGCCAAGGGATTGAACATGGGACCTTTTGCGTGCAAAGCATGTGAACTCCCACTGAGAAGGGATGGGTGAGAATTTCGATTCGGTTTGCATTTCAAGCAGAATTGATCAAATTAGCAATTTCCAAAATAATATGAGAACCGAAACACAGCCGTCCTTCGAAATTCGCATTTGTTAGAAGTTTGGGATGCAGTTCACCAGCTAAACAACATTTACAAAATGCATATATTAGGGGAAAGCGTGCATAAAAATGAATACATGAGTGAAAATAACATGCAAAAAGGCATGAAATGATGAGAAATGGCTTGCAAGAAATGTGTACCTTTGTCGAACCTGCCTGCAAAAATGTGTTTATTTGGAGAACTTTGCTCTAAAATGGTGGAGAATTTTTATGAGGATTTTTTCTAAAAAAAATTCACAGATCACTGTAGAAATGTAGAGAACTGAATTTAACATTGGAAAAATGAGAAACTGAGAGAACTGAAACGGACCGATCTTTCCATCCCTACCGCTGAGCAATGGCTTTTCCCCAATCTGGTCTTGAAGGACAGGTTCCACAGAAGGCATGTTAAAGGGGGGGAAAGAAATTTGATTATGCTACATGAAGAGACAGAGTCCTGTTGTGTGACTTGCTATAGTGGAAAGAGTAAAATGTTTAAGGGCTGCTCATGATTGACCTATTGATCACAAACTCCCTGGGACTCTTAACTGGCTAACATTCCTCAGATTAGCCTAATCTGTCCAGCTGTTCCAACTGTGCCTCCCTAGGCAGGAAGAATGAAATACAACAATTAACTGGTGGAAGGCTTTTCCCAGGATGGTGCAAAGGAAATTCTGCCAGTAGCTTTGGCAAGAGCAGGGCTTCAGCCCTTTCCTATGAAACATCTGTGGCCCTTTGTCAGAGCGGAGTCTCCTGAAGTGGTGGCAATTGACTTCTCCTGGTCCCAAAATATTATTTTAGTGTAAAACAGCAACCTGAGTAATCACAATATGTTTGTGAGGCTACTAACAAATAGCTAATACAGCATAATGTCCTTTGTATTGTTGCAGGGTAAATTTGTATATTTGTTAAGAAGAGAACAACAGCGGTCTGAAATGCAACTGTGCCAGTGTGTGTGTACATTTACCTAAGAAAGCAGGCTTTTACCCTGCATTGAGATCACTGAGACTTAAGACTTAGTAAAATAAGAAAAGCTACTTTATTTATAGAAATACATAGAAGATAGGAAAGGCATACCTAGTTCTCACTAACTAATTAAGTTGGAGGCGCAACGCCCAGGCGTGGGAATTGCCCTCATGGCTAGGACAGAGAGAGCAGAGACAAAGGTGTCTCTCCTCTCCTCTCTCGGACAGTCGGAGAAGAGAAGAGCGGAAACGGCAGAAGGAAGAGAGACAGATAAGCTTCCCTTAAGACATATCAGTCTAGCGATGGAAGTCAGAGCATCCCAGGTAAAGGTAGCCAAGCCTATCCATCTGGAGGACCCTAACTCTATCTCCCTTCTGGAACATAAACAAAAGAACAAAACAGGAGTTGCTCTTGCCCCACTTCCAACATTTATTGCACATTCATGATTATCTGTGCTCATGATGCTCTCAGGGTGGTCACATGAAATCGTACTTTCAATACCTTTTGTGCTTGCACATGTTTTGGGGCAGTCGCACTGCTTCATTTCTAACCACTGCACAGCCCATAATGTCCTGCTGAAATCCCTTATATTTTTAAAGTACAAATGTTTGTCCTGCTTTTGTTGAGCTATAGCTCCTTCAGGCGTCAGTAATGTGGTGTAGTGGTTAAGGTGTTGGACCACGACCTGGGAGACCAGGGTTTGAATCCCCACATAGCCATGAAGCTCACTGGGTGACCTTGGGCCAGTCACTGCCTCTCAGCCTCATGAAAACCCTATTCATAGGGTCGCCATAAGTCGGAATCGACTTGAAGGCAGTACAGTACAATATCGCAGAACAAACTAAAGCACAATAGATCTGCCACAAATGCTCTCTTATTGTGTTAAAAAACATGTTTGTAATAAAACACCAGTCTGGAGGGGGCCCTTCCGATAGTCCCTGGACAGGGCCAGCCCTCCCATTAGACCAAGGATGGGGAACTTTTTTCACCCAGAAGGCCACATTCCCTTGAGTAGAACATTCTGGGCACCACCTTCCAGTGGTAGGCAGGGCCAGATACAAAAATGGGCTGATGTGCATCTTACCTTTGGACACAGGCCTCCTTTTAGCCATTCAAAAGCTAGAGGGTTCTATACATACACTTCTCCAGAAGTGTTTTATTATGAGTGGCTTCTGCAAAATGGACAGTGCCCATCCAAGATGGCTTTTGCAAAACAGTGTGCAAAATATCAACCATCCAACAAAATTTTAAAGCTTCCAATCTTCCCATATGAGAAAAACTGTGCACTGGACTTAGCTGAAGCCCAAACTGATTTAGGTGGATTTGACAGAATCCAAGCTCTGGCCAATTTGCGTGGTGACAGCCTCCAGAATCACAGGTAGCATGTGTCTTCCCCTACTGGGAAAAGGAGTGCCCTGCACCCTGCATAACTGAATCCTGTGAGGTGCAGGGACCTCCTTTGCAACTGCCTTTCCCGCAGGGGAAAACTGAGGCCGCCTCTGATCCTGGAGGTAATGCACAGCTGCCATGATTAGTATCCCCTAAGGATGTAGGAGAAATTCAGTTCAGTTCTCATTTAAAGGCAAACCTACCAAATTCACACTTTTTGAAACAATATGCAAACTGAAATGCAGCTGTCTATCAAAATTTGCACATCTTCAAATTTTGCAATGCAGTTTTCCAGCCAAGTAATGTATACAAAAATGCATATATTAGTGAAAATGACACGCAAAAATGCATTATATTACAGAAAATTGCTTTGCAGGAATATGTGTATTAGGCAAGTTGCACGCAAAAATTTAATTATTAAGAGAAATTCACACAAAAATGCTGACAAAAACCACACATTATTGCAGAAATGTGTAGAACTCTGAAGTGCTCTTCATTAGAAACCCCTTAACCGCATTCCCCCATAGCCACACCCCTTCTAAGACTATACAAAAATGAACTTTTGAATAATGCAGACATTTATGGCTTCAATATCAAGCCAGCTTTTTTTCTCATGCAAACACACACTTTGCTTAACATTCCACCTGAGGAAGACTTCTAGAATCACAGATTAGATTCACAGAACAGTAGAGTTGGAAGGGGTCTATAAGGCCATCGAGTCCAACCCCCTACTCAGTGCAGGAATCCAAATCCAAGCACACCGGACAGGTGGCTGTCCAGCTGCCTCTTGAATACATCCAGTGTTGGAGAGCCCTCCCTAGGTCATTGGTGCCATTGTCATACCGTTCTAACAGTTAGGAAGTTTTTTCTGAAGTTCAGTTGAAATCTGGCTTCCTGTAACTTGAGCCCATTATTCTGTGTCCTGCACTCTGGGATGATCGAGAAGAGATCCTGGCCCTCCTCTGTGTGGCAATCTTTCAAATACTTGAAGAGTGCTATCATATCTCCCCTCAGTCTTCTCTTCTCCAGGCTAAACATGCCCAGTTCTTTCAGTCTCTCCTCACAGGGCTTTGTTTCCAGTCCCCTGATCATCCTCGTTGCCCTCCTCTGAACCCGTTCCGGTCTGTCTGCATCCTTCTTAAATTGCGGTGTCCAGAACAAGATGATGCCTAACAAGTGCCGAATAGAGGGGAACCAATACGTCATGTGATTTGGAAACTATACTTGTGTTAATGCAGCCTAAAATAGCATTTGCCTTTTTTGCAGCCACATCACACTGCATTCCTTACATGTCTACTCAATTGAATTCTGGGAACTACAGACCAGGCAGCCTGACATCGATCCCTGGGAAAATTCTGGAGCAGATTATAAAGGGGTCAGTCTGTAAGCACCTTGAAAACAATGCTTCTTTGAGGAACTGATTGTTTCTGTGTTACTCCACTGTGTGAACATTTGAAAACAGATGAAGATGGTCCCAGCAATGGGGAATGTATCCACATCTGCCCAACAACATTGTGGGTAGACATACACAGAGCTTGGCAGCAATCTGTTACAAAATACAAATTACTTGTAATTTATTACTTCTGTGAGGAATTAGCTGGTAATTTCTTTACATTTTGATTGTAATAGGAGTAATTTTATTACTTTTCAGGAGTAACTGTAATGTTTCCAGCATTACTTTGGGGCATTACTGGGGGGAGGGAGCAAGAGAAATCTCCTGCTCCTCTGATTTGTGAATGAAAATCGTGTGCCTCAAACTGGGCTTCTGCGCAGCATCGCTCTTCCTAGTGCTCTGTGGGTGTTTATGAGGTGATGAGGGAGGAGGTGGTGGATGAGACGGGGGTGGAGTGGAGAAAACAATTGTTTTAAAAATGGATGGGAGGGGGAAAGGAGCCAGAAGGTGAGGACATGGATGAAGGAGAAGGAGGCAGCAGCGGAATGGAGATAAAGAACAGTGGAGGCGAGAGACGACGACGTGTACGTGTGTTAGTACTGTGTTTGCACTTTGTGAGCAAAGTTGCCTCTGCCGTCCTCTAGGGCTACTTTGCTGCATTTGCAGTATTTTAACTTTTTTGCACCCCAGGGGAAAATGTTTGTTTGGGTGAGTGTCCCTTAGATCTGAGCACTAGCCTCTGCCTCACTCTCCGCCTTTCTTACTAGTGGAGAGACCACCACTGCTATCTTATGGATAAAAAGAATTATTCTACCACCTCAGTGTGTTTGTTTTTAATGTTAGGCTACTTAGGTGTGCAGCAGCCAAGGCCAGCACCTTGTAGGCACTCTGGTTTTGATTTGTTTTAAGTAACTTAATGGTAATTGTAGTGATTACTTTTGAGTAACGGTAAAGCAATCAATTCCTTTCAGAACAATCGTAATGGTAATTATTCCTTTTTGGGGCCATGTTAGAACATAAGAACATAAGAAGAGCCTGCTGGATCAGGCCAGTGGCCCATCTAGTCCAGCATCCTGTTCTCACAGTGGCCAACCAGGTGCCTGGGGGAAGCCCGCAAGCAGGACCCAAGTGCAAGAACACTCTCCCCTCCTGAGGCTTCCGGCAACTGGTTTTCAGAAGCATGCTGCCTCTGACTAGGGTGGCAGAGCATAGCCATCATGGCTAGTAGCCATTGATAGCCCTGTCCTCCATGTTAATAGTAATTGTAATTTATTCCTTTTTAAAAGTAATCTTCCAAGCTCTGGACATACACCAAGAGTGCCGTCACCACTTCCTCCTTCATTCACCTGAAGGCAAAGGTGTTGATAACCTAGGCCACATTCACTCTGTACATTTATTCCACTTTAAAGAGTCATGGCTTCCCCCAAAGAATCCTGGGAAGTGTAGTTTGTGAAGGGTGCTGAGAGTTGTTAGGAGACCCCTTTTCCCCTCAGAGACCTACAATTCCCAGAGTTGCCTGGGAAGAGGGACTGACTGTTAAACTACTCTGGGAATTGTAGGGGAGAATAGGGGTCTCCTAACAACTCTCAGCATTCTTCAAAAATACATTTTCCAAGATTCTTTGGGGGACACCATGACTGTTTTAAGTTGAATCATAGTGGAATGTATACATGGTGTGAATGTGGCTCTACTCAAGGGGAGTGTTTTCAAACATGTATCAAGTAACCATTCTTACCATTGTGGACTACAGGACCTAGAATAAATCTAGATTGAAAGCAACATGCTGAGGACAAGCATAAATGATTCCAGACTGAGAAAAACTACATTTTTGTGCTACATACTGGTTAATGTGTACACAGCCACTGTGAATGGCCTGAGAGGTTGTTGTCATTTTGATACATCTCAGTCTCCTTCTGAGAAGCACTAACAATGAGCCAGGAAGGAGACCATGAAAGTTTCCACCCTGAATTACATAATGCCACAATACAACCACATTTCTTCGATGGCAAGAAGCCCACCACGTCGTCTTGGCACAAAGAGAATGCCAAGATGGACAATCCCAGCAAAGCATTGAAAAGTCACTGAGATGGTTGGCCAGGCACTTAAGGCTTGGGTTATTACTGGCTTCCGATGTTATTAGCAAGACAGGGAATTCTGTACATCCTCGTTATTGCTCCTCGGAGTCATTTGGTCTCTGCAGGTTTAAGCTGTTTACATAAAGGAAGCAGTAAAAATAACTGCCCCATAGACAATGCCTCTGATGGAAAGCTCACCCTTTCCATTCAGGCCCTCCAAAGTTCTGGACGTCAAATTCTGTTCCTCAATTTACATCACTAGAATGACACGTAAGCCCGTGAATAATGCAAAAGGGATTTAGTATCCCACAAAATTACACTGATAGCATGCTTCCGTTATCTCTGACACTTGACCTTTTGTTCAAAACATTGTACGACGGACTGATCTCTGGCCTCTGTCTGCTCCAATGGACAGTCTGTCTTCTGGAATAAAACTGTGTCAGAGACTGGGCTGTGATAACACTTGGATCACAAATCAGCCTGCAGGCCCTAGAGAGTACTTATCAAGTGTGTGTGTGTGTGTCTGCGTGCATGCGCGCACACACACAAAGATTCTGACACAGAACCAGGTCCAGGTGGAGACCTAGTTAAGTTTGATGGTGTCTAATAAGTGATGTAACCCAGGAAAAAAGAGAAAGGATAAAAGAGGTTAAGCTGGTTCAGAGAGGATAGGGAGGGCACGGGCAGGGCTGGGGAACCCTTTTCAATCCGAGGGCCACATTCCCTTCTGGGCAACCTTCTAAGGGTCACATGCCAGTGGCAGGAAGGGACAGATGCAAAAGTAGGCAAATTGATGAATATAAAGTTTACCTTTTGCAAAAGGCTGCCTTTGAGTCGATTCCCACTTATGGCGACCCTATGAAGAGGGTTTTCATGGTAAGCGGTATTCCGAGGTGATTTACCATTGCCTTCCTCTGAGGATGAGAGGCAGTGACTGGCCCAAGGTCACCCAAGGTAAAACTGACCATGGAGAGGAGGAGGGGGAGAAGGTGGGGATTGGAGGGGGAGGGGAGGGGCAAGGGGGAGAGGAGGGAGGAGAAGGGAGGGTGGGTTTGATCAGTTAAATACCTTACCCTGGAAGACAATCTTACTCGGCCACAAGTGATCGCCAATGAATGAATACTTTTTGAGTTCAGTGGGATTTATTTCTGTGCAATCATGTTTGAAAATGGAAATGGACTGCCTTCAAGTCAATCCCGACTTATGGTGACCCTATGAATAGGGTTTTCATGGTAAGCGGTATTCAGAGGTGGTTTTACTGTTGCCTTCCTCTGAGGCTGAGAGGCAGTGACTGGCCCAAGGTCACCCAGGGAGCTTCATGGCTGTGTGGGGATTCGAATCCTGGTCTCCAAGGTCGCAGTCCGACACCTTAACCACTACACCACATTTTAGGCAGGCAAAATCTCAGATTGTGAAACAGGGCTCGTGAACGATGCAGCCTGAGGAGAGTTTGGAGAGCCAGAGAAAGGGGCCTGGAGGGCTGCATTTGGCCCCCAGGCCTGAGGTTTCCTACCCTGGTTTAGGGAGGGTGGAGGTTGTGGGAATGCAAGAGCAAGATACAGGCATAAGAACATCAGAAGAGCCCTGCTGGATGACGCCAATGGCCCACCTAGTCCAGCATCCTGTCCTCACAGTGGCCAACCAGATGCCCCAATGGGAAGCCTGCAAGCAGCACCCGAGTGTTCCAGCAACTGGCATTCAGAGGCATACTGCCTCCTACACAGTCAAGGTGTTTGCACCCTCCTTTGTGTGAACATTGCTAATGGGGGCATAGAAAGGAGAAGAGAGCTGTGTTGACGCTGGATGCACATTCTAGTCAGTGTAGGTATCACATTCCAAATGTGAACAGAACAACCTTCCAAAAGACACCCACACCATACATTTAAAGCACATGGCTTCAAAAGAACACAAGAAGAGCCTGCTGGATCAAGCCAGTGCCCATGGAGTCCAGCATCCTGTTCTCACAGTGGCCAACCAGATGTCCATGGGAAGCCCGCAAGTAAGACCTGTCGTGCAATAGCACTTTCCTCTCCTGCGGCTTCCAGCAACTGGTATTCAGAAGCATACTGCCCACCTATGGGGGTAGAGCATAGCCATCATGGCTAGTAGCCACTGATAGCCTTTTCCTCCATGAATTTGTCTAATCCTTTCTTACAGCCATCCAAACTGGTGGCCATCACTGCCTTTTGTGGGAGTGAATTCCATAGTTTAACCATGCGCTGCATGAAGTACTTTCTTTTGTCTGTCTTGAATCTTCCAACATTCAGCTTCATTGGATGTCCACACGTTCTAGTGTTATGAGAGAGGGAGAAAACTTCTACTTTTTCCATGCCATGATTAATTTTATACACTTTATCGTGTCGCCTCTGACTCACCTTTCTCTACTAAACTAAAAACTCCCAAATGTTTATTTATTTATTTATTAAATTTATACCCCACCTTTCCTCCCAGAAGGAGCCGGGGGAGCAACCAAAAACACTGAAAACACCCTAAAACGTCTTAAAAACAAAAGACTTTAAAATGTATTAAAACAAAACATCTTTAAAAAGATATTACAACAAAGCATCTTAGGAAACAGCTTAGGGGGGGGAAACCTTAAAAAGCAATTCTAACACAGACGCAGACTGGGATAAGATTGCAACTTTTCCTCATAGGGCTTCCCCCAAAGAATCCTGGGAATTGTAGTTTACTCATCACAGAGCTACAATTCCCAGCACCCTTGACAAACAACAGTTCCCAGGATTCTTTGGGGAAAGCTATGTGCAATAGTATGGATGTGGCTTTGTAGATGTTGTTACAATACCCAGTTATCTAGTGCAGGGTTTCCAAACGGTGGTCGAAAGACCACCAGTGGTCTGCAAGCTTCATTCAGGTGGTCTGCAGCATGGCTGTGAAGAACACAGTCTGGATTCTATTTGGGGGGGGGGCGGGAATACAATAGAAGAAATAAAAACAGTAAAGTACAATGAAAGATCATACAGCATCTAGCACAGCAAACTGCAATTGCTACAACAGGCTGAAAAGATCATTAAGTGGTCAGCCAAGGCCCTCAGCAATTTTCAAGTGGTTCATGGGGGAAATGTTTAGGAACCACTAATTTTCAGGGGTGGACAAGGAGAAATCTGGTTACTACCAGAGGCAGCAGTCCCAGCTGGCACCTTAATTTTGTTTATTTTTACCCAGAAGTCCCCTAAGAACGCTGTGTGATAATAATACAGCTTTCAGTGGTGAAAGGTTTCTCTGCACCCAGAAAATCTGGAAACCCCCCAGGGGAAAGGAAAAAATATTGGTCTGCTCAACAGCCACCGCATTCAGTGGCATAGCTAGCTATGCTGAGTAATGAGTAACTGTAGCCACCAGACTACACCTCTTAAGGAAAACCTTAATTTCCCAACTATCTGACAGCCAAATGTAAGTGAGTGGAAAGAAATGAAGAGAGCCTGCATGGAATGAATATCTTCTCTGACAACCTTGCCAGCTAATTAGGAGCAGAGCAATCAATCAAGGCACAAAGCTTGTTTAATGCATTTCAGCCTCTGATTTGTTTATACCTGTTTCAGAGGTTAATCAGAGGCTAACAGAAACTGAAAGATTGATAGATTCACTGGGGGGAGCAGCGTGCAAGGCATACCCCTCTCTCTCTATCCCAGGATAATGCAATCGCCTAATATGATCACCCAATTACCACCATCATAACCAGTTTATTGTTATATCTCTTTTTGATGAAGCGGTGAACTGAAGAAAATACGATAAAACTGCAGTAAATACAAATACAAAAGTGCAACACAATAAATCAATGAAAAGATAAAAGGGCAAAGCCCCAGGCAACCATGAATCACACTTTATACATTCAGGAGTTGCATTTGTGCTCTCACCACAACATAGCTGCTATCCCCAAAACAACTGCTCGCATAAGAGGCTCCTCCCTGAAAACAGCAACAGTTGTGGCGACATTTGTACAGTTGTTCCCCAGGGCAGGGCTGGCTGAACCTTCTGGCTCTTCATCAGGTTGCAGTTCTCCAGGTGCAGGAACGGGATCAGGTATGGTAAAGATGGGCTGGGGTGGCTAAAGCTGGCATTCACCTCCCAGTCAGCAGTAATCCTATTACTGCTACCTGCCAATTATGTACACCAATCTTTCCGAACCTGGTGCCCCCTGCCCCAGTTCCTATCATCTCTGACTGTCGGCCATGCTGGCTTGGGCTGATGGGTGCTGAAGCCAAAAGCATTTGGAGGGCACCAGTTGGGGAAGGCAGATGTACACTAAACGGCTGGTTGCATCAAGGATCAAGCCTGCAGTACATCTCAAACTGATGACCAGGCAGAGAGCAGGTGGGAATTCACACTGTGTGCTGTCACCTAGCTTTGGCTAAAGGAGGTCCCTGCATCTGCCAAGAAAGCTGTTTTGCATCCATAGATCAGAACGAGTTAGGTGTTCAGCCACAACCTCTGTAATCCAGGGATGGGGAACCTGTGGCCCTGCAGAAGTTTTTGGACTCAAGCTCCCATCAGCCCCAGCTAGCATGGCCAATAGCCAGAGTGATGATGAGAGCTGTAGTCCAGCAACATCTTGAGGGCCACAGGTGTCTTCCCCTCCCCAAACACACACACACTTACAAAACTTCCAGGTCAGTCTTTATCAGTGGGCTGAGCAATTCAGAGATCTGCTGTTGCTGGCTCCAGACTTGCTTTTGGAGTGCCCAGCCCTTAGATACATAGGAAATGGTTTGATGGGTTCACACTAGATGGTGGCCCTGGCACAATCACCTAGAGAGCCTGTAAGGATGCAGGACAGTCAGATGTTTGTTACATGAAGGCATCTGTTCTGTGCTGGTAGGGTCTACATGGCCACTGAGATTTCAGCATTAGCGGTGGCGGAGCAGAGCCCTGTTTTATGTGAACTGGCACTTAGCCTCAATGAAAGCAAAAGGTAAATTCCCTTGAGCTTCACCATTTACAGCTTTTTAGTTTAAACAAAAGGTGGGTAAGAGGTGACATAACAGAAGTGTATAAAATTATGCATGGGGCAGAGAAAGTCCCCCCCCTATCATAACACTAGAAATCAGAGACATCCATGTTCACACTGTGCATAGTTTAAAACTGTGAAATTTGCTCCCACAAGAGGCAGTGATGGCCACCAACTTGGATGGCTTAAAAAGATTAGACAAATGCATGGAGGAGAAGGCTACTGATGGCTACTAGCCACGATGGCGATGTTCTGCCTCCATTGTCAGAGGCAGTATGCTTCTGAATACCAGTTGCTGGCAATCGCAAGTGGGGAGAGCACTCGAGTCCTCCTTGTGGACTTCCCATTGGGGGCATCTGCTTGGCCACTGTGAGAACAGGCTGCTGGACCAGATGGGCCACTAGCCTGATCCAGCAAAGCTCTTCTTATGTTCTTAGGAAGCTGGGAGGATTAACTGCTGCTGCAATGGGGAAGTGGGTTTGTCCAATTGCTGCCATTTTTATGTTGTTTTCACTCATTTTTATTTAAAAAGTTTATTAAAATATTTTATAGTTTTAAAGTTTTGTTAGCCAGTTGGAATTCTTTAGCAGAAGAAAAGCAAGATGTGTTGGGGTTTTTTTAAACAACAAATCAATGAGCTGTATTCAGCTAACTTGCCCTACCAGCACAAGCATTAACACTGGTACAGCAGGACTTCTCCTCTCTTCCCCTGTTCACGCACACCCCAAACCCTCCCCAAATCTGCCCCGGATGGGTTGGGGGATCCCCTACAACAGATTTAGGGGATGTGAGGGAGGAAGGGGGGAGTTCCGTTACATCAGCAGAAATCCTTAAATGTATTCATTGACTGTGTCTGCCAACAAAAGGAGCAAATGTGCCACAAGACCATGATATAGACACGATTTTCTGCATACTTTATAAGAGAAAGCAGAGCCACTAGTGAGGCGTGATGGCTGTTATTGCACAAATAATGCCAGGGTGTCAAGCATATGTGCTGTCCCCGTCCTACCCCTGTATCATAATCTCATCTCTGCTATTTGCAGAGTGCTCTTTTAAATTTGGAGCCCCCTCACAAATTAACAGTACCCTAGAAGTGCAACTGAGCAAACACCAAAGACCTAATTTGAAGAAACAGAGAAAGCTAAAATTAGAATGGAGATGGTACTGGAAGTGTTTCCCAAACTGGAGTTCAGAATGACTACACTTTTTTCCCTATCAAAAGTTGTTCACCAGGCATCATAGAAGGGCCGTAGCTCAGTGGTAGAACCTTGCTTTGCATGCAGAAGTTCCCGGCATCTCCAGGTAAGGATGGAAAAGACTCCTGCCTGAAATCCTGAAGAGTCACTACTAGTCAGTGTGGGCAATACAGAGCAAGATGGATCAGTGGTGGTATCCAGCTCTTTCCGTCAGCACTGGTGCAGGAGAATTTCTCTCCCCCTCCTCTTCCCATATGTGCTCCCAGAACAGATTTAAGGGGTCCGCAGGGGGGAGGAGCAGGAATGTTCCACTGCACAAGCAGAAATCCTTGCGCTGATGTAAATAGATGGATACTACTGCCCAGTTTTTCAACCAGCCTTTTATTCAGAACCATGAGGACTGGAAACGTGTGTCATGTTTAGGGGAAGAAATGTGGCTCAGTGGTAGAGCATCTGCTTTGCATGCAGAAAGTTCCGAGTTCAATCCTTGACACCTCTAGGCAGGAGACCTGGAGAGGTGCTGCCAGTCAGAGCTAGTTTGCTTTGTCTTTGGTGTAAGTCAGCTTCCCATGGTCCCGTGTTCTCCATTTCAGTTGTGCTGGAGGAACCCGGCACTAGCTCCACTGAAGTGACTGGGGCTTATGTAATGGTGGTGGCTGGCAGAGTACACTCACTGTCTCCTCTAATGGATTTCCATTGCAGTCAGAAGCTGGGGGGTTAAGTTTAAACTAGATGACTGTTTTTCCTCCTCGTGTGCTGTTTCTTGTAGATCGAGTACACAATCAAGAACCTGATGCACTTTATGATGGGGATCAACAGCTGGCACCCCTGGGCCCACTCTGCCCCATTGTCAATCTAGAGGCAAAAGTGTGTGTATGGAAGGAACAATTAGTGTAGTCATGGGGCATAACAGCTGTCCACCTTGGCTAGCTCTGTGGGGTCTTAGGTTGCTTTCACACTGCACTTTATTCCGTTATTCCAACAATTTCTTACCTGGTAATTTGTGCATTATATTTGATCTTTCACATGATGTACAAGCTAGCTCTGGAATTCTAGTGGAATCATTCTGGTTGCCCTCTTCTGAACCTTTTCCAACTCTATAATATCCTTTTTGAGATGAGGCGACCAGAACTGTACACAGTATTCCAAATGCTGCCGCACCATAGATTTATACAATGGCATTATGATATCGGCTGTTTTATTTTCAATACCTTTCCTAATTATCGCTAGCATGGAATTTGCCTTTTTCACAGCTGCCACACACTGGGTTGACATTTTCATCGTGCTGTCCACTACAACCCCGAGGTCTCTCTTCTGGTCGGTCACCGCCAGTTCAGACCCCATGAGCGTATATGTGAAATTCAGATTTTTTGCTCCAATATGCATAATTTTACACTTGTTTTTATTGAATTGCATTTGCCATTTTTCCGCCCGTTCACTCAGTTTGGAGAGATCTTTTTGGAGCTCTTCACAATCCCTTTTTGTTTTAACAACCCTGAACAATTTAGTGTCGTCAGCAAACTTGGCCACTTCACTGCTCACTGCTAATTCTAGGTCATGAATGAACAAGTTGAAAAGTACAGGTCCCAATACCGATCCTTGAGGGACTCCACTTTCTACAGCCCTCCATTGGGAGAACTGTCCGTTTATTCCTACTCTCTGCTTTCTGCTTCTTAACCAATTCCTTATCCACAAGAGGACCTCTCCTCTTATTCAAAACAGCTCTTCTTTAACGGAACAGGTACTGCAGTGTGAAAGGGATTTTAGAAATCAGGATAGAGGTGCTACCTTTTTAATCTGTTAAACTAACGCAATCAGCCCCATGTGTGAAAGCAGCCTTAGCTTGCCAAGTTTGGCAATTAGGTTACAGGAAAAACAGTTAAAACTGCAGGAAGGGAGTGACTCCTCCTGGAGACGTCTTGGCAAAAGCTTCCTTAGTCCTTCACCCAATAGCTTCCGCCTAGGAACGACGAGTCTCTCCATTTAGTTCCATCACACCAATATTTCTCTTGTTCTTCAAATGGCCCAGTGGAAGAATAAATTGCTTGCACAAGGGCTTTAAGGTCATCCCCAAAGAGTTGCGTTGATGCAGACACTTCCAGAGTTTGATTTGCTTTCAAAATATGCCATTAATTTTCCTGCATGATTGTGAAGTGTCTAGCATCCACACAGCCTTATCTTATCTAAATAGGTTATTACGGCAAACAGAGCACTCCAGTCATTGCTGGGGGGAGGGGGGCAGGAGAAAGGAGGAGGAAAGGGTGCTGACTTAAGCTAAATGCAACTCATTGGACAGAGCAATTTGTGAAACAAAGTGACAAGCGGGCATCAAACTGGAACAGGTTCAGAGGAGGGCAACAAGGATGATCAGGGGACTGGAAACAAAGGCCCATGAGGAGAGACTGAAAGAACTGGGCATGTTTAGCCTTCAGAAGAGAAGACTGAGGGGAGATATGATAGCGATCTTCAAGTACATGAAAGGTTGCCACACAGAGGAGGGCCAGGATCTCTTCTCGATGGTCCCAGAGTGCAGGACACGGAATAATGGGCTCAAGTTGCAGGAAGCCAGATTTCAACTGGACATCAAGAAAAGCTTCCTAACTGTTAGAGCCATATGACAATGGAACCAATGACCTAGAGAGGTAATGGGCTCTCCAACACTGGAGGCATTCAACAGGCAGCTGGACAGCCATCTGTTGGGTATGCTTTGATTTGGATTCCAGCAGGGGGTTGGACCTGATGGCCTTATAGGCCCCTTCCAGTTCTACTATTCTATGATCATTATGGAGGAGATTGCTTATGGACACTTAAATCACCAGGTTGACAACAGTTCATCTCAAATTTGGTGTTGTGGGAGGGGTCGAGGCCTGTACCTACAGTAAATGTACTGCCTTCAAGTCGATTCCGACTTATGGCGAACCTAGGGTTTTCGTGGTAAACGGTATTCAGAGGTGATTTACCATTGCCTTCCTCTGAGGCTGAGAGGCAGTGACTGGCCCAAAGTCACCCAGTGAATTTCATGGCTGTGTGGGGATTCCAACCCTGGTCTCCCAGGTCGTAGTCCAACACTCTAACCACTATACCACACTGGGTCTCATACCTACTGTATCTCCCTCAAATCACACAACAATTATTTGCCAGGATCCAAACAGCTACAGTTAGGTTCAGTGTCCCTACAGCAAGGATTTTTGAGTGCTTTTCCACAAACAGCAGGACACACACACCCCGGCACATGATGGTTTACCATACAGAGGATGATGTTTTGGGGGGAATCCCACTAATATAGCTAAAAATGCCTTTCTTTGGGTCAGGCTACATGACTCCATTGTGATTAGAGGTGCTCGCAGCTCTTGTCTCGTCAGTTTGCTAATGTTGCCTCCTTTTAGGGAGGGACCATCACTCAGCAGCAGAGCACACACTCTGAATATATAGGAGGGCCCAGGTTCAGTTCCTGGCTTCTCCAGCTAAAAGCATCATGCTGCAGGAGATGGATAATCAAACCTCTGACCCTCCAGATGTTGTTGGACTACAGCTCCTGGTTGCCTCAACCAGCATTGCCAATGGTTAGAGATTATGGGAGTTGGAGTCCCCCAACATGTGAAGGGTCACAGGTTTCCCATCCCTGGAACAGGGAATAATGAAGTACATAAATTGTCTGACCTGGTATTAGGGATGGGGGAGAATATTCGCCAAATTGGATTTATTACTGGATTTTGACGTAAGCCAACAATCTGCATTGTTTTTGGACTGGCACTGATTTCTTGCGGTGGGTCAGGCCCATCATTGGCATGTTTTTTTTTAAAAAAAAAATCCACCCCAAATTTTACATTATTGTCTTCATAATCAAATGTAAAGATGTATCACTGAATGCTAAAGTCAGGATCATTCAGACCATGGTATTCCCGATCTCTGTGTATGGATGCGAAAGTTGGACAGTGAAAAAAGCTGAGAGAAAAATCAACATTTGAAATGTGGTGTTGGAGAAGAGCTTTGCACATATCATGGACTGCAAAAAAGACAAATAATTGGGTGTTAGAACAAATTAAACCAGAACTATCACTAGAAGCTAAAATGATGACACTGAGGTTATCATACTTTGGACACATCATGAGAAGACATGATTCACTAGAAAAGACCATAATGCTGGGAAAAACAGAAGGGAGTAGAAAAAGAGGAAGGCCAAACAAGAGATGCATTGATTCCATAAAGGAAGCCACAGACCTGAACTTACAAGATCTGAACAGGGTGGTTCATGACAGATGCTCTTGGAGGTCGCTGATTCATAGGGTCGCCATAAGTCATAGTCGACTTGGAGGCACATAACAACAAAATCAGCTTTCCTCTAAGCTGATGCATTCTTAACTCAGTGCATTTCGTTGGCACTTTCGTTAGCAATTATGTCAATTTTTTTGCTGGAAAAAAACTGTGAAATCAGCAATTGTGCAAACAATTGGGAACAAAAAAATGGCACATTGGTATTGAAAGCTGGACTGTCAGAATTCAAACAGGTAGGAACCAGCTAGCAAACTTCATCCCTACTTAGTATAAGGCACCATCCGTCTTCCCTGCACTATAGTTGCACTTCAGCACACCTGTTATTCCAATAGCTTGGGATCTGGAAGTACTAGTCTCCAAATAATTTGGGGGAACTGCGACACTTCAGTTTTCAATTCCAAAGGCTTAGGTTACTTACTCCCTAAAACTTAGCTTTAGATGTAATACCACTGAGCACTGAAATTATAGTAGAGAAATCCAATGTTAAGGTCATCTGAAATCAGTGGCTCCATCTTATGGTCCACTGTGTAAAGGAAGAAGTAGATAGGATCAGGTTCAAATAAGTATCTTGCAGGAGATGGCAAGGCTTGAACAGAGGACCTCTTGAATGCAAAGTATGTGTTCTACCACTGAAAATCCAATCCCATGTCTGGTTACTCCAAAGTAACCCCCACAAAATTCAGTGGACTCGCTTCCAACTAAGTGCACAATCCAACTTGCGTTTACACTGGGCTGAGGGGAAGTGGATGCAGCGGATCTCCAGATAAGCCAGCTGGGTTCCAGCTCAGCCAAGCTATGCCAGCATCAGTAGGGTAGTGGCAAATTCAGAACCGCAGGGTCGCCTCATGATAGTCATGCCACACTCCCTCACAGCAAAGCCCCCTCACTCACTTGCTCTCCGTCGTCCCTAGAAGCCAATCTGCAAGAAAGGGAAGTGTTAGCTACTGAGAAGAGTCTTCTCAGTGACTGACTCATCTCCTTTCACTCTGACTAGCTCCAGTTAGCAGGAAAGGACAAGAAAGACTCTTCTCAGTGGCCAACAGACTCCCCTTTTATGCTGACTGGCTTGTAGGATGCTGGAGCCATAGGAACCCTGCTGGGACCCACTCCTAAAAACATGAGGGACCCCCTCAACACCCCAGACGACTACATCCCTGGTTGGCATAAGTCCCTCAGCCCGGCCTCAGCCAGGACCAGTGCAAGTGGAGCCAGAGTATGGCCCCCAAAGGGATCTTTTGGGGTCATGTCATGGGAGGGGCTGAGGTGAGGCAGCTGAGGCCAAATCCAGCTAGTGTTTGGAACACTCCTGCAAATCCCGATCCAGGCAAATGTTACACCACGAAAAAGGTTTGGATACATAGTGAGAAGATATGATTCACTAGAAAATATAATAATGCTGGGGAAAACAGAAGCGAGTAGAAAAAGAGGAAGGCCAAACAAAAGATGGATTGATTCCATAAAGGAAGTCACAGACCTGAACTTACAAGATCTGAACAGGGTGGTCACGACAGATGCTCTTGGAGGTCGCTGATTCATAGGGTCGCCATAAGTCGAAATTGACTTGAAGGCACATAACAACAACAACAAAATAACTGCAACAGCAGTCAGCGAAAAGGGCTTACTCTCGGCAGGGGTATTTGGCAGAGCAGGCTTTTCCTTTCTGGTCCCTGAGCACAGCTCCTGGCTGAGCCAGCGTTCAGCCAACCCAGAGGCTCCTGAACGGCAACTGGCTGCGGGGGAACTTTACGCCGGCTTGCTCTGTAAGCCTCTTTTGGAGTGCAGCCTTCATCCTGGTGGCTGGATCCCAAAGGGGGCACAAGGCTGCAGCAGGTATTTCCGAGTAACCGACCACTCACTGAGAAGGAAAAAGGGAGGGAGGGAGAGGGATTCCCTGCCCCACCAGCCCCGCACCCTGGCGTCTCCACCTCGGGTCTCCCTCCTTGCCGACCATGGTGCGCCCCACATACCGGTTGAGGAAAACGGAGCGAGCCTGCTATAGCTGGCGCTTGGGAGGAAAAGGCACAACGAAGGGGGAAGGGGGCGGGAAGAGCGTGTTCTCGCGGTGCGTCTTGGGAAAGGTAGTCCTTGCCCGAGCACGGCGTGCGACCAGAATCCAGGCTCGGGACTCCATCTCCCAAGGGCGCGCGGGGCGCCAGCGGCTTTATCAGAGCGAGCCTCCCTTTGCGCCCTCCCAGGCTCGGCTCGCATCCTATCAGGCCAAATGGGGATGATGTCACCTGCGGGCTTGTAAGGCAGGCAGGAGGAAAGGCGAGCCTGGTCAACTGGCTCCTATTGTACGCAGCTGGGCGAGGAGGGAGAAAAAGCCGGAGACGACGGCGGCATCATCATCATCATCTCCTGGAGGATGGGGCAGGGCTGCAGGTAAGCCTCTCGTGCGCCTCTCCCCGTCCCTTAGAAGCGGCTATCGGGGCAACCCCCGCTTGGGAGCTCCTGCCTTGGCTTGGAGGGGATTGTTTTGCGCTCGATGCGGGAAGAAGCGGAGTTCCCTTCCGGGCGGGGGAGGCGGTGAAGGGTAGGTAAACGTCTGAACAGGCACGGGGAGGGGGCGGCTTCTCTTCTCCTCTTCTCTCCAGGGAGTTCCGCCTGGATGGACCGCAGGGAGAATTTGGGTTTGTTTGGAGGGGGGAAGGGAAGGGGGTGCGATCGGGCACCGTGGAGGGGGGAGCCGTTCAGCCTGCAAAGGGGGCAGGGTCTGGGCTTTTTCTTTTCTTAAGAAAAAAAGAGAGAAACTTTCAACGCCTTGCCTCGGGAAGGTGGGCTCTAGCTGGGCGTGGATGCACGCTCTGGGTTCTCTCCGTCGGTGGAAACAGCGCGGCGAGGCAGGCCGCCCCCTGTTCCTCCCTCCCCGGTATTATGTGGCTTCCCCGATGCAGTTTGCGCGAAGAGCGGGCGGCTGGGTGGTTTTTTTTGGAGGGGGGCTAACAAAAGGGGCAGATGCGGCTCCGCTGCTCGGCTGCGCTTTCTTTCCGGCGGCAGCTTGGCTTTCCTTTGAATGGGACCGTCGGGGGGAGATTGAGAAAGGGAGTGTGGGGAACCCCCAGACCATCGCCTCCTCTGGTCGCCTGCCTCTTCGGGGGCTGGAAACGTGCTGGCCTGCCGTGCCTCCGCCCCGGGTTCAAAGGTGCCTGGCGGCGGCGGAGAGAGAGTTTTAACTCTGGCCGGCTTGTTGGGAAAGCGCTTGAACATCCAGCCAAAGGAGGCGTGTGAGTAAGCCCGGCTTAGCAATACCGCAGTGAGGGAGGGTGTGCGGCCGTGCCTGCGTGCGTACTGGGATCGCCTGGAGGATGGATCACAGCGCCTTTTTTTCCTCACTCCAATTTCTCTTCCTCTCCCCCCCCTCCTAATTTTCTTGAATAGAGAGTTAAGATGTGCACTTGCAGAAGGGATTGCAAAAAGCGATGCCCCCTCTTGGATGACTGCAGCGGTTTCTCTCGTCCCCCCCCCCCGTTGCTTAGGCTCACTTTAATATTAAAACCCGAATACACTAAAGCTGCGGGGAAACCCGTTGCAGCGGGCTTTGAGAGAGGAAAGTTGCAAGGCGGAGCCAACCTGTCCTTATTCAGTACCGGCTTTGAACACAATTCGGAAAAGGAAACAAGATTTCCATGACACACAGACACACATGTTTTTTAATTGTTTTTTTTTAAAAAATGTGTATATTTGTTTTTAACATTTTAATTGTTGTAAACCGCCCAGAGAGCTTTGGCTATGGGGCCGTATATAAATGTAATAAATAAATAAAACACATACACACACACACACCCCTCCTTTAAAAACAAAACCCCCAACCTAAATCTGTTGTACATTTGCAGGGTGGGAACGGATACGCCTTATCTGTGTCCTGTGTTTCGGTAAAGGGCAGCCATGGTTCCGGATAATCAACTATTTAGACCTATTTTCTCCAGATGGAAAGATGGGCTGATCAGGTTTTTCCCCCACCCCCTGTGGAAGATGCAGAAACTGCTCTTGGCTGCTCCTGCCACCTGGTCTCCATCTTCTTTCTGTTCTCTTACCAAGGATTTGGGGAGATGGGTCTTTTCCCATACAACTGGGTGCATATTAACACACTTGCCCTTGTGCATTTGGGTGGTCCTTCTTTGGTAACCAGATCAATGAGATAAATCAGTTGCACAATGGTTGTGTGACGTGTGTGTGTGTGTGTTGGGAAAGCCAATGCTCAATTAGGTGAGGCAGGAGTCTTGTCTCTCTGATCTGTATTTATTTATTTTAGGTCCATTGTCCGCTATTTTAGGTCCATTGCTGCATCCTGTCTTTTTCAGCGGTAACAAAATCTCTTCTGAGTTGAGGATATTTGAAGGAGAAAGTGTCTGCAACAGGGGAAAGAGGAGGGGGCTTTGGAAATCTAGTTGCTATGGTTACTCTTGCTGTTGGAATCGTTGCAATTCCCCCTGCTTCCAGAGTAGAACTGGATTTTTCCCCAGCACCACCCTTGCCTGGCAATTGGGAAGAAGCGGTTGGTAATAATCCTTTTCCAGTCGTGGGATTCAGATGAGCATCTGCGCCCATAGTCTTTGTGGTGGTTGCATTTTATTTTATGGTAAAGATGAATAGCTGTGCAGAGGTCTGTGTGTGTGCATGTGCGGCTGTAGCCATTGCAAGGCTATATTTTATTTTACGGTAAAAATTGGGCTAAGTAACCCTGAAAACCTCGTTTTGGCCTCTTTGTTCCTCTATGGAAGTAGGCTTTCTGTGCAGGGGAAAGAACGAGACAGGCGGCTGGCAAGTCTCTGGCGCGTCTTGCAAGAAGCGCTGTGAGTGAAGGAAGCCGGCAGCTTCCATAGTAACGGGTGTGGGTGGGTTCCCCCTGTTGCATTTGTGGAACAGCCTTCCGTACCTGCTCCTTTTCTGAGCTGGCTCAGTGCAGATGCGTAGGCAGGTATCAAACGCTGTAATCCCATGGGGAGTTTGTTCTTGCACAAGGTCTGCAGCGTGGGGAGGTGTCCAAAGGCTGGGTGGAGGCCGAGTCTGTTGGGAGCAATTCTTGCAGAGATGGCATTGGGAAAGAGTTTTCTTTATTATGTTTTATATCCTGCCTTGTCTTCCGTCATGGGACTTGAGTACGTGTGGTTCCCGGGCGGTCTTCCATCCAGGTACTGACCAGAGCCAGACCCGCTTAGCTTTGCAAGGTGGTGGCCTCATGTGCCTTCAGTCCATACCCATGGATTGTTCTGGGTTTCCGTTCTGCAACTGTGCATTGAGTACTTTATCATGGCTGAACTTCAGCGTAGGCTAAAACATGCTTTGTAGTTTTCTTTTTGTGCAGGATCTCTGTGACTGCATACAAATGCAAAGTCTTCCTTTTAAGCTAGACAGACGGTCGGCCTATAGCTCAGTGGTAGACCAAGGGTTTTGCCCTTGGGTAGGAGGCCTATGCTTTGAGGCCTTGGATGCCCTCTGCCATTCAATGCTGGCCGAGATGGACTGGCTTGCACAGTACAGGGGAAGCTGCCTTACAGCAAGCCGGAACAAAACAAAGAAGAGAACAGGCTCCGGTGTTCATTGGTGCAACTTTTTATTGTAGCCCTATGCATTTTGGAGTGGAAGACACCTTCAGGAGCATGAAAACCTGGCTGCTTCTTAAAACTTTGGGGACACTAGGTCCTTAGCCACTCAAGGACCAGCTTGAAAAGTGGCAGGGCAAAATGTTGTTCTCTGAAGGGCCAGCTAAAGATCACCCCCACAGCGAGTGGCTCAGGGGTTACGTGCCCTGCCATCTGTGCAGCTGTGGGAAAGCTGCATAGTCTTAAGGAGCCCAGTTGCCCCCCAGCTGGCAGTTGCAAAGGGGCTGGCTTGTGCAGGTGTGGCAAGCTGAGCAGGCCCTAGCCAGCTGGGGAGGACTAGCCTCAGAGGGAGGCAAAGGGAAACCCCCTCTGAATACCGCTTACCATGAAAACCCTATTCGTAGGGTAGCCATAAGTTGGGATGGACTTGAAGGCAGTCCATTTCTATATCTATGTTGAACCTCTGCAAGTCCATCTCTCGTTTAGTATTGCCTATGCTGGGGTAGCTGACATGTTGCCCTCCAGATGATGTTGATCTGCAACTCCCATCAGCCCTGACCATTAGCCATGCTGGCTAGGGCTGATGGGAGCTGTAGTTCGACAACTCTTGGAGAGAATTATGCTGGTTACACCAACAACAGTATCCCTCCAGAGTTACAGGCAGGTTTTCCCCAACCTTGCACGGAGATGCTCAGGATTAAACATGCTGTTTTCTGCATGCAAAGCATGTGCTGTACCGCTAAGGTTGCTTCATATTCCTGAATTCCCAAGTATACACCCACAAAATAAGTAGAATAAATTGAATAAAGTAAAAAATGTTAATGAGACTCCCGTAGTGCCTACAAATATGTCTGCAGAAATGTTGGTGATTGTTGTGGCTTTGTGGGGGGCAGGAAGTGTCCCAGTGACCATGAAACCTGCTACCAGCCATACCGTTGATTACCATGCAGATGTGGATGTGGGAAGGTCTGGAATTGTGCATATAGTCCAGAAATGTATTGGGAGTCTAGCCATAGCAGGTGGCCAGTGTAAGCCCGAGGTGGAGAATTTTTTTTCCCCAGGCTGAAGGCCACATTCTCTTCTGGACAGCCTTTTGAGGGCCACATGCCAGTTATGGGCAGGGCCAGAGGCAAGAGTGGGTGGAACAATGTATGTAAATATTTCCTCTGTACAGAAGGCTACTTCTTTACACACCCTCTCTGTTTTCCAGGGAAGCAGTTATCAGAGTTCAAAGACCTATTCCAGCCAGGCTAAAGCACTCAGGGTGTGGGGCAGGCCAGCGAGGGGTCTGGCCTGGGGAGAATTGCCTGGAGGGCTCCGTTTGTCCGCTGAGCCTGAGGTTCCTCGTGCCTGATCTATGGGCATAGTTACCCGGTCTCCCTTTCTCCAGTGCAAGGTTTTTTCCCTTGGAGGCAGCTGAGGGAGGCCTGGAAATACGAGCAGAATCAAGGTGGGCTCCTTCCCCAGGTGTGCTGTGCCTACCTTCATTCAGCCCCAACAACAAGTTGAGCAGGGTGGTCTCGTAGTCAAGCCCCCCTGCTTGAATCTTTGCCCTCTCCCTACCCCGATGTCTGGTTCAACGTATGGGTGACATGCATGATTTGTATGCGTGTGCACACCTTGATCTGAGATAGACACTTAGATATATCACTTGGACAAGATGTTGGCTCACTGTCAATAATACCCTTATCTTAGGAGTTTTAAGCGCGCAGCACGTGTTTATAATCCTTATCTCTTTCATGTCCAATAACCCTGTAAATTACGTAATGACAATTCACTGCCTCTCTCTTTTTTTGATGGGGAGCATGAGTTCAAGATTGGCGGCTTTGTCCTGCCACCCGTTGAGTTCAAAGAGAAACTGGGAGTTGAACTTGGACTGTTGAGGGCCAGCTGACTACTTGATGCAATGCCAGACTGGCCAAAACGTATTGACCCTTGGCTGATGTGGTGCCAGTGTTAACGTTGCTGAATTGACGCCCCAGGTCTAGGCTGAGGGGCCGAAGCACTGGGTCATCCCTGGGGAGACTTCCAACTTTGGCTGACTCCATTGATCTCAGTGGGAATTGACAGGCTTGAAACATTTCAGCGACATTTTTGGGGAGAGGGGAGAATAGGTTTCTAGAGCAGTCAAGCCATTGGCCTTAAATATTTTACTCAAGAGGTCTCATTGAAGAATTTTGCCGAAAGTTACATCTGTGCTGAGACGTACAACATTCATCTGTAGGCAAGGAATTCTTGCCTCTGTGTGTGTGTGTGTGTTGGACTGCCTTCAAGTCGCTCCCAACTTATGGCGACCCTATGAACAGGGTTTTCATGGTAAGTGGTATTCAGAGGAGTTTTATCATTGCCTTCCTCTGAGGCTTAGAGGCAGTGACTGGCCCAAAGTCACCCAGTGAGCTTCATGGCTGTGTGGGGATTCGAATCCAGGTCTCTTAGAGGAATAGAATAAAGCAGCCTTTCCTAACCTTGTGCCCTCCAACTGTTGTTGGGCTGAGCGTCCCATCAGCTCCAGACCAGTGGTTGGGGATGATGGGAGTTGTAGTTCCACAACATTTGGAGGGCCAAAGGTTGCCCGTTCCTGCAATAATATGAGACCGACAGACTTCATGCACAAGGACACTCATTGCTGTCTATTTTAGGTTTCCCCAACCTGGTGCCTTCCTACTTTTTTTTACTATCAGCTCCAGCCAGCGCCACTATAATCCAAAGTATCTGATGGCCACCAGGTTGGAGAAGGTTAGAATGTAGACCGTGAACTTTGCAAGCATAGTGTCCCACTTTCAGCACCCAGTAGTGAAATTATCCTTGGTACTGGGACTGGAAGAAACCTCTGCAAAAAGGAGGGAACCTTCTAGGTAGTACTGGATGAGGTGCACTGCTGGTCTGATCCAGGATAGGGCCTAATTGAGTGCAATGCGCATACCCAGTCACTGGCTGTGTGGCTGTGTTCTGTGTTCTAAAAGGGCTGGACTCTGGAAAACACATTTTTCCTACCTGCAAATATGTCTGAGAGGGAGGCCCATGGTTGGAGGCTTTTTAGCCTAGAGAGGAGGCAAGTCGGGGTGACATAATAAAAGTGTATAAAATTATGCATGGTATGGAGAAACTGGTAGAGGAAATTTGGTTTTTTTCTCTTTTGTAACACTAGAACTTGTGGACATCCAATGAAGCTGAATGTTAGAAGATTAAGGACAGACATGAAAGCACTTTTTCACGCAGCTCATGATTAAACTATGGAATTCGCTCCCACAAGAGGCAGCGATGGCCACCAACGTGGATGGCTTTAAAAGAGGATTAGATAAATGCATGGAGGAGAAGGCTGTCACCTATCTAGTAGCTATCAGTGGCTACTAAACATGATGGCTGTTGAAGGCATTGTGCTTCTGAATACCAGTTCCTGGAAATCGCCGGAGGAGAGGGTGCTGTTGCGCTTGGGTCCTGCTTGAGGGCTTCCCATGGCCCTCTGGTTGGTCACCGTGAGACCAGGATGCAGACCAAGATGGGCCACTGGCCTGATCCAGCAGGCTTTTCATATGTTTTCTCTTCTCTCTCCTTCTCAAATCCTCCACCCCACCCAATTTGTAATACGAGGGTAGTAATATTGACCCACCTTACTGGTAACTCTTAACAGCTGGTATAGCACAGTGGGGAGGAGAGCCTGGCTGGGAGTCCAGAGTCTGTGAGTTCAAATCCCTGCTTGTGTCTCCTGGGTGTCAAGGGCCAGCTAAAGATCACCCCACAGTGAATGGCTCAGGGGTTACGTGCCCTGCCACCTGTGCAGCCATGGGCAAGCTACATAGTCCTAAGGAGCCCAGTTGCCCCCCCGCTGGCAGTTGTGGCAAGCTGAGCAGGCCCTGTCCAGCTGGGGAGGACTAGCCTCAGAGGGAGGCAATGGTAAACCCCCTCTGAATACCGCTTACCATGAACACCCTATTCATAGGGTCACCATAAGTCGTGATCTACTTGAAGGCAGTCCATTTCCATTTTACTTGGCAACTCTGAGGATAATCTGGTTGGCCGCTGTGAGAACAAGGTGCAGGACTAGATGGGCCATTGGCTGGTCCACCCTAGGTGGTAAGGGCCAAAGAGCATACTTTGCAGGGGGTGTTGGGAGGATTGAACACGCCTCCAGAACAAAGGGAGGTGTCCGTGAACTATGTTAGACTTGGAGTTGGCACAGCCATTTCCCCTCCTTTTAGAACTAATGGAAGGAGAATTTTTCAGGATGCGGAAAAGAAAAAAGTGAAGAGCGCCCTGCCCCCTTCTTCTACCCTGGTTGATGTGACCCCAGCAGGGCTTTGGAAGCGGCTGCTCTACAACCAGCTCTTTCCCATGCCTCTCACCACTACTTTGCTCTGCCTATTGACACTTCAGAGCTACATAGCTTGTTTCAGAAGCTGGGCTCATAAGACAGTGTCCTCTGCAATTGCATTGTCAACACTCCTTGTGTTCTTCATTGGAGCTTTGCTGAGTGGTCCAGGGACGGTCAGATTAGTGGACAGGGCATGCCTACATCCTAAATCTTGTCCACGCCCCCTTCCTTCTTTAGTGAGAATGTGAATGCATCCCTGTCACGACCTTTCGATAACCCCTCACTGTTGCCCAAGACATTGCAAAAAGATTCGTATGGATTCAGTTTTGGCCCAACATATATGGTGAGGAAATGGAAACTTCCAGGTCAGAGGGTGTGGCTTCCTTAGGCGAATAGCATTTGTCTTCAGTTAGGAACCAGGGCTGTGGAGTCAGTATGACAAACCTTCGACTCTGACTCCTCTATTTTTCTACTGTCCGACTGACTCCACCCAAAATTGCTTCCGACTCCACAGCCCTGGAAAGGGCTGTAAATGTCTTTTTAAATTGGAAGCTCTCATAGGAGCATTTTTATCGTTGCCTGAATATGCGCTGATCTTGGCATCACAGCATTTGTCTTCATCTGGGTCCTGTGTCATACACTGACACACAAAGTGTTTTCCATCTTGAGTGATGGTGAAATGCTCAACTACAGCTGACTTCATGGGAAGCTTCTTTGACATTTTGAATTTATATTTTAAAAAATTTGCCAATCAAAATTTATTTTGAAGCCGGAGTCAGAGTCAGTACATTTCTACCGACTCCGACTCCACCCGAAATTGCTTCCGACTCCACGACTCCGACTCCACAGGAACATAGGAAGCTGCTGTGCTGAGTCAGACCGTTGGTCCCCTCTAGCTCAGTATTGTTTACCCTGAGTGGAAGCAGCTCCTCAGAGAGAGGATTTATCTATCAGGTAGAGGATCCTACATGGAGATGCCAGGGATTGGACATCGGACCCTTCTGCATGCAAAGCAGACGATCTGCTGCTGAGCTCTGGCCCTTTTCCCAATTGCATATACAAGTGTCCACCCTTGACTGCACTTCCATTGGCTGCTGCAGCGCTTCCCCCTTGACTTGGAAAGAGTGCTGCCAGATTGCTTGCCTGAGTGCACAGCCTGGTCTGTTAGAGCTGGAAGAAGCAGCTAGTATAACCCGGTACTGTGATCTCCTCCTCTGGAGAGCAGTGGTGTAGAGGAGCACGAATGCCGAGGAGCCCAACTCTGGTCCTTTTTTCTTCATAGCAGGAGTAATGGCATTGTCAGCTGGAGCGGTGTTTGCCTGTGGTGTCAGCTTGTGGGGTTTGGAGGACAGGTCTGGCCTTGCACAAGGTGACTGGCCAAAGGCGAACTTCATGACTGATCAGGAATGTAAGCCCAGGGCTTTGCCAACTCACTCCTCTGTGACTGTCGGCTGATACTGAGGGTATTCAACCAAGCGCTACCATTGAAATTAATGAATCTAAGCTAGTCATGTCTATTAACTTCAGTGGGTCTCTACTCATTGAATGCCACCTACCCAAGTTAATGGGCCTAAATTAGTAATCTCTGTTAATTTCAGTGTGAGTGGGGCTAACATTGGATACAACCCTAAGGCAAGGGGAGCTATGCAATTGGTTGCTGCTCTTTGGTATTGATCTATAATGGATCAATACATCTGTGTGCATTTTGGGATTCTTCTTGGGGTGTGAATGTGTGGACTGTCGTGATCAGCTCTTGCAAATCGAAATGGATTACTGGCTTTCATGGGTGTGCATTTTGCACTTCATGAGTTCTTGTATTTACCTGCGCCTTCCTTTTCTCCCTTGTCTCCACCTCTGTCAAAACGTAGGTCAGTTGCAAGCGTCTTGCAAGGAGAGACCTGTTCTTTATTAATTGCCTTCCACATATGTCCCAAGGTGATGTACAAAAGAGCTACAAACAGTCCCACTGTTTTATGATTGCTCCAGCATGCATTGTGCATTGGTGGCATTATGTCAGTAATAGAATGACTTGTGCCCGCAGTCTTCCAGCATGGCCAAGAGACCTGGGCACCCTGCCAGCCAGCCCTGTTCTTCAGCCTGTCTTCCAGAAACTGCATCTAGGTTGCATTTAGCTGTTGCCTTGCTTGCAAAACTGCCTGTCGGTATCTCTTTGCAGCATCTTGAGCGATCGTAGTTGGGCCAGCCAAACTGGTTGTTCCTGGGCTTTGCTTTAAATGGAGACCATGAGGCAAAGCTCTTTGGTGGCGGCTTGATTGCTAATTCTGCCATCTGTATACAGAGAGACTCTGTAGCTCAAGGCAGGGGTGGAAACCAGTCATTTGAGAGAACTTCAGGGTGGTTTTATTATTGATTACAGAGTGTGTTGTAAGTCTGCAGGGGTAGTACTTGCTCCCTAGAATCAGAATACTAGAGTTGGAAGGAGCCTATAAGGCCATTGAGTCAACCCCCTGCTCAATGCAGGAATCCAAATCAAAGCATTCCTGACAGATGACTGTCCAGCTGCCTCTTGAATGCCTCCAGTGTCGGAGAGCCCACTACCTCTCTAGGTAAGTGGTTCCATTGTCGTATGGCTCTAACAATTAGGAAGTTTTTTCTGATGTCCAGTCAAAATCTGGCTTCCTGCAACTTGAGCCCATTATTCCGTGTCCTGCACTCTGGGACGATCAAGAAGAGATCCCGGCCCTCCTCTGTGTGACAACCTTTCATGTACTTGAAGAGTGCTATCATATCTCCCCTCATTCTTCTCTTCTGAAGGCTAAACATGCCCAGTTCTTTCAGTCTCTCCTCATAGGGCTTTGTTTCCAGTACCCTGATCATCTTTGTTGCCCTCCTCTGAACCCGTTCCCTGAAGAAATGCTAACTTGGGTCTTGGCCGCTGTTAAGTCAGGGCTGCTTCCATCCAATGCAGGCAAGTTTGGTACAGATGAGAGCATCAGGTATATTCTGTCATGTCCAAATCTATGCCTGCAGTCATAAGAAGCATCCTGTTGGATCAGAGCAAGGGTCCATTCTGCCTGTTCTTAAAAGGTGGCCAGCCAGGTAATTCTGAGAAGCCTGCAGGCGGGGAGTGCGCGTGTCCCCCAGTAATTGATGGCTTCTCTCTTTGATGGCTGATTGGGGGGCTATGGAATTGGCATTTGAAGAAACCTGCATCCTAAAGATTTACAAGACATAAGGAAAGATCCTGTGAGACGGCTTGAGCTCAGTGTTTAGTTGCCCATAGTTGGTCCAAACATCTGGTGGCAGAGTGGTCAGCAAAGAAATCTGGCATATGCACAACATCTTGCTGGGTCAGGACTAACACTTTGCAGGTGTGGAGTCGTGCAATTCTTTTACAAGTGATGCTGCTGGAGTCTTTTGTTGGCTTCCAAGATCAGAGGCTGCCTTTGAAATGGCACACGGGGTCTCCTTGAAGTAGCTTGTATTTACGGTTTGTGCACAAGAGTTATTGTGGCTTCCTCTTTTTCTAAAAATGAGACAACCTTTCTTCTTTTGATAGCTCAGCTGGGAATTTGGTGGGAGGAGAGGAGTTGGGGAGCTGGCTTTCTTTCAAGTAGCAAATTAATCAGGACTGCAGGGACTAAAAATAACCCTTCAATGCCACAACTCATCACAGGAGCGAAAGCAAACCTGCTTCCCAAACTGGCATACTGTCTGTGTGAGCAAGAGAGAACAGGCCTTGTGCATAGAGGCATACAACTTGCAGAACTGTGGGACATAACAGTTGGGACAGGTGCAGATTAAGAGGAAGGATGGCTATGTTTTGGTTTTCTTGTTCTGGAAAGTGCTTAGGAACAATTGTATCCATGGGAAAATGGGATATTTGGCGGGGGGAGGACATTTGTAAACATCGCCTGTTCCTGAAACAAGACATGATAGCTATTATGCTTTTAACACTTGATTCATTAAAATGAAGAGCTAATTGACATTAACGTAAGAGCAGCCCTACTAGATCGAGCCAATGGCCCACCTAGTCTAGCATCGTATTCTCGCAGTGGCTGACTAGATGCCCCCATGGGAAGCCTGGAAATAGGACCAGAGTGTCACAGTGGTCTCCCACTTCTGATTTCTAGTTTCTCTTCTTTTCCAATCTCAAGTTATAATAATAATAATAATAATAATGATGATGATGATAATCTTAAGTTCAGTTCTCCACATTTCTGCATCGGTTTGTGATTTTTGTATATGAAAAAGCTCATGAATGTTCATTAGCATTTTAGTGCAAATTTCTCCCAATAAACACATTTTGTATGCAGTTTGCCTGAAATGCACATTTTTGCAAAGCTGTTCCCTCTAATATCCACTTGCATGTTGTTTTCACCAATATATGCAGTTTTGAGCACACTTTGCCCTACTATATGCATTTTTGTATAAATTATCATTGCAAAATTTGGAGATTTGGGGATTTTTGAAAGATGACTGTGTTTTGGTTTGTGTATTTCAGGAAATGCAAATGTCATAGACTCGCCTTTAAATGCAAACTGGATCTAATTTCCGCCCCGTCTCTAATTCAGAGGCAGATGGCTTCTTAACAATGGAGGGAGCACATTGCCATTATGGCTAGTAGCCATTGTTAGCCTTATGCTCCAGGAATTTGTATGAAAAGATACAGTGCAGTACCTGTACTCATTTCCATCCTACAAGTTTATTCTGGGCCATTGTGATGTTTATGATCAAGGTCTTGATACTGTGCTTTTTGTTCTGTGGTCTGTGCTATGTGTGTGGTGTAGTGGTTAAGGTGTTGGACTACGACCTGGGAGACCAGGGTTCAAATCCCCACATAGCCGTGAAGCTTACTGGGTGACCTTGGGCCAGTCACTGCCTCTGCGCCTCATGAAAACCCTCTTCATAGGGTCGCCATAAGTCGGAATCGACTTGAGGGCAGTACATCTACATCTGCTGCTATGTGTATATATTTTCTTACCGCACAGAAAGTTCTTCCTGATGGGTGGAAGCCTGTTCTTCTCTGCCACTATTTCTTAATGCTCTCATCTAGGTAGAACTCTCCATGTCCTGCAAACGCAAATGCAGCAGTGTGTGGCTGGAACAGCTTTGGATTCTCTGCTGCCTCTTCAGCCTGTTTCCAGGAAACCTGTAGCTCTACTAATGTACACAAACCATGAATGGATGAATGGGTAGAGGTGGGCTGGGGCTGTTTTGGTCACAGAAACCTCCTTTGCATCCCTTAAGTAGGTTATGTTTATGTTTTGCCTGCTTTCCCCTGGCCTGTCACTTTCTCTCTTTCTTCTCCCCATCTGCCAAGTGGTGCTCCCTGCTACAGCTCCTGGAGGCGTTAAAGAAATTCACTAAAAGGTGTTCAGCCAAGGTTGCTCACCTGTTACTCCCGAGAGCAACATCCTTGCTGTCTGGGTTCCTGTATGTGCCAGCCTTTCCTAGAGCTGTTAGCAATTCATATGCTCTGGACAGTCCCCTTCTCTCTCCCCCGGCTTCCGCTTTTCAAAACGGCTGAAATATTGGCTCCTGCAAGCTCTCCTTTATAACCAGCAACAATAAAAGAACTATGTAAGTCTGCTCAAAAGCCTCACCCTTTGCACTAGAAATTTGCAGAGTTTCTGACCCCTGGTTCTGAGAGTTCACCAGGAATTGTCTGGTGCATTTTTGAGGGAAGAAAAAAATCTCACAGCCTTAAAGACTAGAAAATTGGGTTTTTTGTTTATATTATATAAATTAAAATGTAAACTGAGGTTTTTGGAGTGCTGAGTCCTGCATCCAGTCCCATAATGTGACTCTAAATGTATGCATAGTTCTGATCTTTGTTTCAGAAACGCTCCGCCTCTCTGATCACACCTGCAGCATGCTTCAGTTGTTCTCTCTTTCCTTTCCAGTCCTCACATTTTGGCAGATGTGTTCTTAAGACTAGGCCATGCCTGTCCCAAGTAGGGCTTCCAGCCCTTGTAGCTGAGCTCTGCATCTCTTGATTGGATGTATGGCTCTGCTGCCATCTTGGCAACTCTTGACATGGAGATCTAAGCCACTCCCATCTCAGGGAAGATCCGTAGCTGTGGAAGAGCATCTGCCTTGCATGCAGAAGGTCCCAAGTTCAATCCCCTGCATCTCCAAATAGGTCTGGGAGACACTCCTGCCTGAAACCCTGGAGAGAGCTCTTGCCAGTCAGTGTAGACAGTATTGAGTTAGTTGGACCGACTCTGTGTAAGGTGGCTTCCTATCTTCCTCTGCACCATGCCCTTGGCTCCCTGAACGTAACAATGGTATAAGTAATCTGTTTGGACTGAAATTGTTGGTTATAGAATAAGAAGTCTCTGAAAT
This sequence comes from Rhineura floridana, assembly GCF_030035675.1. Taxonomy (NCBI): domain Eukaryota; kingdom Metazoa; phylum Chordata; class Lepidosauria; order Squamata; family Rhineuridae; genus Rhineura; species Rhineura floridana. The sequence continues at coordinate 228,220,137 of NC_084481.1, read as the reverse complement.
AAAAACCCCAGAGCTCCAGTCACTGAAACAAGACATCTGCAGTTATTTCTTACCAAGGCAAATGGTTACTAGTCGTTTCCCTAGGTTATACCCAAACAAGTTTCACCAGATCACCTGTAATACAAACCTGCAGTAATGCTGTATAGAGCCTTACTGGAAAAATAGAATAAAAGTCTCTCTCTCTCTCTCTCTCTCTCTCTCTCTCTCTCTCTGTGTGTGTGTGTATGTGTGTGTATATATATGTATATATATATATGTATATATATATATAAATTTGGCGTTCTGTTCTGACCTTGGTTGGGAATGTCTTAAAAGTAGCTGTTGAGCCTTATCTTATAACAAGGCTGAGAATAAAATGGTTCAAAATGCTCAAGCATTCTAAAAATCTCACTTGCAACAAAAGCCTTGCTGCTTGTTCCTCTTCCCTTTCTGGAGAAAAAAGAAAGTCCCCTCTGCTTAACTTTGCAAAGCCCTGGGGTGAACTTCCCGCAGCACCTCTCATAAATCTTCTTCAACATTTTTATTAACGACTTGGATGAGGAGGTACAGAGCATGCTTATCAAATTTGCAGATGATACAAAACTGGGGGGCACAGCTAATACCGTGGAAGACAGAAACAAAACATTGATAGGCTGGAGCATTGGGCTGAAAACAACAGAATGAAATTCAACAGGGATAAATGCAAAGTTCTACACTTAGGAAAAAGAAACCAAATGCACAGTTATAAGATGGGGGATACTTGGCTCAGCAATACGACATGTGAGAAGGATCTTGGAATTGTTGATCACAAGCTGAATATGAGCCAACCGTGCGATGTGGCTGCAAAAAAGGCAAATGCTATATTAGGCTGCATTAACAGAAGTATAGTTTCCAAATCGCATGAAGTATTAGTTCCCCTCTATTCAGCACTGGTTAGGCCTCATCTTGACTACTGCATCCAGTTCTGGTCTCCGCACTTCAAGAAGGATGCAGACAGACTGGAACGGGTTCAGAGGAGGGCAACAAGGATGATCAGGGGACTGGAAACAAAGCCCTATGAGGAGAGACTGAAAGAACTGGGCATGTTTAGCCTGGAGAAGAGAAGACTGAAGGGAGATATAATAACACTCTTCAAGTACTTGAAAGGTTGTCACATAGAGGAGGGCCGGGATCTCTTCTCGATTGTCCCAGAGTGCAGGACACGGAATAATAGGCTCAAGTTGCAGCAAGCCAGATTTCAACTGAACATCAGGAAAAACGTCCTGTTAGAGCCATATGACAATGGAACCAATTACCTAGAGAGATAGTGGGCTCTCCAACACTGGAGGCATTCAAGAGGCAGCTGGACAGCCATCTGTCAGGAATGTTTTGATTTGGATTCCTGCATTGAGCAGGGGGTTGGACTTGATGGCCTTGTAGGCTCCTTCCAACTCTGCTATTCTATGGTTCTATGAAATGAGGATTTTTGCAATATTCCTGGGTGTCTGCCTTTATTTTAAAGCGCATATTGCCATTTCTATGGATCAGAGCTGATCAGTTTAAGCAGAATGCGGTTTCTGTCTGGCAACTGTACCTGAATTTAAATTGAGTGATTAACTATGCCACTTTAAAAAAAACACAACACTTTGTGTTTTTGCTGGAAAACCTACATGGATTTGCTTCTGTTGCTGTGTATTTAAGCAGTATTAGTATTAAACTATTTTACCATTCCCTCCTAATAATAATATTAATGTGCTTGTATCGTGGGTGGGGCGGAGATCTCTGCATGTAGAAGACTAGGAGTAAAAACAAAAATCTTAGGAATTCCTAAGCTCAATATTTATCTTCCCTGACTTAATTTGCCCAGTCTGTCTTTCCTTGCCCAGTCTGTGCAATTTAGAGTTTAAAGTATTTGCACCTTGAGAAGGGACAAATGTCAGGATTAACTAGTAAATGCTTGTGAAACAAAACTAAAATATTGACAGTTCTCTCCCCTGATCCATCTTCTCTTTTGGTTATATTCGCTGGCCTGGTTCACATATCAAGCTAAGCCAAACCGTGGCTTGGTATGAACGCGTGGGCTCTGGCAGAGGAGATTGCATCTGCTTGGCTCCTCCCTGGTCATTCTGATGCTGTGCCCTGCTGATCTAAACCATGGTTTGGCTTAGCATGTTGTCCGAATCCGAGCTCATGGTTTAGCTCTCTTCAGACCAATCAGAAGCTGCAGCCAAGGCTTTATCCTATGTGTTGCGTGTATTTGCGCTAAGTGTGATTTGTCTTAGTGTGATCTGTGAAGCAGGTCAAGGAATGCCAACAAGGCAGTAACAGGGGAGTAGATCTGTTCTTTGGCAGCCAGAGTTATAAACGGAACACCTCACTATTTTATTCTAACAAATGGCAATGCTGTACCAGGAAGATTCAGCAGGCTCTTCCCATCTCAACTTTGTCAGGCAAAGTGCTTCCCATTTCTCTAGATTGGTGATGGGGAACCTCTGCCCCCCCCCATGTTGCTGGGCTATAACAACCATCATCCCTAACTACTGGTCATGCTGGCTGGGGCTGATGGGAGTTGGGTGTCCAGCAACCACAGCTGGTCCCCATCTATATAACCATATAATTGTAGTGGTACTGAAATGGGAAAGGCCTTCTCCTTCCTAGAGATGTAAAATTTCTGGAAATTTTGAAACCATGGGAAAAACCCAGCATTTTTCAGAAAAAATGGGAATTTTTGGAAAAATTGAAAAAATGCAATATTAGCACTTTTTACAAATTGAAAGTCACTTTGTTACTTCAGGAACATCAAATGTAATTATGTACAAGTTGGTTTGGCATAAAATTATCACATTTGGTATGTTAAGGTACATTTTATTCAAACAATTATTACAAATTGAATTTACTTTTTTAAATTTTTACTTTTTTTGGTAACAGATGGATCTACATTTTATGGATCTACAGTTTATGAGGAGCAGGCAAAAAACAATTAAGAAAGAACCATCAACATTAATAACAAAGAAACTTACTTATGTCTCCACTAGTCCTCCACAGTGTCAAGCAGACATAAAGCAACCATTCCCATAAAAAGAACTGACAAAAAGGTGGGGACCAAGATTCAATGAAACATTTTATTCATCATGCTAAAATAAAATTCCATGATCCATTTTTCTTCATTTTTTTCAATTTTTCCAATTTGTTGGAAAAACAAAGCAAAAAGGCTTCGGGGGGGGGAGGAAATGTAAAAAACCCAGTTTTTTCCTGCATTTTTCTGGTTTTTTCCCGGGCCTTCACATCTCTACTCCTTCTCCATTGGTCCATCCAGCCTAGTACTGCCTACTCTGACAGGGCCTTCTTTCCAAGGTCTTGGATACAGGTCTTCTTTCTCCCCTTCCATTCTTTCTAGCTCTGCTCCTGAATCTGATTATCTGGAGATGCCAGGGACTGGAGCCTTGTACTTTAACACATGTGCTGTCCCACCTTCCACCTTCCTGCTCTGCTCCTGAGGTTCTGGCTGTCTCCTGTTGGATGCAGAATGCTAGCCTAGATAAACCTCAAGCTTAATCCATCAAGGCCATACTTAAACAGTAGTTGCAGCTCCACAGCCTTGAAGCATTGAATGTACTTCTTTGGGTCTCAGGAGACATATGAAGGTACATGAGGCCGCCACTACCTTTCTAAAGCTAAGCAGGTCTAGGTCAGGTCAGGGCCAGGATGGCTGACCGCTTGGGAACCTCATGTATGCAGTCTCGGATTCCGTGATGGAAGAAAGGTGGGATGTAAAAATATAAGGTAATAAAATAAAAATGTGGGGCATCCAATCGGAAACTAGGAAGTGGCCCAGTTTAGGTGTGGAAAGCTCTGCTTGAAACATGCAGATTCATATGTAATGCCAAAGCGTGACTTGGTGTTGTGTTTGAGTAGTCGCTGACTTGCTTGACTTGGAACATAGAAATCTGCTTTATACCCGGTTAGACTGCTGATCCATCTATTTACCCTGACTGGTGCCAGTTCTCAATGGTTTTTCCCAGTCCTAGTTGGTGATGCTGGAGATTGAAACGGAAACCTCTTGCATGCAAAGCATGTCCTCCATCACTTAGCTATGGCCCTTTCCAAATCTTCTGCTTAATATGGAGTGTGAGAGCAACTCCTTTCTTTCTTTCTTTCTTTCTTTCTTTCTTTCTTTCTTTCTTTCTTTCTTTCTTTCTTTCTTTCTTTCTTTCTTTCTTTCTTTCTTTCTTTCTTTCTTTCTTTCTTTCTTTCTTTCTTTCTTTCTTTCTTTCTTTCTTTCTTTCTTTCTTTCTTTCTTTCTTTCTTTCTTTCTTTCTTTCTTTCTTTCTTTCTTTCTTTCTTTCTTTCTTTCTTTCTTTCTTTCACCTATCCACAGATAAAGAAATGGACTTTTTCAAATTTATTCTTTATTAAAATTTTCAAAACATAATAAAAAAAAATACAGTCACATAACAGAATTGCAGGATATTGTTTTAATTTGCTTTTACCTAACTGTGTAATTGTATTTTGAACTTTTAAGAAAATACTAATGTCTTGTATTGACAGTGTTTTTTGTAAACCACTTAGAAGTTCTATTTATAATCGAGCAGTGTATAAATCTTGTTAAATTGTTTTCGGCAGGCGTCTAAAATACTACAGTGATGGTGCCTCCCTAATGTCAGTAGGCAGGGAGTTCCAAAGTAAAGACGCTGCCGTACTAAAGGAATGACTCCTTGCAAATGCAGAACAGACATAGCAAAATGCATATATGCAAAATGCTCTGAGCACCCATGGAAAAAGTGCTCTAGAAATATGAAGCATCGTCTCAGTGGTGTTTAATGGAGCTTGCTGTACTCCTCACAGCAAATAGGTTTTCCAAGAAGGCTGTCTCTTAATTCTTGATAGCCTTCCTCCAGACATGCTGTTTGCAAAGTTCCTTGGCCCTCTTGCATTAGCTCCCACACGGAAAAGGGCGAAACTCTTCTTTGTCATGTGCCTTGATAGGCAAGTGTCTTCATGCTGCTTATCTCCCCAAAGGAATGTACAAGGAAGTGGATAGTGATGTGCAGTGAGCAATGCATGATGATCAAGTTAGTCACGTCCTCTCCCTCTCTGCAGGGTTTTAAGAGCTTATGGTTGGGTCTCGTGGCCCAAAACATTGACTCTTCTGCTCCTTTTCTTTGGGGTGCATAGGAGGAAGGAGATAAGAAAAATGGTCAAACAGACCATTTTTTTAGATTAAAAGGGGTGCCTAACTTGCTGTGGGCATGATCCAATTAGATTTTTAGTTTGGGGGAGGCAAGGGACACCCCCTGAACGTGGTGCAAGAGCTAGCTTAGAGTGGCGTTTATGTGTGTGATCTGGCAAATCCCATTTCAAACCTTAGGCAGCTTGCTATTCTCTGTGACTGAGTGACACCTCCTGCCCCCCTCAGGCCAAAAGAAATCTGTAATACAGGGAAAATGCAGTCCTACTATGCAGGGCTGTTGTTAGGATTATGAGATCCGGAAGCTGAAGCACCCTGAAAACTTGAATTGTTCTAGAATCTAAAGCAGGGCTTGGGGACCTGTTGTTCTTCACATGCTGCTGTTGGGGGACCACAACTCACACCATCGCTAGCCAGCTTGGCCAGTGGTGAGAGATGAAGGGAGTTGTGGTCCAGCAACGTTTAGACACCACAGAGTCCCCAACTCTGGCCAAGAGAAATGTGATGTACCTAGTCTGCTCTTTTGTCAGTTCCTGTCTTCATCCCCTTTTGGCTGCACCCAAGCAGCTCCCTGCTTTACGCTATGGAGGCCAGGCTCTAAGAATAAGATCCTGGCTATTAACATCTTAGAGTGTTGTGCGAGCTAGAGTGTCAGTAGCAGAAGGCTGCCGATGGCTGGCTGTCCATAGAGCCTGTGAGTAGAAACTTGCAGACATGTGGGTGACAACCTGTGCCTATTCTCCTTTCCTGTACCACACTTGCTGCTGACTCTGTTCTTTGCAGAGAGCCCCCTCCTTGCCAACAGCACACACACCAGTCTGTCTTTAGGCCTTTTGTGCTGATAGTTTTGAAAACCTGAGCAACTGGAATGTTTATAAGCATTTCTCACTGCTTATCAGCTGAGTCAGTGGCTAGGGAGGACTCGTCTCCATCTAGTGTAACCAGAGCTCTTGCAACCAATACTCAATGGAAGTCTTAAGCACTTGCAACCTGTGTTTGATTGATTGCATTTGTATACTGCCCCATAGCCGAAGCTCTCTGGGTGGTTTACAACAATTAAAAACATTAAAAACAAATATACAAATTTAAAAGCACATTTTTAAAAAGCAATTTAAAAACACATGCTAAAATGCCTGGGAGAAGAGGAAAGTCTTGACCTGGTGCCGAAAAGGTAACAGTGTTGGCGCCAGGCACATCTCGTCAGGGAGATCATTCCATAATTTGAGGGCCACCACTGAGAAGGCCCTCTCCCTTGTTGCCAGACTCCCAGCTTCCCTCGGAGTTGGCACCTGGAGGAGGGCCTTGGATGTTGAGCGTAGTGTATGCGTGGGTTCATGTCGGGAGAGGCGTTCTATCAGGTATTGTGGTCCCAAGCCATGTAAGACTTTATAGGTCAAAACCAGCACCTTGAATCGAGCTTGGAAATATACAGGCAGCCAATGCAAGCGGGCCAGAATCGGTTTCATATGATTGTATCGTCTGGTCCCTGTTACCAATTTGGTCGCTGCATTTTGCACAAGCTGTGTGTGTGGTTTTTTTTCTTGCCCAAATATTTGAAACGGAGTAAGTTGGCAATAACACTGTTGGGCAAATCTTTGTTTTATTCTCTGCCCATAGCAAGTCACCCTAAAAAGTTACTCAAATATGCCTTTGCCATCACTAACTGATACATTGATACTTAAGGGTTAATTAGTAGCATCTGCATTCCTCGAGTCAAGGGAAAGGCTTTGAATATGAAAAGCTGATCTTGCCTATTTGAGGCTCTGGTAAACAATATTGAGGGTGGCTTAAACTACACAGATCCCTGAGGATTATGGAAAAACTTTGTTAGTGCAATATGGCATTTCAAAAGCGTATTTGGTAGTAGGTTTTAAAAAGAGTTTGCATGAGTGATTTGCATACCAGGTGTCCATATATGTCAATGTTTGGATTTGAAAACTAAACAGGCTCTGTTGTCTGAGTGCAGCATCTAATCCTGTGTATAGGTTCCACAAGCCAATGGGAGTTTATTTCTAGCTGAACTCCACACATTCGAGAGACCTACATTTTTCAGGCAATAGCAAACAACAAAAAGGTATCTTATTAGGACCATTTATGTTGATTAGGCATAGTCTGCTCTAGACTTAGTGGCTAACCCTGAACTTTGAAGCAGGAAGCCCCACGCTTGTGATTTGTGGCTACATGTGCACATAATGTTAAGCCATTTGTTCAGCTAACCATGAGTCCTCTCATGCACAACTGCACAAGCTGTGTCTTGTGTCTCCAGAGCTTGGCTTCATACATCTATGGGCTGGGGCCTGGCAAGGAGAGTGATCAGTTGTGGCCCAGTTGGGCCAGTGAGGGGCCCTTCTGAGCTGCTGCAGTCTTGACTTGTGTCCAACCTGACTGACCGCTGACACCAGGCATGCCATGGAGAAGACTCCGCTCTTTGTGTAGTTGCCAACCTTTCTTCCACCATGGAAGACTCCTTAAGCTAGGCTGCGCCTTGGCTGTCTTGGGTCCATACATGGCTTTTATAACCTCTGGCTGCCTCCTTCGTAGGAAGGAAATTGACATACAAATCAGCTACCACAATCTCCCGGGGCAGATTTGGGGATGGCGTGAGGGGCGAGGGAGGAGATGTTTTGCTGGGCAAGCAGAAGTCCCTGTGCAAATAGGATGACTTGGTTGGCTCCAACCCCAATTTAACATGGAGTGGGGCCCATTGTATGTTCATGAGATAGGGCCTTCTCTGTGGTGACCTCTTGGTGATGCCCTTCCCTCTGAGGAATTATGCTGCTGCTGTTTTTTAACCTCCTGGTGCCAGTTGAAGGCTTGCCTCTCTGCCCAGGCCTTTACAGTGGGACGATGCAAATTGTAGCCAGCTGGAGTAAGAACATAAGAACATAAGAAGAGCCTGCTGGATCAGGACAGTGGCCCATCTAGTCCAGCATCCTGTTCTCACAGTGGCCAACCAGGTGCCTGGGGAAAGCCCGCAAGCAGGACTCGAGTGCAAGAACACTCTCCCCTCCTGAGGCTTCCGGCAATTGGTTTTCAGAAGCATGCTGCCTCTGACTAGGGTGGCAGAGCACAGCCATCATGGCTAGTAGCCATTGATAGCCCTGTTCTCCATGAATTTGTCTAATCTTCTTTTAAAGCCATCCAAGCTGGTGGCCATTACTGCATCTTGTGGGAGCAAATTCCATAGTTTAACTATGCGCTGAGTAAAGAAGTACTTCCTTTTGTCTGTCCTGAATCTTCCAACATTCAGCTTCTTTGAATGTCCACGAGTTCTAGTATTATGAGAGAGGGAGAAGAACTTTTCTCTATCCACTTTCTCAATGCCATGCATAATTTTATACACTTCTATCATGTCTCCTCTGACCCGCCTTTTCTCTAAACTAAAAAGCCCCAAATGCTGCAACCTTTCCTCGTAAGGGAGTCGCTCCATCCCCTTGATTATTCTGGTTGCCCTCTTCTGAACCTTTTCCAACTCTATAATATCCTTTTTGAGATGAGGCGACCAGAACTGTACACAGTATTCCAAATGCGGCCGCACCATAGATTTATACAACGGCATTATGATATCGGCTGTTTTATTTTCAATACCTTTCCTAATTATCGCTAGCATGGAATTTGCCTTTTTCACAGCTGCCACACACTGGGTCGACATTTTCATCGTGCTGTCCACTACAACCCCGAGGTCTCTCTCCTGGTCGGTCACCGCCAGTTCAGACCCCATGAGCGTATATGTGAAATTCAGATTTTTTGCTCCAATATGCATAATTTTACACTTGTTTTTATTGAATTGCATTTGCCATTTTTCCGCCCATTCACTCAGTTTGGAGAGGTCTTTTTGGAGCTCTTCGCAATCCCTTTTTGTTTTAACAACCCTGAACAATTTAGTGTCGTCAGCAAACTTGGCCACTTCACTGCTCACTCCTAATTCTACGTCATTAATGAACAAGTTGAAAAGTACAGGTCCCAATACCGATCCTTGAGGGACTCCACTTTCTACAGCCCTCCATTGGGAGAACTGTCCGTTTATTCCTACTCTCTGCTTTCTGCTTCTTAACCAATTCCTTATCCACAAGAGGACCTCTCCTCTTATTCCATGACTGCTAAGCTTCCTCAGAAGCCTTTGGTGAGGTACCTTGTCAAATGCTTTTTGAAAGTCTAAGTACACTATGTCCACTGGATCACCTCTATCTATATGCTTGTTGACACTCTCAAAGAATTCTAATAGGTTACTGAGACAGGACTTTCCCTTGCAGAAGCCATGCTGGCTCTGCTTCAGCAAGGCTTGTTCTTCTATGTGCTTGGTTAATCTAGCTTTAATAATACTTTCTACCAGTTTTCCAGGGACAGAAGTTAAGCTAACTGGCCTGTAATTTCCGGGATCCCCTCTGGATCCCTTTTTGAAGATTGGCGTTACATTTGCCACTTTCCAGTCCTCAGGCACGGAGGAGGACCCAAGGGACAAGTTACATATTTTAGTTAGCAGATCAGCAATTTCACCTTTGAGTTCTTTGAGAACTCTCGGGTGGATGCCATCCGGGCCCAGTGATTTGTCAGTTTTTATATTGTCCATTAAGCTTAGAACTTCCTCTCTCGTTACCACTATTTGTCTTAGTTCCTCAGAATCCCTTCCTGCAAATGTTAGTTCAGGTTCAGGGATCTGTCCTATATCTTCCACTGTGAAGACAGATGCAAAGAATTCATTTAGCTTCTCTGCAATCTCCTTATCGTTCTTTAGTACACCTTTGACTCCCTTATCATCCAAGGGTCCAATTGTCTCCCTAGATGGTCTCCTGCTTTGAATGTATTTATAGAATTTTTTGTTGTTGGTTTTTATGTTCTTAGCAATGTGCTCCTCAAATTCTTTTTTAGCATCCCTTATTGTCTTCTTGCATTTCTTTTGCCAGAGTTTGTGTTCTTTTTTATTTTCTTCATTCGGACAAGACTTCCATTTTCTGAAGGAAGACTTTTTGCCTCTAAGAGCTTCCTTGACTTTGCTTGTTAACCATGCTGGCATCTTCTTGGCCCTGGTGGTACCTTTTCTGATCTGCGGTATGCACTCCAGTTGAGCTTCTAATATAGTGTTTTTAAACAACTTCCAAGCATTTTCGAGTGATGTGACCCTCTGGACTTTGTTTTTCAGCTTTCTTTTTACCAATCCCCTCATTTTTGTGAAGTTTCCTCTTTTGAAGTCAAATGTGACCGTGTTGGATTTTCTTGGCAATTGGCCAGTTACATGTATGTTTAATTTAATAGCACTGTGGTCACTGCTCCCAATCGGTTCAACAACACTTACATCTCGCACCAGGTCCCGGTCCCCACTGAGGATTAAGTCCAGGGTTGCCGTCCCTCTGGTCGGTTCCATGACCAACTGATCTAGGGAATAGTCATTTAGAATATCTAGAAACTTTGCTTCTTTGTCATGACTGGAACACATATGCAGCCAGTCTATGTCCGGGTAGTTGAAGTCACCCATTACTACCACATTTCCTAGTTTGGATGCTTCCTCAATTTCATATCTCATCTCAAGGTCTCCCTGAGCATTTTGATCAGGGGGACGATAGATCGTTCCCAGTATTAAGTCCCTCCTGGGGCACGGTATCACCACCCAGTAGATGGATTATCTGCTTTTTCTGTCATTCAGATTATTCTGAATTTTTATTTGATGTTTAATTTATATTTGATTGGGGTGTGCGTGTTTATGGCTTGCATTTTATATTCTAGCCAGCCCTGAGCGTGTTAGGTTGGGCTAGAAATATAAATTAAGACAGGTTTTTCCCCCACAAATGTTCTCAAGTATTTCTGCTAACCATACCACTTAAATCTAGGTATGGATAAAAAGGTTCAGGGGTAAACGTGGTCTTGCCCAGGATCATATACTTTTCTCCTTGGATGGAGGGTGAATATGTGTGAATCCAGACTTGTATGTTTCTTATGGGTTAGAAGTGTCCTTACAAGTAGGGCTTTAACATCACTTCTTCTCTTAACCTTGGTGAGCTTCCAAGAGTTGCTTACTCCTTGTTTGGTTTACAAGGTAATTCTGGTTGCATAGAAGGGTATGAGAAAAGGTTTCTCATTCTGAAAATATTAAATTTACAGTCACCTCCGTCTGCAGGGGGTTGCTTGGGTTGTAGAATGACAGATTACCAACTGTATCTGTGGAATAACCCTTCCTTGTTCGGGGCTTGCTAAAGCCCAATTAAGTCTGTCTTGATCTCTAAATGAGATTTTTGCCAAATGTCTTGTCCAGCTGAAGTGTTTGCTTCCAATAATAGCAAAGAGGATTAAATTAACCTAATGTCCTGGACGAATATAGAAGCACAGCTTGCAGTGGTTATCGGGTACATGGAATTTCTCCAAAAATCAGTGTATCCCTTTTTCTCTTGCGTTATTTTTCAAACCTGTGAAACTTTTTATGTTCTCCTGGGCATCCCTCACGATCAGGCTGAATGTGGCTAAGCCTTTTGTCTGTGTTCTCAAAGTTACTAGAAGATTTTTTTTTCAGTACCGTGAGCCCATCTGCATTGTACATCTAAAGCAGTATCATACCATTTTAAACAGTTATGACTTCCCACAAAGAATCCTGGGAACTGTAGTTTGTTAAGGGTGCTGAGAGTTGTTAGGAGACCCCTCTTCCTCTCACAGACCTACACATCTCAGAGTGTTTTCACAGTCAATCCTTTTTGCCAGGGAACTCTAGTAGGAAGTCTAGCTCTGTGAGGGGAATGGGGTCTCCTTAACAGCTCTCAGCGCCCTTAACAAACTACAGTTCCCAGGATTCTTTGGGGAAGCCATGATGACTTAAGAGTAGTATGATACTGCTTTAAATTTATAGTGCAGATGGGGCCTTTGCCTGCCTGCTTGTATGTACCTATCACAAAATGACTTGTACAAGGGAGTGAAGAAAGACTAAGTTCCTGCTGGGTCTCCTGAATATGACTTTTGTTGCTGCAAGTGGTGATCTTGCAAGTCTGACGGGTTTTACCATGCAATTCTGTGTGTACAGATGCCAAGTGTAATTCTCCATCTGACGCCACTGCATTTATACTGATTTTAAATAGACATACCTGCCAAGGGCTGTGTTGTTGTTTCTTAAACCATGCCCATTAAACAGTTTGTCTACAGTAGGCACTTTTGCAATTCTTACCTCCTTCTTGTTCTTGAAACAGATCTGTGTGGTAGCTTAGTCTGTTTAATGGTCACTACAGCAGATCTGGCATTGGAACCCTATCCTCCCCTAAAATAACTAGTGCAGACGTCGCCAGTGTGGGACCTGTGGGCACACTGATGCCCTTGAGATCTTTCCCTTGTGACTAGAATGCTTTTGAGCCTCCCCTGTTCCCCCTTAGTCATGAGGTGGTGACCTTTACCTCCCTGGAGAAGTACATAGAACTAAAGAAGGAAGTTGGAAGAGGAACTTGCTTCCTCTTTCAGTGCTCTGGACTTTAAGGCTCAGATGAATTCTACTGGATCTGACATGTACTTGGATCGTTTGGAAAAGTGAAGTGCATGTGTGCACCTGCACTTTCTCTTTGTCTCAACCGTGTGAGTGGGAGTGCGATCCAGGGAAGGGGGAGATAAGTGACCACAGGGGGTGGCACCAATGGCATTCACTCAAAACTCCCAAATGTGTCTGTGGTCCTAAAAAGCTTAGTGACCTCAGACCTAGTTGGGTGTAGGAACTCGCACATGGGTTGGAGCCTGATCATAACTGAGCTGCACCAGTGGCGCCGCCGCCATTTTCTTCTGTTTGGCATAGGAGTAGCCAACATGGTATTGTTGGACTGCAGCTCTCATTGTCCCTGACCATTGGTCATGTTGGCTGGGGCTGATGGGAGCTGGAGTCCAACAACACCTGGAGGGCACCACATTGACTACCCCAGCTTAGCATGTGTGCATTTGCTCATGTGTGGCAAGTAGTCAGCCACGGGACGTTCACAGGCAGGACAGAACATGATGAGAATGGTCAACCCCTGACAGCTTCCAGGCTCTAGTATCTGAACACAGAGGTTCCGTTTGGGAATCTCTGCTAATTGCTTCTGATGGACTAGTCTCCCATAGACGTTTGCCAAATCCTGATGTAATAAGGCTGCTTTAGCTGGTATAGCACAGTGGGGAGGAGAGCCTGGCTGGGAGTCCAGAGTCTGTGAGTTCAAATCCCCACTCGTGTCTCCTGGGTGTCAAGGGCCAGCTAAAGATCACCCCCACAGTAAGTGACTCAGGGGTTACATGCCCTGCCACCTGTGCAGCCGTGGGCAAGCGGCATAGCCCCAAGAGCCCAGTTGCCCCCCAGTTGGCAGCTGCGGACAAGGAAGGGACTGGCCTGTGCAGCAGTGGCAAGCTGAGGAGGCCATAACCAGCTGGGGAGGACTAGCCTCAGAGGGAGACAATGGTAAACGTCCTCCGAATACCACTTACCATGAAAACCCGTATTCATAGGGTCGCCATAAGTTGGGGTTGACTTGAAGGCAGCCCATTTCCATTTCCATCCCACTTACAGCTGTTTTTTTTTCTTTTGAGGTCCTGTAAATTAACTTTTGTAGCAACACTTCTGGGAAACGTTCCACAGTGGTGGTTCTGATAGCAAGCCGCCAGGTTTTCATTTACAACAACCCAATTCATTGTGTAGTGGGATTTCCCTTGAGAGCTGCAGATAACAGCCTCCCTCTCGCTCCCTCTCGCTCCCTCTCGCTCCCTCTCGCTCCCTCTCGCTCCCTCTCGCTCCCTCTCGCTCCCTCTCGCTCCCTCTCGCTCCCTCTCGCTCCCTCTCGCTCCCTCTCGCTCCCTCTCTGTGTGTGTGCGTGTGTGCGTGTGTGCGCGTGTGCGCGTGTGTGTGCATATACATTTTATACTGATAATTAAATCTACTTCCACAACAAAATGCAGGAGAAGCCAAGAGATTTACTAGCTGGAGGCCACCCAGGCAGCTTCGTAATGGAATAGAGACTTTTTCAGCCTTGAATCCAAAGCAAAATGTTCTTGCCATCACTCTGGCTCTGGTTCCTTAGCCTGGTGCCCTTCAGATGCTTCGGACTACAACTCCCAACAGCCCCAGCCAGCATGGGGGTCTGTAGTATCTGTGGCTGAATGGAGTTGTAGCCCTAAGTATGGGAGGGCACCAAGTTGAGGAAGGCTGCTCTCAACAAAGGTGTCAAATTTGCTTGACACACAACCCCATCCAAAATGGATTGTGTGCATGAAGCGGCCACCCAACCACAAGCACATTGAAGACTCTTCTTGAAAGGTGTAAATTAGTAGAGACCTGGGAGGTGTTTTTGCCCATAATATATTCTTGTTTGTGCTATTTCATGTGGGCAAGTAGAGTTATGCAGATCACAGGTGCTTGTGTTCAACCCCATTCCATTCCACCTTGGAATTTTACGAGGCACTGTCCATAGCCGTTTCAAGCAGCCTTAGGGTCTAGAAACTTGTGTTCTGTGTTTTAAGGATTCCTTGGGATGCGTAGTATAATTGCCCGTGCTTGCATGGTGCTGACTTGGCTTCTTTTTGCACAGAGGGGTGGCTTGATGCTGAATTGCTCAGAGATGTGTTGTCACCAGAATGCTTGCCTTGCCCTGACAACGCCTCTTGAGAATACAGCCTCAACTGGAATAGCGCAATGGAGGTTTTGTAAGACTTGTCACTTCTGGTACTAGAGATGAACTCTTCCAGCTGCCCAACTGTAAGGCAGTTTGTACTCTTCCCCCCCCTTTTTTTTTTTTGAGGAGATTAGTTTGGGATGTGTGTTGGGTGTTCTCTAAAGATAAAGCATGGTTGGATGGAATTACGTGCACCAAAGCGTGTCTTGCAGGACTTGTCCATGTTTTAATCAGTTTTCTATCCCTCACAATTATGGAAGTAACCTTAGAATTATGATGACTGTTTTTGCTTGTATTTAACTTCTTAATTAATTTTATATTCCACCCTTTGTCAAAAGGCCATACGGTGGTTTACACAGTAGCACCATTAATGAGCAACATACTGTATACATAATATCCATACAATACAGGAAATTGAAAAGGTTACATAAATGCAATGCTTAATAATAAGCAATACATAATACTAGATAATTCATTGTAGTACATAATGCATAATGAGCAATACCTAATAAGCAGCAGTGTCAAATTAGTCATACTGCCAACCCAGCAATAAATGCAACAGCTCAACCCCTGCAGAATGCAAGAGTCTAATAACACAAGTTCTCTTGGATGCAACTTTGAAATACCAAACATACACAGCAGCAGCAGCATTGTGCAAAATAGGGGGGGATTATCACTGGTATACCTAAAGTGTCTACAGCCATACAACCCTAAACACACCCAATCTCATCTGATCTCGGAAGCTAAGCAGGGTCAGGCTTGGTTAGTTCTTGGATGGGAGACCTGCGGGCAATACTGGGTGCCGTAGGCGTAGAGGAAGGCAATGGTAAACCACCTCTGAATACCTCTTGCCATGAAAACCATATGAATATATATATAAAAAAAGATTCATAGGGTCGCCATAAGTCATAATCGACTTGAAGGCCTATAACAAAGGCAATACCTAAAGTGCAGACACTAGGGCTGCTTTCACACTGCACTTTATTCCGTTATTCTGACGATTTCTTACATGAATTTGTGCATTATATTTGACCTTTCACACAACGCACAAGCTAGCTCCAAAATTCTAGTGGAATGTAGTGGAAGTTTAGCGCTAATTTCTGTGATAAATGATACCAGAAATAATCCGTTAGCAAGGCTGGGAAACTGGAAGATTGCAGGAGTTTTTTGCTAGCTGCAGCCGCTCATGTGACAGGCATCCCAGCATGCAGTGCGTTCCCGCCCTTTAGTCGTGTGGGTTTTTTTTTTGTTGCCTGATGAACGTTGTACTGGTATTCTGGCATCGGTGCAGATAGCAGGAGCATTTCCCACACACGCACCTGTCTTGATACAACTAAAACAATTTAAAAAGTCAGATCCTAAAGGGAAAGGGCTTTCATGGCGACAGGGCGAGATCTTAGACCTCCTACACAGTGAGGAACAGTGTGCATGGGTGAGGGATGAAAACAAGCCGTGTGAAAGACAGTTGCGCGAAATGCCGGTATATTGGCTGAAAAAGCTGCTGTTCCTTAATGCAGCAGGTACTGCAGTGTGAAAGGGATTTTAGAAATCGGGACAGAAGCGCTACCTTTTTAATCCATTAAACTAACGCAATCAGCCCCATGTGTGAAAGCAGCCTAAGTGTATATGCTTCTCTCGATACAAAGTAGTTCTTAACCCTACTCCATGCACAACGTGACAGATCCTCCAGTTCTTTATCCGAGAGCATTCCTTTCCTCTCCCAATCTCCACTTCCCTGCCTCTCACTTGGGGTCTTTCCACAAGAAGGGGAGACTCCCAGCAATGTCAGCCTACCATTGGGTGGGCTGCTGCCTGCAGCGTGCCTGGTTTATCTCTCCCCGCCCTGGAAGACATCCTCCGGCGGGTGCAGTTGGCCTACCTCTGCACAGCATTAGCTAATTAACACCATCCCATGCACCAGATTTCTGGTAAGTTAGCGTAAAGCAGCCGCAGCGGTGAAGAGCAGGGAGTTATTCCTTTCATGCTCCCTCCCTCCACACACACTTTTCTTGTTAACCTGGCTGCCGCTGTCAAGATGAATACCTCCTGATGCTGATGGCTGGCTGACACCTTCTCCAGTTCCATGTTGCAGTTCCACCGGAGGACTTTTGGAGCCCAGACTGCTTCGAAGGCTGCACGTAGGTTGATCTCCAGAAGCGAAATGGATATTGACAACAGCAATGCCTGGATGGCGACCCCATGTGTCTTTCTCCCTTTTGCCATAATGCCGCGGCCCAAGGCTGTCCTGTGAAGTTGGGAGATCCAGGGTAGGCGAAAGGAGGCACAATGAAATTCACTCTCTCCCAAGATGGGGTGATGGCCACCAACATGGACAGCTTTAAGAGGGTTCAGCAAGTTCATGGAGCAAAATGCTATTAATGGTTACTAGCCACGATGGCTATGTTGTACCTCCATTGCTGGAGGCACCATGCCTCTGAATACCAATTGTAGGTGGGGAGAGTGCTCTTGCGCTCAGGTCCTGCTTGCTCAGTTGTATCACTAAAAAAAAAAAGCACACCTAGGATGCCTGCTTACCCACCCTCTTTCCAACCAAAATGCTAGCTTTATTGATCAAAGCACTATAGCAGGGGTGTCTATCCTTTTTAGGGCCTCGTTGACCCATCGTCAATCTTGCAGGGGGTGCATATCAAAGTAGTCAATTTATATGAAAAAGACACATTTTGGGGATCTTGGTCACAAAACCTTTTGATGTTACAGAATTGTAGCAGGAGGTCTACGGGAGTGGTCGATATATATTTATAGATAATTATATATATTTTAGAAATGGGCCGTTTTGCGGGGGCATGGAAAACCTTTTGGCATCACAATAGATACCTTTGGGAGCAATCAGTAAAAACAACTTTTAAAATTGTGCATTTCTTTTTAAAAAATGACAATTTTGGGGGGGGTTAGCTTGTGTGAACCCCGCTGGCCATGGGTCAGGCCCCCCCTGCTCTCCGGCATTTGTGTTTATGCTTGAAACTGAACATAGCTGAGGCAGCAACTCTGATCTGTTGGGTAAATGTGCATAGTTCATATTGCAGCATGAAGTAAGTGTGGCAGGCAGCTTTTGGAAGAAAATTATCCATGGCTGTTTCGTCTGTGGTGGTAGAGCTCCCTCCAACTCAGCTGGGGTTCATTTAGTTTGGATCTGGCTGTTACCCAAGAAACTGCATAACCTCCCCCCTCCCCTTAAGCAGTCATTCATTTGCTGGTGGTAAACAGGATATTTTAATGTAATGTTTATTTAAAGTGAGGGGAGCATGCAAAATTAAATGTCGAGAATGATCTGAAGGGCTCCTGGTTTGCAGCAGGAGGGCTTGGATCACGCTAACTGGGCAGAGGCAAGGGTGCTCTGGGGGTTTAGCAGGCCACGAAAGGGAATCTGAGGCTTTGCTATCCCACAGGGTTTTCCTGCTAGCCCTGTCTTGTCAAAACCCCTTTCACGCTTCAGTTGGCCAAAAGGCAAAGCGGCTAAGCTTTCAGCTACCTCAGAGCACTGCTCTTGCAGATCCTCATAAGTTCCTCAGCCTTCCTGTTTAAAGAATTACCTTTCAAAGGGCTGGCTGGGAGGTGAAGTGTGTCAGTGTGCTGAGGAATCACTGTTGATAGATTAGCTTTTTCGCTGGAAGTTACCTTGGGGCACATATGCATTTGGATGGATGGCTGGCAGATCTTTGGTCTGTCCAAAATGAAGCCTAACAAAATGATTGTCAGGTTAGCTTTGGCTGCCAACTGTGGATGGCATTGAAAGGGCATGTGTTTCCTTCTGAGAGCCAGCGTGGTATAGTGGTTAGAGTGTTGGACTACGGCCTGGGAGACCCGGGTTCGAATCCCCACACAGCTATGAAGCTCACTGGGTGACCTTTGGCCAGTCACTGCCTCTCAACTTCAGAGGAAGGCAATGGTAAACCCCCTCTGAATACCGCTTATCATGAAAACCCTATTCATAGGGTCGCCACAAGTCGGGATTGACTTGAAGGCAGTCCACTTCCATTTCATTTCATATTTCGTTCTAGACTTAATGCGATTCTAGAAACATTTCTGTGACTCTGGGAGCTTTTCTGCTGCATCTTTCTGCAAAATAAAAAAATCTGTTTCTAACAATGCATCGTTTTGTAAAATTAACTAGTAACTTAAAGGATAAAATAGCTGTCAAACGGTGCAGTTTCAAAAGCTGCAACTTTTCTTGTCGGATAGCCATACTGGGTGAAATATCTGTGTATCCGCTGTCTTTTAAATATTTAGAAGTACTCAATAAAATTTCCAAGTGAAGCTGTGGATTTGTTTGAATGTGACATTTAAACAGCGTTAAGTATGCTTAGTTCCCCCACTGCCCCCCTCCCCCACCCATCACTCAAATATTTATGTTCGAGTAGGAACATAGAAAATTGCCTTGCACAGAATTGTGGGCCATTGCTCCATTTTACTCTGCATTGTCTACACTGGTTGGCAGCAGCTCTCCAGGGTTTCAGGCAGGTGAGTTTCCAAGCCCTATCAGGAGATGATGGGATTTGAACCTGAGACCTTCTCCATGCAAAGCAAGTGCTACGCTATAGCCTTCCCAGGTATTTGAGACATTTAAATGTAAATGCACTGCCTTCAAGTCGATTCCGACTTATGGCGACCCTATACATACAGTTTTCATGAGGCTGAGAGGCAGTGACTGGCCCAAGGTCACCCAGGGAGCTTCATGGCTGTGTGGGGATTCAAACCCTGGTCTCCCAGGTTGTAGTCCGACACCTTAACCACTACACCACACTGGCTTTTACAGCACATAACCTTTTTTTGTTTAGCTTTTGTTTACTGTGAAATCTGCTCAGTCAAAACCCAGTTTATTGAGGGCACTGGAAAAACTTTCCTCAAAAATGCCTGGAAATGTTTTCCTACTAGAATTACGTGTAAAATCTGCATCATTGAAAGGAGGCATTTTCTACATAGAAAATAGAAATGCTTGATCCCCCTCTAAGTTGCGAACAAGAGATGGGTAAGAGGTATGCTAGAAATGGGTGACTTTCAGCACTGTGAAATATTCCGGAGGTACATTATGAATGGAAAGTGGAAGCTGCTTAACTAATTTACTGTTTGGTTGGTTGCACAAAAATTACGCCATAGTGGATAAACCATGCTGGGGGAAGCAACCTCATTTTAGTCTCGGCAACACTTTCTTCCTGTGCAACGTCTGAGTGGATTCCTTATCTTGAAATGGGCTTGCAATACGATCTGTGGAAAAACTGAATTCAGGCTTCATAAATTGACCCATGTTGCTTATGGGTTTATCTCTTCATAAGGGCTAGAAACACCTTTCTTTCAAAAGAAAACAATTGGGATTTCACTGCCTGCAACTTGAATGCAAGCCTGTTAACTTGCCTTTCCTGTTCTGGCTGTCGGGCACCTGGCATATCCCGTCTTCCTTGTCTAGGCTCAGCTAATTGGCATTCCACCTTTCTTCCAAAGAGCTGGGGGCACATGCTTTTCTTTTCCTCAAAGCTCCGGTAGGTTAGACTGAAAGAGAGACTGGAGAAGTGGCATAGCTGAATGGGAGACGTCTGCTTTACATGCAGAAGGTCCCAGGTTCAATCTCTGGCATCTCCATGTAGGGCTAGGAGAGACCTCTGCCTGAAACCCAATCAGTGTAGACTATACTGCACTAGAGGGACCAATGATCCCGCTCTGTATAAGACAGCTTCCTGTGTCTGACGCCTTAGAGCCTTCTGGGTGACCAAACGGGGACTGGAGATGGGTTGTTCTGCTCCTAAACCTCAGTCATCCACTACATCATGCGCTTTGCCTCTCGTGCCTTGTTACTTTAAGTTGGGGATGGGGAACCTCAGGGATGGGGCAGGGCTGGCGCAAAAGGGCAGCCAGGTCAGGCCCCGGCTGAGGGTCCATCATTAGTGGGAGAATAGCGCTGTCCTTCCGCGATCTGCAGGAGGGTCCCTGCCGCAGATTGCAGGGAGGGAGCTTCCAGGCTGCCCACCCGTTCGCTGGCTCGCTCCACCTACCTCTCTTCTCTCCTTGCTGCTGCGTGCACTGTGTGTGCAGGGCTGCCATCAGCCAAGATGACAGAGGAAACTTCTTTAAGGGGCTGATGCCCCTACCGCCATCTTGGTTGATGGCAGGCATGTGCACACACTTAGCATACTGTGCATGCGTACCATCAACCAAGATGGCAGTGGGGGCATCAGCCCCTTAGAGAAGCCTCCGCTGCCATTTTGGTTGATGGCAGCCCTGCACATGCAGTGCGCACAGCTGCAAAGACAGGAGAGAGGTAGGTGGAACAGGCAGAAGCCGCGCGCTTGGGGCAGGCTGGTGCCCAAGGACCCAGTCATGCCTGGCGCTGGCCCTACTTGGGGGGGCAGGAGGTTGCATGTGGTGCTCTAGGCCTCTCTGTCTGGTCCTCAGAGCTGGTCCCAGGCCATACCCCTCACTAGTTGCTGCTTCTCACTTTGAATGAGTTTTGCCTGGCTTGAATTTGAGTGTGTGTGTAGAAACGAGCCTACTGTGCAAAGGTAAAATGCACATTAATTGCACTGCCCACTTCTGCCTCTGTCACCACACACCAATGGTAATCGGGCCCCAGAGGGATCCCCAGAAGGGACAAGTGGCCTTTGGGCTGAAAAAGGCTCCACACCCCTGCTTTAAATGCATGCCTGCCAAGGCACAGGCAAGGTTTGGAACTTCAGCGTGCAAATGAGGAGGAACGTAAGAAGGGCCTCCTTAGTTCAAACCGAAGTCTGTCTAGTCCAACATCCTGTTTTCCCACAGTGGCCAACCAGGTGCCACTGGGAAACCATGAGCAGGATGGAGGGAATGTGCTTTAGTGCTCCAATTGTTCCCCACTAAACAGTTTGTTACGAGCCTTCAAGGCAATTATGGCGACCCTATGAATCAGCGACCTCCAATAGCATCTGTCATGGACCACCTTGTTCAGATCTTGTAAGTTCAGGTCTGTGGCTTCCTTTATGGAATCAATCCATCTCTTGTTTGGTCTTCCTCTTTTTCTACTCCCTTCTGTTTTGGAATAGGGCTCTTATTCTACCCTTTTTGTTGTCCTCTTCTATATCTATACAATAACTATTGTAATAGTTCTCTTTTGTCCCTACATACTAGTCTCTGTATTATTGCATTTAGGGTTCTGACCGTGTTTTTCCTCAGCATTATTATCTTTTCTAGTGAATCATGTCTTCTCATGATGTGTCCAAAGTATGACAACCTCAGTTCTGTCATTTTAGCTTCTAGTGATAGTTCTGGTTTAATTTGTTCTAACACCCAATTATTTGTCTTTCGTGGTCCATGGTATCCGTAAAGCTCTCCTCCAACACCACATTTCAAATGAGTTGATTTTTCTCTTATCTGCTTTTTTCATTGTCCAACTTTCACATCCATGCATAGAGATCGGAAATACCATGGTCTGAATGATCCTGACTTTAGTGTTCAGTGATACAACTACATTTGACCACTAAATGGTATTCAGAGGCATTCCAGGGACCTGAGTTGTAGCCGGTAGAGTTCCTTTCAAAGTAAGCTTAGGCCTGTAATGGGCAGTCCCAAAATGCCATGTGGCTGTTGAGGAAACCCCTCTTATCTTGGAAAGATTGAGAGAAGGCCACCGATGTGAAAGGGGTCCCAAGCAAAGAGAAGATATCTTCTGGGCAACATGTAAATGATGTGTTAGAATATGCCTCGTGTTCCTAAACGGTGGGCTGCAGAGCACCTATGGCCCACATGGTTTGCAGCGCATCTGTAGATATGTGGTGGAAGACAGGTTGAAGACAGGAGACTGCACATATGGAATCCACAGTGTACTACAATAAAGTGCGACATATAAAAACAAAAGAAGTAATAAAAATGCAATTAAAACTCATACAGCCTCTAAGACAGCAAATTACAATTGCTACGTCAGGTAAGAAAAAATCATTAAGTGGTGCTCCAAGATTCTCAGTGATCTTCATGTTGTCAGTGGGGTAAAATGTTTTGGAACCATAAGAGGAGCCTGCTAGATCAAGGCCCATCTAGTCCAGCATTCTTTTCTCACAGTGGCCAGCCAGATGCCCGAGTGGGAAGCCTGAAAAGGAGGACTGGACTGCAACAGCACTCTCCCCTTCTGCTGTTCCCAGCAACTGGTATTCAGAGGTATATTGCCTGAGGCCATGGAGGCAGAGCATAGCCATCATGACAAGTGGCCACTGATCGCCTTATCTTGCATGTATTTACAAGAGGGCTAGGCAAAGCCATCCAAGTCGGTAGCCACCACTGCCTTTTGTGGGAGCGAGTTCCACAGCTTTAACTATGCACTGTGTGAAGGAGTACTTTCTTTTGTCCGTCCCGAATCTTCCAGTATTCAGCTTCATTGGATGTCTATGAGTTCTAGTGTTATGAGAAAGGAAGAAAAATCATTGGAATATGACAATGACCATGCAGTTGCTTTCAGGTCTGTAGACCGTGGTGTCTTTCTATGCAGTTTGGTAGGTTGGGAGCTGGGGGCGTTGTGATGAGACTAAGGTGACTAAGGAGACTAAGATGAGACTGAAAGCAATTCTTTTAGCATGATGTGTGGTTTCAGTATGCTTTCAGGCAGGCCTGTGTCGCAAGGAAATTTATTCTAAGCTTTTTATTCTAAGCTTTCACCCCCTGCTGCACAAGCAACCAGTGCACCGCGTGCCCCAGAACTAGTGAAGCAATTACTCCCATAATACACTGTTAGCAGTGCTTTTTTTCCACAGTACGCACCAGTACGGAGTCCCTGTACCTCTATCTTTGCTGCCCATGCCAGCCATTTTGTGCTGGTACTCGCAGCACTTTTATCAAGATAAGAGTACCAGCACCTCATTTTTTAACTAAAACAGTACCAAATGTTAACACAAGGTTATGAAGATTTGAAAGGAACCAGTATTTATCTTCATTTTCTATGTCTTTTCCCATTTATATTTCTCATCTATTTCCTTTTTTAGAAACTACCAAGATCCTCATTAAATCCCATAAGCTCAACTGCACAAACTTATTTCACAGTGCCTAATTTTTTTGACGCGGCATAAAAAGTATCTAGCTGCACACTAGAATGAACCCTGGTTCCCTTGGCAACCTTTCCACTATTGTTTTAACTTTCTAACGGGGGGTGGGTGGGGGGCCCTTAAATATTAAAAGCAGAACAAAACATCTGGCCTTCATATCTCTGTTGCGAACACCTGCAAGCGTTGCTCTTCAAGGTGAAAGCAAGCAAGGCTCAGCTGTGTGCTTGTTTCGTGCACAGGTAGGCTACAAAACTTGTAGATTCTTCCAAAAAGCTTTGTAGGAGGTCTTCAGAATTAACCTTGCAATCTATTTCCTTTTTAGTAGAAGCTAGCTTTAAAAAAAAGAGAGAGAGAAATAAAAAGGAAAAAAGGAAAAATCCTTTCTCTCTGCCCCGAAATGGCTTTCAGGGAATTAATAAAAACACTTTCTAGCTCAGTGGTTCCCAACCTGGGGGCCGGGACCCCCAGGGGGGGCTGCGAAGTAATCCAGAGGGGACCATGAACAGTAAAGAAATGAATTGTATATTAATTTTTTTTTAAAAGTCTTCACTCCCTCTACACTGTCTGCTGCCTACTGGCGCTGCAGATGACACCTCCCCCTTGCTCCAAACAAGAGGGGAGGCCTTTTCTGAAGCTCCAGAGCGTCTTTCAGGCGCACTAAGGGCAGGCATCTGCCTATAAAATACATGGCAGATGCCAAAGGAGGCTGAGGGTGGAGCTACCAGGAAGAAGAGGGGATTACTATCACTGATTCCCGTTTCCTTGCACTGCCGCCACTGGCAACGCCCTTGCTTAGAATGAGAGGAGAGGGCTTTTTGTGAAGCAAAAAGAAGCAAGGCTGCAAAGAAAGGCTGCTTTCCCCCTTCCTTCCTGGCAGCCAGCCTGCCTCCCTGGGGGGAGGGGGGGTCACAATTTTTTTTCAGCTTATAAAGGGGGTCCCGTGCTCATAAAGGTTGGGAACCACTGTTCTAGATTTCAAAATCAATTGGAATGCTACTACTTCGTCATATCATTAGTAGTATTAGTTTGTTATGTGCCTTCAGGTCGATTATGACTTACGGTGACCCTATGAATCAGTGACCTCCAAGAGCATCTGTCATGAGCCACCCTGTTCAGATCTTGTAAGTTCAGGTCTGTGGCTTCCTTTATGGAATCAATCCATCTCTTGTTTGGCCTTCCTCTTTTTCTCCTCCCTTCTGTTTTCCCCAGCATTATTGTCTTTTCTAGTGAATTATGTCGTCTCATTCTGTGTCCAAAGTATGATAACCTCTGTTTCATCATTTTAGCTTCCAGTGATAGTTCTAGTTTAATTTGTTCCAACACCCAATTATGTGTCTTTTTCACGGTCCGTTGTATCCGCAAAGCTCTCCTCCAACACCACATTTCCAATGAGTTGATTTTTCTCTTATCCCCTTTTTCCACTGCCCAACTTTCACATCCATACATAGAGATCGGGAATAGCATGGTCTGAATGATCCTGACTTTAGTGTTCAGTGATACATCTTTGCATTTGAGGACCTTTTCTAGTTCTCTCACACCTGCCCTTCCCAGTCCAAGCCTTCTTCTGATTTCTTGACTATTGTCTTGGTCTAGACTCCTGACAGCATTGCTCTCAGCTTCAACACTCTCAAACCCCCTCACCACGTTAAGTTGTGCATCCTAAATTAGTATTTATATTAGTTGCTTTTTACAATTTTTTAAAAAGTCTCTACGTGACTTAAGATAAAGAGATAAAAACAATTAAAATTAGAAAATTTAAATAATACAAAATATCTGAAATGTTCATCCCATCCGTCCCACTAAAAGATGAGGTTCACCATGTAGGCCAGCTTAGTTTCCAAAGGATTGAGTTAATAAAAAGCTCTTAGCCTGGGCACCTAAAAACTGATAATGATGGCACCAGGTGTGTTTCCCCAGAGAGCATTCCACAGATAGCGGGGCTACCTATAAAAAGGCCCATTCTCATGTTCCTACCCCTCTCTGCATCTCCCTTGGGTGATGCACACAGAAAAGACACGCTAAAATACACCTACAAAAATAGCAGGGGGCTTGATAGGCGAAGATATTGACTCTGTTGCGTCTGGATGAACCAGTGGGTCTCCCTAGAGCCACCTTTGCCAGATTGGCTGGGGCTGATTGGATCTGCAGTCTGAAACATCTGGAGGGCACCAGATTGACGAAAGCGGCTCTAAGGGAAGAGTGTCATACATTTTTATTTATATCCTTACGGTATTTGCTGACCCTTTTTGAAAAATAGTACCAAAGATGCTTGCAGTAAAACTGGCACAAAGCAGCAGAATAAACAAACACCGACTAAGATAAACCAGCTGTTAAGGCCAAAGTGGAAATGTCAGATACAACGCAAATGGCCAGTCCAAAATTTGGCTGTGTTTTGAATTCTCGCCTCTCATGGATAAGGATTCCCCCCCCCACACACTCTAATGATCAGTCCCTCTTTCCAGATAACTCTGGGAACTGCAGCTTCTTGAGGGGAATAGGGCAATGCCCAACACCCTTTACAGACTACGGTTCCCAGGATCCTCTGGGGGAAGCCATGACTGTTTAAATGGGCATTATACTGCTTGAAATGTATAGTGCAGATGGGGCGAAAGCTTATCGTACTGTGCGCTAAGGGGAGAATTCTGCCTGAATGTATTATATTAGTTTTCCAAGTTAAAAGGATTTTTAATGCATGTTGAAACTACAAGGCAGGAGCCTGGAATATTTGCCAAGAGAGGGATGGTGCTTCTGACCTGTGGCTCTCTCTGTGGGTAACATATCACAGCAACTCTACTTGGAATGGCAACGAAATGAATGTGGCAAGGTCTCGGGTTCTGGTTCTTAACGTCAAGTTTGTGCCCTGAGGCTTCAGTTGTCTGGAAGTGGCCAAGATTAGTTGGAAGTAAAGCAGAGACGTAAGCTGTGACATCTGTAACCTGCCCCTCTCTGCTTCCCCTCCCCCCCCAAAGTGGGGGAAGTTTCCTTGTTTCCTTTTGCATGGGAAGCTGTCTGTCACCTTGTCTGAGTGCCAGAGGCCTGCCAAAAAGGAAACACCTGGGCCCTTTCCCGTTCGCTATCCTCCTGGCGCGTTTGCCGCTTTTCTGCATGGAGCCTCTTTGGACGGCCTCCGAAGACTTTATTTTGGAGTCTGTGCCACCAATGGAGATTTCACTGCTGACGGGGTCCTGGCCTGACTTCCCGTGTACAGAGGAGAGGCGGTGTGCGGGGGAGTGTTGTGAGGAGGCTGTGCAAGCACTTGCAGCCTTTGCAAAACGTTGCTGCATGCAGATTTTTGCTTACCAAGTTCAGCGAGCTGTTTTATTTGCAGAAAGGCTTGAAACAAAGGCATCGCCTTTTCCTCTCTAATATCTAAGCGTCTAGCAGAAGAGTGAGGAAACTTTGGCCCTCCTGATGTTGCTGAACTACAACTCCCCTCAGCCTCAGTAAGCATAGCCAATGGCCAAGGGTTATGGGAGTTGTAGCAAGATAGGGAGGGCCAAAGGTTCTCTGCACCTGGTCTAGCAGAACGGCACTCCTTTTATCACCCTGGCGGGGCTGAGATGGTAACGGTAATTGTTGGCAAAGGGCTGAAGCTGAGTGGGAGAGTGCTTGTTTTGCATGCAAAAGTTCCCATGTTCAGTCCCCTGACTTTCTCAATAAGGCTCCAAAGGATCCCTGACTGAAATCCTGGAATGGTGCTAGACCGGGTAGCCAACATGGTGCCTTCCAAATGTTACTGGACTATAACTCCCATCAGCCTTAGCCAGGACAGCTGAAGGTCAGGGATGATTGGAGTCAGTAGTTCAGCAGCATCTAGAAGGCATCCCATTGTCTACTCTTGGTGTCGACCACGGGTGGTTAGTCTGTGGTCCTGTAGCTGTTGCTGGACTACATATCCCATCATCCCTGACCATTGACCATGCTGGTTGGGGCTGATGGGAGTTGTATTCCAAAACATCTGGAGGACACCAGGTTGCTGGGGAAGGTTGACCTATACAGCCTGGTTACCATGGATTAGTGAAGACTGAGTTACGTGTAAGTTGCATAAAAACAGGAGGGGAGATGGATCAGGTATGAATGCATTATCAGTAGTACAAACCCACAAACATATGGCCATGAATTAATGTGTGGAAGTGACTTCTTGTTTCTTTTTTGACAGTGAAAGGCAATGACCTCTTTGACTTCATATTGCTCTGTAGATTGTTTTTAGCAGGTCAACACACTGTAGACAGCATGCCCTCATTTTGCGTCTTCCTGTTTATCCAGTATGAGCTAATTTCTCAGGACATTTTCCATGAATCAATAATAAACAAAACTATCAGTATTTCTGCCTTGGGGATTAGCTTGCTTTATAGAACACCATAGTATGTTTGCTCTGCCCTGGTTTGGGACTCTTTCATTCCAAAATGGTAAGACATACAGTAGAGAGGGCCTTTTCGGTGGCTGCCCCTAGGCTTTGAAATTTCCCTTCCTAAGGAGGCAAGGATGGCCTCCTCTTTATTGTCCTTCTGTCGGCAGGCAAAGGCTTTTTTATTCCAACAGGCTTCTAGAATAAAAGGTGGTTAGGACAGTTCGTTGAGAGGTTGCTGCATTGTCTACTGCTTAATTGCACTATTTTGATTTGTTTTATTTATTTTAAGTGGATGTTAAATGTTTTAATCTTGCTAATGGTTTAATCTTATTTTAATGTAGAATTTTGAATGTTTTAATCATTTGTATTTATGTTTGTTGTAAGCCGCCCTGAGTTCCACTTGGAAAAAGGGCGGGGTATGTATGTATAAACAAACAAACAAACAAACAAACAAATAAATAAGAAAGATGTGATTCCAGGGGATGGGAAGGCATTTGAAAGCTTTTATGTACTGGTTTGGTTAAGGTAACCTGGTAAACATCAGAATTCCTTCTCAAGCTGTACAAGAGATTATTAACTTGCAAAATTATGTTTTCTTAAAGTTTCTTAAGGCAGGGATGGGTAACTTAAGAACAAGGGAAGCTGACTTGTACTGAGTTAGACCATTAGTCTGGTATTGTTGACACTGATTGGCAGCTACTTTCCAAGGTTTCAGGTAAGAATCACTCCGTCTTAACTGAAGGCACCAGGGATTGAACCTGAGATCTTCTGCATGCAAATTAGATGCACAGCCATTGAGCTATGGCCTTTTCTGTCCCCCTTTGCACAAGTTGACATGAAGCTTGATGCAAGGTTAGGGAGGACCCTGTCCCCCTCTAGATTCCAGAGAAAGCTTCTGCCAGATTCAAAGTCATGATTGCCCATGGCAAGTGTAATTGTGGACCACTGGCTATGTTGATCCCACTGTAACTGTGGTAGAGCTTGTCTGTTGCTGGCTGTGTAGGTTTATTAATTTATTACATTTGTATGCCACCTTCCGTCCAAGAAGTTCAAGGTGGCGTACAAACACGGTTCTCCCCCTCCCAATTTTATCCTCACACAACCCTGTGAGGTAGGTTACACTAAGATGATGACTGGCTACCCAGTCGTGATCGAGCAGGGATTTGAACCTTGGTCGCCCAAGTCCCAGTCCAACATTCTAACCACTACGCCACACTGTAGCATGCTCGCAAATTGAGTAGAGACATGTACCAAAGGCACTCCTAGTACAGGGGTTTAACCTGAAATGCAGCACACAAAGGGAAGTGCATGGGGGCTTGTGCATGCTTTGAGTACAGTCAGCATTCCTCCTCTGCTCAGCAACTGATTCCTAATGATTGCAGTATTGAAGGTCAGGCCGTTTTTAAGTTAGGGATGGTGAACTTTTTTCAGCCCAATGGCCGCATTCCTTTCTCGGCAGCCTTCTGAGGGCCACATGCAAGTGCTGGATGGGGCCAGAGGCAAAAGAGGGCAGGGCAATGAATGTAAAGTTTACCTGTGCAGTAAAGGCTAGTTTCTACATACACTTGCATGTCTCTTTCTATTCTCCATCCAGACAAGCAAGAGGTATTATTAGAACTCGGGGACATTCAATAAAGCTGGATGTTGGAAGATTCAAGACAGACAAAAGAAAAAACTTCTTCATCAAGCTCATAGTTAAACTATGGAGTTTGCTCCCACAGGAGGCAGTGATGGCCACCAACCTGGAGGGTTTTAAAACAGGATTAGACACATTCATGGATGATAAGGTATAAGCGGCTACTAACTCTGAGGGCTTTGTTCTACATCCCCTGTCGGAGGCAGTGTGCTGGGAACCACAGGAGGGGAGAATGCTCTTGTGCTCAGGTTTTGCATCCGGGTTTCCCATAAGCATTTGGTTGGCCGCTTGAGAGCAGGATGTTGGTCTAGATGGGCCGTTGGCCTGATCTGGCTCTTTTTATGATGTGAAGGACACATTGCAGCCAGGCAAAAACACTCAAGATGTGTAGCAGTGTCAGTGAAGGGTGTGGCCTGTGAAAGAGTACCAAGAGCTGGATAGAGAGGAATAAAGGAACCCACCTTATGCTGAGTCAGACCAATTGGTCCATTTAGCTCAGTAGTGTCTCCACTGACAGGCAGCGGCTCTCCAGGGTTTAAGACAGGGGTGCTTTCCCAGCTCTGTTGGAGATGCCGGCGACTGAGCCTGGGACATTCTTTGTTGTGTGCTTTTAACAGATTGTGGTTTTTCCGGATTGTATGTAATCTGATTATTTTTATTGTAAGCCACCCTGTGCAAAAGGTGGTACATAAATTGTGCGTCTGCCAACTTTGCTGTACAGTTTTAGGTGAATGCTGAAGATGTACCTCTTTACTCTGGCCTTAGGACCCACCCTATTTCAGGATTTTAGGTTTTAGTGTTTTTTTTTAAATTGTTTTTAATGTCTTATTTTAAAATTGTTGTAACCCACCCTGGGATTTCTGCGTGAAGGGCGGGAAATAAATGATGATGATGTTACGTTATGGTTTATTTCCAGGCCACCTTTTGGCCAAAAAGGCCCCCAAGGCAGCATACGCACAAATAGAAAAACACAAATACAAATACAAACAATACAATTTACAAAAATTCAAGCCAACAAAATCCTAGCATTTCTGAAAAGCAACAACAGCTAAAAACCAACAGTACTCGTCTTCCTGATGATGATGATAATCTAAACAAAATAATATGCCCCAATAGTGAACAGTATATAAATTAAGAGTGCTAAGGATTTAAAAGTGTGTTTGTTCAGTTGTGGTCTCACTTCACTTTGAGTCATCTGAGTGTATGTAAGTTCAGCTAGAGGTGGGTTCATGCTTTGTTGCTTTGCCATCATGCTTCATGTCTAATATCTTGCATCTCTTGGACAAAACTTCACAGTTGCTTCAAGTTGCTAAACTGGGAGATACTGGTAGTGTTCCTGGTTTTAATTTTTGTTTTATTCTTTTTTTTTGGTTGCGACATAGGCCAGTGGTGTAACTGCTCCTTTAAAAGTTCTGTTTGAAAATGATTTTAAAGAGAACAATCCTATAATTACTTTTTAAAGTTTTCCCAAATGGTCTTTGAACCTTTCAGATGAGCTTGCCAAAAATTAAAAAGCAACGTCCAGTGGGGAGAGAATCCTGAACAGCTCCCAGCTGTGCTCATAGAAACTTGCATAGCAAATTATGAACAGTTGGATCCTCAGCAATAATTAACAATTTTGCAAAGTACTTGACTTCTGCCAAGGCCTCATTTTAGTGAATGTTGGCAGAATCTCATGTAAAACTCTTTTGTAACTCTAGCTCCGGGGTTCCCAAATGTGAGTTTCATTCAGATGTGTCATGATACGTTCGCATCTTATGCTTAATTGTATTTTTATTGCAGCTTTTATTTCTTTTATTGTATTGCAATTTGAGTTCTATGGAATGCAAATTGTAATACAATAAAAAGCAATATAAGGAATAAAATACAATTAAAAATCATGTAGTATCTAGAACAGTGCACTACAAGTGCTGCAACAGGCAAAAAAATCGTTAAGTGGCCTGCCAAAACCATCCGAAATTTTAAAGTGGTCATGGGGAAAAACATTTGGGAACCCGTGCTTAGCTAATTAAGATAAGAATAAAACAAAAATATGTACAGGTGAAGTACGTATAATGATCTGTTCAGGCAACATACAAAGCTTCCCCCTTTGTTCCCAAGTGCTGACTTGCTAGGTTGTGTTTTTAAATCCTTAAAATACTTGTTAGGATAAGTATTTACTGTCTGCATCTATACTTTTTTTCCCTTCCTCCCCATTGGAACTTCCAAAGGGTGTGTTTTCTTTTCCGCCTGTTCTTGTCTAAAGCTTGCTTAATCGGTTGAGACAGCACCTGATCTTCTGATACAGTCGCACTGCTTATGTAAGTTCTGGGTCCAGGTGTGTGGGGATGGCCCTGACAGGTGCCCTTGGTGTGCGCCACTGTGTGAATCTAGGTTGAAGTTGTTTTTTAAAGTTGTTGAACATGACCCTGGTTTTGCATCTGGTGTACAAGTGGGGAAGACATCTAGCACTGCTCTTTTTATGTAACTGGAGAGCCATGATCAGAGACCTGCCTTTTTATTAAAATAAAAGCTGGAAATCCTGTCTGGCGTACTTGATTAAAAACATCACAGCGTGTGCGCTTTCTCCAGAGGAACATGATCTAATAAGCTGGTGTACTTGTTCTTTCTCACTGTCAGATGTCATTGATAACCACGCTTCTCAGGGTGTAATTTGTTCTGGGTTTTTTTTGCCAGTTGCAAGTATACAGGGGAGTTTATTACCCAGGCTTGGCTCGAAGGTTTGTGGATGGGTCCACATGCATTGGTGTTTTTTTGCCCCCCATCCTAGCTTAAAAAGCCTGAAATCTCAAGGAAAATCTCTCTCGCTCCCCCTCTCTCTCTCTGGACTGGGATGTGAACCAAAATCCTAACCCTTAGGCTCTCCAATTGTGCTTGGGAGCAAGTAGTATGCCAGGCCATGTACTATGGTTTGAGTCCTCCCATCCCTGACACAACAGTTCTACTTTTTAAAAATTTAACCATTGAGTTCTACAGTATTCACATATAATTAGAGTATGCACATAGGAGTCATACTCTGTAGATGTGGTTTCTGAACTTTTACCCCCATGGACCACTTGAAAATTGCTAACGGTCTTGGCAGACCACTTAATGATTTTTCTGCTGGTTGCAGATGCCGGTTCCCGGATGTGCTGTGCTAGATGCTGTATGATTTTTATTTGTTTTTTAATTGCTTCCTTTATGTGAGAGCCAGTGTGGTGTAGTGGTTGAGGACTATGACCTGGGAGACCAGGGTTCAAATCCCCACATAGCCATGAACCTCACTGGGTGACCTTGGGCCAGTCACTTCCTCTCAGCCTCATGAAAACCCTCTTCATAGGGTCGCCATAAGTCAGAATCGACTTGAAGGCAGTACATTTACATTTTTTATTTCTTATTTAATTACAATTTGCATTCCATAGAACTCAAATTGTAATGCAATAAAATGCAGTATAAGAAATAAAATAAGCAATAAAATACAATTAAAATTAATGTGAATATTTAATGCAAGCATGCCACGGACCACAGTCATGATAATGGCTCTGTCATGATAATGGCTCTACCATGATAGTGCATTATAATATCTTAGCTGAGTACTTGTCATGCTTCTGTTGACACCAATTCTGTGACTCATTATCAAACATCTGCATAGTGAATCAATATATAATATTTTGTTGCCCTTGAAATAGTGTTTGTAGGCTGACCACTATTCATTCCCATAGTTCAGTGCGGGCAGAGTCTAAGAGATAATGGAATAGCCAGGGCCACCTAGTAATTTTCTAGTAGAATAGAGGTTTGAAATCTTTCGTCACCTCCACAAAGTCAGCTTCCATAACTTGGTGGCACTTAATCTGTAGTCTGTGAGGTTGTTAAACCACCTTTTTGGTGTACTCTAAAGGTAAAGCCTCCAGTGTTGTAGAGCCCACCTCCTCACTAGGTAATTGGTTACATTGCCATACCGCTCTAACAGTTAGGTAGTTTTTCCTGATGTTCATCTGAAATCTGGCTTTCTATAACTTCAGTCTGTTATTCCGTGTCCTGCACTCTGGGATGATCGAGAAGAGATCCTGGCTCTCCTCTGGGTGACAACCTTTCAAGTACTTGAAGAGTGCTATCATATCTCCCCTCAGTCTTCTCCAGGCTAAACATGCTCAGTTCTTTCAGTTTCTCCTCATAGGGCTTTGTTTCCAGTCCCCTGATCATCCTTCTTGCCCTCCTCTGAACCTGTTCCAGTTTGCATCCTTCTTAAAATGTGGTGTCCAGAACTGGATGCGGTACTCAAGATGCTGAATAGAGGGGAACATTGGCCTGATCCAGCAGGGCTCTTATGTTCTGTTCCAAGTATTGGGAGAAATGACAATCTCTGTTCTTCAACTTGGGGTAAGGTTTTCTCCTGCCAATATTGTACTTTAGTTGCTGAGCTTTGCCTACTCCTATTCTTCAAGGTTCAAAGTCTACGTACCCATCTCTGCTGGTCTAATATCCTAGAAATGCAAGCTACTTGGATGTGGGCATATGGCAGATAAAACATTGGAGAGTGAAGCTACATCTATTGGGAAAAGAAGAAACTCTGGCCCGGTTTGAATTTTGGAAGGGGGTTAAAAAGCATCACACACATGGAAGTGAAATTTCCAGATGGACTTCAGATGGGAGGTGATAGCTTTGATCATAGAAGCTATAGATCAGGAAAAGCCCTTTCAGTTTTGTTCGCTCAGAAACAAGCTATGTTGCAGAACATAGCTCATGGGCAGGCAAAGGCAATAAAGGCTTTGATCTAAGACTTATGGGAAAGTTTAAATGAAGGCATACTTGTATTCATGGACTCCTTTGGGGGAATTTAATGAAGCTGCCTCCCCACCCCATTTAATTTGCATATAGCCAGGATTGGATTAGGTTTTTATTTTATGAAATTTACTAACCCACCCACTCCCAAATATCTATGCATTTGAGCAAACATAGTTCCTAATGGAGAGCCAAGTGTGGTGTAGTGGTTAAGGTGTTGGACTTCAACCTGAGAGACCAGGGTTTAATTCCGCACATAGCCATGAAGCTCCCTGGGTGACCTTGGGCCAGTCACTGCCTCTCAGCCTCATGAAAACCCTATCCATAGGGTCTCCATAAGTCGGAATCGACTTGAAGGCAGTACATTTACATTTAGTTCCTAATTTAACATAGGTGTGGGGAACCTTTGGTCCTCCAGATGTTGCTGAACTACAACTCCCATCAGCCCTAGTGAGCATGGCTAGTGATGGGAGCTGTAGTTCAGCGACATCTGGAGGGCCACAGGTTCTCCACACCTGCTAATATGTTTAGTATTTTTGTAAAAAAAAAAGCTGATGTGAAGGAAAAGAGCTCATGACATCAATGTAAACAAGAAATTTGAGGTACCTCCCTGTTCATCGTTCCAGAAATTCTGATTTTCATACATATTTTCACAGACCTGAATATAGTATTTAATTTATTATTGCATTTATGCCCCCACCTTTCCTCCAAAGAATTCAAGGTGTCATACATGTTTGGCCCCCTCTCCATTTTATCCTCGCAATCCAGTGAAGTAGGTTAAGCTGAGAAGCAGTGACTGGCCCAAGGTTGCCCAGTAAGCTTCATGGCTGAGTGGGGATTTGAACTCTGGTCTCCTAGGTCTTAGTCCAACATTGTAACCATTTTGCAGCACTAGCTCTCAGTATGTGCATTGTAGGTAAATTTCAAATGCTACATAGAATCATAGAGTTGGAAGGGGCCCAAAGGCCGTTGCTCCCTGCTCAATGCAGGAATCCAACTTTAAGCATCCCCAACAGGTGCCTGTCCAGCTGCCTCTTGAATGCCTCCAGTGTTGGAGAGCCCACCACCTCCCTAGGTAATTGGTTTCATTGTCGTACCGCTCTAACAGTTAGGAAGCTTTTCCTGATGCTCAGTTGAAATCTGACTTTCTGTGTCATGCACTTTGGGATGATTGAGAAGAGATCCTGGCCCTCCTCTGTGTGACAACCTTCAAAGTACTTGAACAGTGCTGTCATATGAATGTCACAACCATTTTTTTAAAGTAACATCTCTTCCCAGTTCTGTGCTGTGCTGGGGTGGAAGATGGCTTTCAAAGGTGCTCCTTCCAGACCCTGCAAAGGCGTATCTCCTTGCTCTCTCACACAGCCATTGCTAGGTCTGAGGTGCAAAGGAAACCAGAAGGAGTGCTCCATTCTGTTTCCAGGACACCTCTGACCTGCGAGCCGGCAGGGAGCGAGGGAGGGAGAGAGAGAGACCTTTGCAAGGTCAGACAGAAGGATCTTTGTAAGGTATCTTACAAAGCTTATTAGGCCCCTTGAAATGGTTTGACAGGCCTGATTTAGGCTGTGGGTGTGCCACCCCTGCCATAGGCCCCATCTACACTATACATTGAAAGCCGTAGCATTCCACCGTAAACAGTCATAGCTTCCCCCAAAGAATCCTGGGAACTGTAGTCTGTTAAGGGTGCTGAGAGTTGTTAGGAGACCACTGTTCCTCTCACAGAGCTACAATTCCTAGAGTGGTTTAAAAAAATCAATCCCCCTTCCCAGGGAATTCTGGAAATTGGAGCTCTCCTACAAAGGACGTTTGTAGGGGTGGGCAAGATATATTTGGTGCCCGGGAATGCAGGATTTATTTGATAGAAGCATGTCATATCCTGCCTCTTCTAAACTTGAAGTTGTTTAATTTAAAAAAAAATAATTACAGCCCGAAATATTAAAACGTGGCAAAACCCACCTAGGAGTGAACACAGTAGCAGACCCCTAATCTCTGAATTTTTTGATCTACCTTCTCGGAGTCGCAAAAAAATATTGGCAGCTTAAAGAAGTGAGCCTTGCCTTTCTTCTGAAAAATGTAGCCTTGTCCTGGCAACTCATTCCATATCTTTGGGGTTATGATAGAAAGGGACCCAAATCCCTCCACATAGCTATCCAAATTTGTGATTCTCTTTGCTAGGAAAATTTAATGGATTTTAAAGTTTTTGTTATTATTACTTTAACTTGCCTTGCTCTCACAAAATACAAATTGAAATTTTTGAAATTACATGGGTGTGTGCACACTCTCTCTCATTTACTCACTCATAAAACTGTCCCAGATGGAGAAAAAGCTTGAAAATGGAAATGGACTGCCTTCAAGTCGATCCCGACTTATGGCGACCCTATGAATAGGGTTTTCATGGTAAGCTGTATTCAGAGGGGGTTTACCATTGCCTTCCTCTGAGGCTGGGAGGCAAGGTGACTGGCCCAAGCTTCATGGCTATGTGGGGATTCGAACCCTGGTCTCCCAGGTTGTAGTCAAACACCTTACCCACTACGCCACACTGGCTCTCCGAGAAAAAGCTTAGGGGGAATAAAACATTTTTTAGGGTCCATTTTAAAAATGCAAGGGCAAAGATCCTACAGAACAAAGTTCCAAAGTGGTGGGGCCATTACTTAAAGATCCTGTCTCTGGGATGCACTAACCTGATCTTTCCTAGAGGAAAACTGCAATCTCCCTTGGCCCTCTCTAGGGCTGCTTTCACACATGGGACTGATTGCTTTAGTTCAATGGATTAAAAATGTAGCGCTTCTGTCCCGATTTCTAAAATCCCTTTCACACTGCAGTACCTGTTGCGTTAAGGAACAGCAGCTTTTTCAGCCGATATACCAGCATTTCACGCAACTGTCTTTCACACGGCTTGTTTTCGTCCCTCACCCATGCACACTGTTCCTCACTGTGTAGGAGGTCTAAGATCTCGCCCTGTCACCATGCAACCCCTCTCCCTTTAGGATCTTACTTTTTAAATTGTTTTAGTTGTATCAAGACAGGGGTGTGTGTGGGAAATGCTGCTATCTGCACTGATGCCAGAATATCGGTACAGTAGGGCCCCACTCACACAGTGGGTTACTTTCCAGACCCCCGCCGAAAAGTGAAAATCGGAACTCTGTCAATAAAATGGCACCGATGCTCAGCTACTGAGTGCTTCACGCCAACAAATGCTGTAAAAGCAGAACAAGCACCGTATGAGCGGGACCTTACTCTAATTGAAAACCACCGTATTAGCAGAACGCCGAAAAGCGGGGCCCTACTGTACAACGTTATCAGGAAAAAAGAAAAAACCCTCGTGATGAAAGGGCAGGAACGCACTGCATGCTGGGATGCCTGTCACGTGAGCAGCTGCAGCTAGCAATAAACTCCTGCAATCTTCCAGGTTCCCAGCCTTGCTAATGGATTATTTCTGGTATCATTTATCACGGAAATTTGTGCTAAACTTCCACTACATTCCCTAGAATTCTGGAGCTAGCTTGTGCGTCATGTGAAAGATCAAATATAATGCGCAAATTACCAAGGAAGAAATCGTCAGAACAACGGAATAAAGTGCAGTGTGAAAGCAGCCTAGCTCAGCTACAGTCCTGAAAAAGCTCTCTGTTACAAGCTTAATTGCTTGGCTCCTGACGGTTTTTTTTAGGACCACGCGTCAACAGCAGCTGTTTCATTCATACACACTGCGGGCAGTCAGTGCTCTCTTGTTTAGACTCTGCTTTTAAAATGCTGCATTCTTCAGAATCTGTATCTGCACACATTAGCGGGATGGAACCAAGAACGGTTGCCAGTAACCTGCGGGGGAAGAAAAACATTGAGTTTGGAGGCTTTTCAAAGACTCCACCACTGTTGCCTCTAGTTCCTTTCACCCCCCTTTTCTCATTCTCTTTTATCCATTTTGTGGTAAAATGCATTTTTTTTAATACTAGATTATGCTCCCCACCCCCTTCCTGCAAGAAAGGCAAATTCCATATAACTGGACTTCTAATATTTGTGTTTGGGGTAGACAGCCTCTAAATCAAACATGAATGAAGCTTTCTTGGGTCTCACTGGGAAAGGAGTCAAATGGCTCCTTGGGTCAAAATTGGTTTTAATCACCCTCCCTTTTTATGTGGTCTAGATGAGCCTTCCCCAACTGGGTGCCCTTGAGCTTCTTTTGGACTACGACTCCCATCAGCTTCTGCCTGCTCAGCTGGTGGATACCAGGTTCGAAAGGCTAGTTGGCTTCCATTGTTGGAGGTGGTATGACTCTGAATACCAGTTGCTGGAAACTGCAAGAGGGGAGAGTGCTGTTGTGCTCAGGTTTTGCTTGCAGGCTTCCAGTGAGGTTCTGGTTGGCCATTGTAAGAACAGGATGTTGGACTAGATGGGCCACGGGCCTTGATCTAGCAGCCTCTTACGTTCTTTTTCCCCTCAAAGAATATTTTATTTCTTTTTTGGCATACAAACATCAGTACAACATAAAACAATACATAATGTACAACAAAAGAAAAAAAGCATGAATCACATTGTAGCATATAAAGAAGTGAAGTTTTTGTTGATTGTCCTTGTTTAGTACAGGAATACCTCGCATTAACGTACTCAATGGGACCAGAGCGAGTACATAAACCGAAAATGTCCTTAAAGTGAAGCACTACCTTTTTAAAAAAAAATTACCTCTCCTTCATGCGAAGCCTCAAAGCCCTGCTCTAAAGCCTCTGCTGCTGCGCTGCCGTGCCTCTCAGCTGATCGCGATCGTGCCTCCCAGCTTATTTGCGTTGGTGCGATCGCATCTATTTCCACCCCCATGCACCGTTAAGTGTCCGTAAATGTGAAGCAAGCGTACGTAAACGGGCATGGTGGAGTATTGAGTATGTCTGTAAAAGCGAGTGTACATTAAGTGAAAGTCCGTATAGCGGGGTATTCCTGTAATTGTTCTTCATTTTGAGTTTTCTTACAGTCCTTTTTGAGAGTCTCTCTCTCTCTCTCTCTCTCTCTCTCTCTCTTTCACTCACACACACACACACCACCACCACCACCACATAGCTCTTAGTTCTTAACATTGTTTTTAACTGGTCTCTATGCTTTGGCCTGGGTCCAAGCATCATTCTTTAGGACTGAGGGCGAACTTGTAACAGGGGCCCCCTCTCACACACATTCCGCACTGCATATAGTCTCATGAATTGTGAAAGAAAATCTTCTATTTTAATTCCAAAACTACATTGTCTACATGTCTGAAATTACTCCATGGCCCTATGCGGGCTTTTTCAACCATGCTTCAAAACATTCTCTCTTTCTCTTTTGTGCTATTTTTTGTTCCTATAAAGCTTGCTGACTACCTTGTAATATTTTGGGTTGGTCGTAATAAAAATATTATCCTGTTGATGTTTTGATTTTAAAAAAAAATTCTAGTGGTCCAGTATGGCTGCAAACATTTCATAAAAAGAATAGGCTGGGGAGCCTATGACCCTCCAGATGTTGCAGGACTATAACTCCCATCATCTCTGACCAGTGGCCGTGATGGCTGGGGCTGATGAGAGCAGGAGTCTAGTAACATCTGAAGCAGAGCTTGAAAAAGTTACTTTTTTAAAACTACAACTCCCATCAGCCCCAGCCAGCATGGCCACTGGATTGGGCTGATGGAAGTTGTAGTTCAAAAAAGTAACATTTCCAAGCTCTGGTCTGAAGAGCCACAGGTTCCTCATCCCTGGGTTAGACAGTAGCCATCTTAGCTTCTTGTGCTGCTATGAATCATGTGGGAACTGCTTAGAAATATAGGAAGCTGTCTTATACTGATGAAACCATTGGTCCACCTAGCTCAGTATTGCCAACATGGGCTTTTAGAAGCTCTCCAAGGTTTCGGACAGCGGAGTCTCCCTACCCTACCTGGAGACACCGGGGATTGAACTTGGGACCTTCTGCTTGGAAAGCATGTGCTCTCTACCACTGAGCTACAACTTGGGAATATCTCTTGCATTTTCTTCACCTGCAAATGGTTAAGGAACCCATTGCCACATTATGTGGCATCATATGCATAAGAGCAAGCTCTTGAGGGCGAGTAGGAAGGTGAAGGCCTGCGGGTGCCAGTCGCCCCTTCATGCTTGATGCCTTGACTGTCGCAAACACCAGTATACCCAAGGTGCCACTTGAAGCGGAAATTGGCCCCGAGTCCCCTCAACTGATGGGTGTTGCGATTTCCCCCTGCCCCGTTCCTCACTGCTTCAAAGACCAGAGGAGCCTGCAGGAGAAGCATGCTGATGGCAAAGATGGAAGGAGCACCATGAGATAATTAAACATGCTTGCCCTGCAGTTGGCAGTTCTTGATGTGTGTCCGGCATCAAGTTGGTTCTTGCACACCTCCCCTTTCCTCTACCGCAATAGCATTTTGAAGCACTGCAATGGGCTCTTCTGCAAATTGCAGGAATTTCTCCTGCAATAGTATTTTGAAGGAGTGCACAGGTATTTCTCTGCTGCAGTAATATTTTGAAGCAGGGCAGTAGACTCTCCTGCGAAACACAGGGATTTCAGTGTGCCAACATACACTCCAGGCTGTGAGAAGAGACAGCATGGCTTTGGGGTTAAATGCATGTGGTCTTTGAATTTCATTTGGTAGTGGTTCTCCCCGCCCCCGGCTCCTTCGAGTCCAGCTGTGGACCTACCCAGGAGAAATTTGTGTGAAGCCTTTGAAGTGGGTACAGTAAACACTGACTGAAACTGAAACTGCTTTTTGGCAGGCAAAACTTGCTGGCTAATTTTAATTGAGGTGTTCCTTTGTGCTTTGTCAAGCACAGCATCCATGCATTTTTTTTGTTCAGAAGTGGGGCTGGTCTGTAAACTGCACAGGGGGAAAACGAACATGGCTGAACAGATGCAGATAAGTGTATAATGAATGCCTTACTCGCTCAGCCTCTTGTGAGAAGAACAGTGAGGAATATCTGGTTGCTTTGGGCAGTAGTTCCCAGCGTTTTGGCTAAAACGGATGGGGAGCTGTGGTCCATGAGATGATGTTGGTTGTGAATGATGGGCCACAGTTTTCCTGTTCGAAGGATCTTGTCTGTCTGGGCAAGTCCTAAGCCCTTTTTTTTTTTTTTTGAAAGGAGGGATCGCCAGGGTTTACCTTTGTTTACTAAGTGCAAACCTTACATCCCTTTCAGCAGAGGAAAGTTAAAATGGGCCGTGATGACTTTGCTTATTTGACTTCTGTAATCTGAGCAGTGATTGTGGGTGCAGTCTCTTCATGTGCCAGATGTGATTTAATGTAGAAATAGCCATTGCTGTTCCTCCTACAAGAGGAGGAAGATCTTTCATCAGACTGTCGTAAGACAGGGATCACCAATGTGGTGCCTGTGGGCGCAGTGGCGGGCTTGAGGTCTTTCCTTGATGCCCTCAAAGCCTCCGCTCTGTGCCCCCTTGGTTATGAGGGTGACTACTTTTTTCTCCCCTGAAAAGATGGTAGATCTGAAGGAGGAAGTTGGAAGAGTGACTTTGTTCTCCATTTCCTGTTTCAGCTCTATGTGCTCTTCAAGACTCAGATTACTCTTCTCAATTGTCCCAGAGTGCAGGACACGGAATAATGGGCTCAAGTTGCAGGAAGCCAGATTTCGACTGGACATCAGGAAAAACTTCCTAACTGTTAGAGCCATACGACAATGGAACCAATTACCTAGAGAGGTAGGCTCCGACACTGGAGGCCTTCAAGAGGCAGCTGGACAGTCATCTGTCGGGAATGCTTTGATTTGGATTCCTGCATTGAGCAGGGGGTTGGACTCGATGGCCTATAGGCCCCTTCCAACTCTACTATTCTATGATTCTACTTCTACTGGATCTGACTTCTTACACAGATCTCCTAGAAAAGCTGTGTGTGTGTGTGTGGATCTCTCTCTCTCTCTCTCTCTCTCTCTCTCTCTCTCTCTCTCGGGGGGGGGGTTAGAAGTAACCAGAGGTGATGTTGCCCATGACACTTGCTCAGAAATCCAAGTGTGCCCGTGGGTTGGACATGCCTGATCTAGGAAGTTCAGAATAACTGCTTGGACACAAGTAGTAATAGGGGCAAACGTAACCCTACCACCCTCTGTCTTGCCGCACATGTTTTTGAAACATTGGCTCTCTTTAGTCGAGTTTCACTGACTTCACGTTGGAATGGGGATTGATTTTCAGTTACTGTAAACCTGCAAGAAGAGTTTAGAGGTGCACACCCCAATAATGTCGGGAAGATTCTTGGCTCGAAAGCAGTTCCATTTCACTTGAATACTGATCTCTCTCTTCTCTCGCACCTGTATTTAAACTGGTATCATGCTTCCTTTTAGCTGAAAGTAAATAATACTGGTTACTAGGTTTGGCTGAAACGGGGTGGGTGGCCTTTCAGTCAGACCCAGCACCCGTACTATGAATAGCCAAGAAAAACTCAGTCAGAAGTTGACTTTGCTAAACGCTAACTTATTGAAATGCATTGGTCAATTCCCAAGCCCTACAAGGTAGTAACTGACACTTCCAACTCAACTGCAGCCTATTTGCCTGGAAACATTAGGATTCCAAGAAATACCAGTCATAGGTCACATCCGTGCCATACATTTAAAGCATAAGCCTGGGAACTGTAGTTTATCTCTCACAGAACTGCAGTTCCTAGCACTATAGTTCCTAGGATCCTTTTGGGGGGATGCCATGTGCTTTAAATGTTTGGTCTCTGGATGCCTTCACAGTCTTGCATCCCCAGTGGAAAATTTCCAGAACCTAATGTTGTCGTCTCTGTGTCCTTTAGGATGTCAGGTGTGGTGTAATTCTGTCCCTGTTCCTTTCAAGAGTTGATCCTGATCCTAAATTTGTAGCACATGTAGTACATATTGCATCGTTAAATGTTGAAGAATGCGATTTGCCATTGTTCATAAGAACGTACTCTAAAAATTCACGAGACAGAGATAATGGCTCCACCTAACCAAGGATCGTCTTCAGAGCAGTGGCAGGTGATGGCTCCATGTCAGTGGAACAGTGGAATCCTCGCTGGCATTTAGTCTGAACTTTCCGGGTGCTGAAGCATCTTGGACAGGGC
The DNA here is from genome assembly GCF_030035675.1 of Rhineura floridana. Classification (NCBI taxonomy): domain Eukaryota; kingdom Metazoa; phylum Chordata; class Lepidosauria; order Squamata; family Rhineuridae; genus Rhineura; species Rhineura floridana. The sequence goes on along the minus strand of NC_084481.1, from coordinate 228,176,587 downwards.
CTTGAAAGTTTGGACTAAAACCTGGAGTGGATTCCAATGCTCCCCTGACATGGACCCGCCAGCTGCCCCCACTTCAGAGGCCTTGTACCACATTGCCCACCTTCGAGCTCATGTAGAACTGCACCGCCTCAGTTGTGATCAGGGTTAGTTCCAGATTTGGGTTGTGTGTGCTTGGAGGGATGCTTACAAGAAAATAAGATGGCGGCATAGGAAGAGGAGCTGTGTTTGTAGCTCCTGCCGTTTATCTTTTTAAATATCTTTTAACATTCTTTTAACATTCTTAGCACTTAGCACTTTAACATTCTTAATTAAGGCTTTATTGAGATTGGGGCTTACCTGGGATTAGAAAGGATTGGAAAGGTGAGCGAATGGTTTTTTTCTCCAACCGCCTCCACCCACCCTTTTGCAATCTTGGCGTGGTAACTGAGGACCGCGGGAACCGCAGGAGCCAGGTGTTGTGGCTAATTGAGTCCGGGGATGGTAGCGGCCTTTTATCTCTCTGCTGTCTCTCTGCTGCTGCTGCTGACATTTGTTCATTCTTCGGTGGGAGTGTTCAGCTTTTTGTCCCTCCCCGGCTTGTGTTGGCTTGTGCCTGCTCTCCCGGTGTGCTGGTCTCGGCCGTTGTCGCCTCCTGGTTCCATCTCTGCCTCTGGTTGTGTGGGGCTTCTGTTTCTGCTTTCGCCGGAGTGTCCCTGGGCTGTTGTGCAATCTCTGCCGTCGCGGCTCCGCGCCCTGGATTTCGGCGTGACTGCTGTGGGCTTGGGTGCTCCGCTGTTGTTGCCGCTACAACTGTGATGACCGTCATCATTGTGCGGCCGTCGTGGACCCGGACGTCGCCTTCCTGCTGTTGCTGCAGTTTTGAGTGCTGGGTGCTTGCCACTGCTGCTGCTGCGACCTGCCGCCTGAGTTGCCATCACCGTTGCTGTGACTGCCGCGGATCTGGGTGTTGTTTTACTACTGCTTCGTCCCAACACCCTTGAACTGTCCTGGGATTGTTGTTGCTGCTGCTAATCGTTGTTGTTGTCGCCTGGACCTTACAGCCTTTGTGATCGCTGCCATTGATGCTGCTGTTTGGTTGGGGGGCATCGTCGCTCCATCGCTCCTGAGCCCCTGCCGTTGCGGCTGCCGCGGTTGCGACCTGCTGGCTGCTGGGACATTGCTGTTGCTGCTGTGCTATTTGGATGTTTGAGTGGCTGTATGAATGAGTGTGTGATTGTGTATAAAATATGAGCTTTGTTATTTATTTTATTTTTATTATGTGCCTGGGCGAGAGGATAGTGTGCTGGGAGGGAGGACCAGAGGGGGCCCCAATCAGTGCAGTGACGGGTAATGGGAGGTATGGCGCTGTGAGGAAGACATGCCAGTTAAGGGGAACTCGACCCAGACAACTGGTGGCTGTGCCGTGTTCCGGTCCTCCTCACACCCACAGGATTGCTGGTAGTCTTATCAGCCAACCCTCGGATCTCCAGTTGCTGCTTCTTAATGCCAGATAGGTAAATAATAAAACCTCCCTCATCCATGATTTAATTATGGCCGATCTGGCATGTATTACCGAAACCTGGGTGAGCGATCTGGGAGGTATTAATCTCTCCCAGTTGTGCCCACCTGGATATTCGGTCCAGCATCTGGGTAGATCCGAGGGTCGGGGAGGGGGAATCGCTGTGGTCTATAAAAGTTCCATTCTTCTCGTTAGGCACCCTATCCAGGTGGCTAATGGCCTGGAGTGTCTGCACATTGCGTTGGGTCAGCGAGACAGACTGGGAATACTGTTGGTGTACCGTCCACCCTGCTGCCCAACAGCTTCCCTAACTGAGCTGACGGAGGTGGTCTCGGATTTGGTGTTGCGATCCCCCAAGCTTCTGGTATTGGGGGATCTCAACATCCATGCCGAGGCCGCTTTGTCTGGAGCGGCTCAGGACTTCATGACCTCCATGACAGCCGTGGGGTTGTCTCAATTTGTTACTGGCCCTACGCATGTGTCAGGACATACTCTAGACTTGATTTTTGCCACTGGGTTAGGGGATGGTGATCTGGGAGTGAGGAATTTTACATCTATTCCTTTGTCATGGACAGATCACTGCCTATTGAGATTTAGACTCACATTGTCTTCTCCCCTCTGCAAGGGTGGAGGACTGATTAAGATGGTCCGTCCCCGGAGACTAATGAATCCTGAGGGATTTCAAAGGGCTCTAGGGAATTTTCCGGCTGATAAAACTGACGATTCTGTCGAAACCCTGGTCACTCTGTGGAATACGGAAATGACCCGGGCAGTTGACACAATCGCCCCGGTGCGCCCTCTCCGTTGCAGAGCTCAATTGGCTCCTTGGTTTACCTCGGAGCTAAGAGTGATGAAGCAAGAAAGGAGACGGCTTGAGTGCAAATGGAGGCGAACTCCCGACGGCTGTAATTATGCTCTTGTGAAGGCCTCTACCAAACGTTATGTGAAGGCGGTGAGGGCAGCAAAGAAGCAGTACTTTGCTGCCTCTATTCAGTCATCTTGTAACCGCCCAGCGGAACTTTATAAAGTTGTCCAGGGACTTCTACACTCTGGTCCTCCGGATGCAATACAACCATCGATAGCCCGCTGTAATGAGTTTGCGAGGCACTTCCAAGATAAGATCACTAACATCCGCCGGGACCTTGACTCCAATATTGTAGCAGTTGAATCTAATGAGGTGTCCAGAACACAGTCTTGTCCGGTTTTATTGGATGAGTTTCAGTTGGTACAGCTCGAGGATGTGGACAAGGTGCTCGGACAGGTGCGGGCGACCACTTCTGCTCTGGACCCTTGCCCCTCATGGCTAATAAAAGCTAGCAGGAACAGCCGGTTGGGCCAAGGAGGTGATTAATGCCTCTTTACGAGAGGGAGTGGTCCCACTCTGCCTGAAACAGGCAGTGGTGAGACCGCTCCTAAAAAAGCCCTCCTTGGACCCTGATAATCTTAACAACTATAGACCGGTAGCAAATGTTCCATTTCTGGGCAAGGTTCTAGAGCGCGTGGTCGCTCACCAACTCCAGGCTCTCTTGGATGAAACTGATTATCTGGACCCATTTCAATCGGGCTTTCGGCCGGGGTTTGGTACAGAAACGGCCTTGGTCGCCCTGTATGATGACCTCTGTCGGGAGAAAGACAGAGGGAGTGTAACTCTGTTGGTTCTCCTTGATCTCTCGGCGGCTTTTGATACCATCGACCATGGTATCCTTCTGGGGCGACTCACGGACTTAGGAATTGGAGGCACTGCTTGGCAGTGGCTGCACTCCTATCTTGGGAATCGCCTCCAGAAGGTGATGCTTGGGGAGCATTACTCGAGTCCCTGGGTACTCCAATATGGGGTCCCGCAGGGTTCAGTTCTGTCCCCCATGCTCTTTAATATCTATATGAAGCCGCTGGGTGAGGTCATCAGGAGTTTTGGAGTGCGTTTTCAGCAATATGCTGATGATACGCAACTCTACTTCTCCTTTTCATCTTCCTCAGGTGAGGCTGTCGATGTACTGAACCGCTGCCTGGCCGCGATAATGGACTGGATGAGAGCTAATAAACTGAAACTCAATCCTGACAAGACTGAGATGCTGTTGGTGGGGGGGTACTCTGCCCAGGTGGTTGATGTCAGACCTGCTCTGGATGGGGTTACACTCCCCCTAAAGGAGCAGGTCCGTAGTTTGGGGGTCTTATTAGATCCGCTCCTGTCACTTAAGGCTCAGGTAGCCTCGGTGGCACGGAATGCATTCTACCAGCTTCGGCTGGTAGCCCAACTACGACCCTATCTGGACAGGGAGAACCTCGCCTCAGTTATTCACGCTCTGGTAACCTCTAGATTGGATTACTGTAATGCACTCTACGTAGGGTTACCTTTGAAGACGATTCGGAAACTTCAGCTAGTGCAGAATGCTGCGGCCAGAGTTCTTACTGGGACGAAGAAATTCGACCATATAACACCTATTCTGGCCCAACTGCACTGGCTACCTATATGTTTCCGGGCCAGATTCAAAGTGTTGGTTCTTACCTATAAAGCCCTTAACGGCATCGGACCGCAATATCTGATGGAACGCCTCTCTCGCTATGTACCTACCCGTTCACTGCGCTCGACATCTAAGGCCCTTCTCCGGGTCCCAACTCATAGGGAGGCCCGGAGAACAACAATTAGATCTAGGGCCTTTTCAGTGGTGGCCCCCGAATTATGGAATGCCCTCCCAGATGAGATACGCCTGGCGCCTTCTTTGTTATCTTTTTGGCGCCAGGTAAAAACCTACCTCTTCGCCCAGGCATTTTAAACTTAAATTTAATTTTATTTTAAACTTAACTGTAATTGTATTTTTATTTTATTCGTATTTTAATTTTGTTTTTAAATATGTTTTATATTGTATGTTTTAATCCACACTTGTTCGTTTTTTAAATGTGGTTTTATTTTGCTGTACACCGCCCTGAGAGCTCGTTGCTATAGGGCGGTTTAAAAGCGTAATTAAATAAATAAATAAAATAATACATCAAAGTCATTGCAGGAAATTAACAAAGCAGCAAGACATAGATGCCCAGCACTGCACATATTTCTTTTTAAAAATGCCCCCCCCCGGACAGACGTCAGCAGTGGGGGCCCTGTTGAGGGCCACACATTCTGTCTGGCCCTTGGACCCTCCCCAAGCTACACCACCTCCTCAGTCTCACCCCATTCCCCAGGCCACACCTCCCACTGGCCCTACTTTGCGCACTCTCTTTGGAATGTTTTGCTTTCCTGCAGTGTCTTGAAAGACACTTGGAGGTGCCTTTTGCATCCCTGGATTGGAGGACAAAGAGGAATATATACAGAAACTAGCCTAATGTACAAAGGTAAAATCTACATTCCTTGCTCCACCTGTTTTCTCCTCTAGCTCCGTCCACCACTGGCATTTGGCCCCCCCAGAGGGGAATCCGGCCCTTGGTCTTGAAAAGGCTCCCCACCCTTGCCATAGAGTTCTATGACAGGAGAAAAGGCTGTTCCAAAATTAAGCATTGGAAAGTAACTTTTGGGTATTTAAACGTCTTCCAACCTCTCCTGCGCCCTGAACTTTAATGTTTGTCCAGCACTTGACAAAGAATTCAGTCTGTTAAGGTATAGAAAGAAGCTTCGCACCCACCACTGCCACACCTCCAAGCAGAGCTGCTTGTTTAATAAAGAGACCCGTGTTGGGTAAAGATGTAGGCACGTTTGATTTCTTTATGAGGTGACAGAGAAGCTTTCTCGGCTGTGAAGAAAAGCACAGCGTTTTACATGCCAAAGAGAGTTTGTCCGTCTATCCATCTTCCTTTCCCCACCTCCTCTGGATGTTTACCTCATTGCAGAAGATATAAATTACCCCTTATAAGGGTAAATGTCCTGCCTGTTGTCGAAAGACTCAGTTGCAGATGTCTGTCTGTTTTCCCTCTCTTTTTATTAAAGTTATAGATACATCGAAAGCAGTGCACCTCATTAACCTAACTGAGCTGGCTAGGAACTTTGGACCTAAACTAACACTGGCTAAGCATGCTAACGTGGCTCTAAGACTTTGACTCAGCAACAGGGTGCCCCCCCCCGAGTCAGCTTAAGTATGCGTGGAGTGCACACGGAGGCTCCTCCTCAATTCCAACTGTTATATTTCCTGCCTCTGGCACCTCTGCCTGTGGGGTGAAGGTGGTTTGATCTCTAGCTCCCCTGATGGAGGGGGGGTGTCGGAAGGTAGAGCTGGGGTCCCAATCCCGGGGAGCTGGATCCCGGAGAGTTGGGAGAAGAGTATTCGGATGGATGGCAGAGGGAAGGGGGAGGAACTTCCCCACTTTGGAGCGAAGACGAAACAGAGGAACTGCCAGTGATAAGGTCGCTTAGCAACGGGGAGCCTGAGCCCTCCCTGGACATTCTCACGCCTCCCCCTCTTTCAGGCTCAGAGCAAGAGGGGAAAGAGGGAGGGCTGCTCACAGCCGAAAAGCGGGGAGGCAGTTTACCATCAGCCCCTCCCCTATCCCCCATCCTGGAATTGGAAACTTCAGAAGAGGAGGGGGTGATGCTTCCCCGCTCACCGCGCACACGCAGACAGCTGAAAAGACAGGAGAGAAGGGGGGGAAGGCGGGCAGTACCTGAGGGGCAGTTAAGGAGGAGCGAAAGATTGCGCGCCCGTTTGGCCCCTTCTTAAAGAACAGTCGGGAAGAAGTCCCTTGCTCTGTCAACTTTCTCCCAATGCCGCAGGACCTGTATCCCTGTATTGCTTCATGAGAAAACGCAGTCTTTGTTTGGACATTACCCTAATAAAACACGAATTAACTACAGCCGTTGGTCTGGTTCCTGAGTCACATCCTGGGCCTGACAGCTTGACAGAGCCACCTAAATCACCCTCAACGCTCTCTTCACTTGACTGGGACAAGATGTCAAAGGGAGCAGCGGGGGGGACGAACCCCACTTCTGAGACGGAAGAAGTGGAACTCTTGAGGACTAAGGTAGCTGATTTGCAGACGGATGTTCAAGCCCTGCTAGCAGCAGTCAAGGCGCTGAAGACGGATAATCAAACCTTGAAGGCCACGATAGACCAGATGCGAACAGCCCCTCCAGCTGCCGTAGTAAAGGTTCCCATTGGATTGCCCCCAAAATACGTTGGACAAAGTGATCAGTTGGCAACCTTCGTGGCTCAATGTGAGTTATATCTGGATGTCAGGCACACAGAATTTCCAGACGATGGGGCTAAAGTAGCTTTCGTGATTAGCCTCCTGGAGGGAGAAGCTGCAAAATGGGTGACTCCGTATCTCGTGAGAAAGGATACTGTCTTAGGAAGGTACAGAGGATTTATACAGGAGATGACCGAGATGTTTCAAGACCCGCAAAGGGCTGAAACAGTAGCGCGGCAACTAGGCGCTCTGAAGCAAGCTAAAGGGACTGTTTCGGAGTACACTAACGCTTTTAAAATTCTGTCCCAGGAAACTGGTTACAATGACGCCGCCCTGATGTTTATGTACCGGAGTGGATTAAATGCTGAAATCCTGGATGAGTTGGCCAGGACCTCCCCCCCCGCTGACCTACCAGGGCTCATCCGGCTATGCCTACAGATCACCGGATGGAAGGAAGGCGCCTGGAAAGGAAGCAGGAGGTCCCGAGATACTCAGCCTCGGCATCCCGCAACAAGACCCTTCCCACTGCAGGGATGGCAGGTAATGCAGCTGAGGGACAGGGAGGGGCTAGGCCAAGACTGTCAGAAGAAGAAAAGGAAAGACGACGCCGGGAACGTTTATGCTTTTATTGTTCAAAGCCGGGCCATGTGGCCAGAGACTGTGGACTGAAAGGGGGGAAAGCCGAGCCGTCAGGAAACTAGAACACCCAGTCCACGTGCAGGCCGGTGGACTGGGGGTAGCGTTGTATAAAGGCCCCCCAACGATCCAACCTCCCTCAAAGGGGGTGTTGGTCTTGCCTATTCGGATTACAACTTCCAGAGGAGTGGTGTTTAATTCCACTGCCTTAATTGACAGTGGAGCCTCCACAAATTTTATTGATGCAAAGTTAGTCAAGCGTCATGGAATTTCCCGGTGGAAACTGGACGCTCCCCTAGCTGTGGAGACTATCAATGGGAGACCCCTGAAGTCAGGAGGGGTGACACAAGCCACGGAGGAAGTGAAACTTCAAATCCCTGGGCACGAAGAGTTCATTTCGCTATACGTGTCAGATCTCTCGAACTTTGAGGTGATTCTGGGAATGCCCTGGCTAGCAAAGCATGAACCCAAAATAAGTTGGAAGGAGGCGGTGGTGTGGTTCACCTCACAGTATTGCCAGGAGAACTGTCAACCTGAAGGAATCAAGAACACCTTAGCGGGGGCAGTGCAAGAGATCGAGCAAGTGACCCTGCCGCCAAAGTATGAAGAATTCAAAGATGCGTTTGATGAAAAAGAGGCAGAGACTTTACCCCCCCACCGCCCTTACGACTGTGCGATTGACCTAGTGCCAGGAGCCAGCATCCCATCAGGGAGAATCTACTCTCTCACAGAGAATGAGAGGGAGGCCCTGAAGGAATTCCTGGATAAAAACCTGAGACAAGGATTCATACGCCCCTCACAATCCCCTGCTGGAGCGCCACTATTGTTTGTGAAAAAGAAGGGGGGGAACTCAGACCCTGTAACGACTATCGCGCATTGAACCAGATCACCATCCCCAACAGCTACCCGCTGCCCCTGATCTCAGAGTTGCTGGACCGACTGCGTTCTGCAAAAATCTTCACGAAGTTGGATTTGAGAGGAGCGTACAATCTGATCAGAATGAAGGAGGGAGATGAATGGAAAACAGGATTCTTGACTTCTTACGGACAGTATGAATACCTGGTCATGCCATTCGGGCTTTGTGGAAGTCCAGGAATTTTTCAAAAATTCATGAACGACGTGTTTAGAGACTAGTTGGACACGTATGTAATCTGTTACTTAGATGATATCCTGGTGTTCTCAAAGAACCAGGAAGACCACGACCAGCATGTGAAGACGGTGTTGAAGAGACTGAGAGAAAATCACCTGTATGCTAAATTAGAGAAATGTGGATTTGACCTCAAGTCTCTAGACTTCCTTGGATATCGAATCTCAGCAGAAGGCGTGGAGATGGACCCAGGGAAAGTAAGCTGCATATTGGACTGGGGCCAACCTGTCACCAAAAAGGATGTACAACGGTTTTTGGGGTTTGCCAATTATTACAGAAAGTTCATTCCAGGGTTTTCCAAATTAACAGCTCCTCTGACTGACTGTTTAAGGGGGAAGAAGAAGTTTCAATGGACAGAGAACGCCACCGAGGCATTTGAGGAGCTGAAGAGAAGGTTTGCTACTGAGCCCATTCTGCGCTTTGCTGATCCGAACCGCCCTTTCGTAGTGGAAGCAGATGCTTCAGATTTTGCCATCGGGGGGGTCCTGCTACAATTAGACCAAGAAGGGAAGGAGCTGCACCCCTGTGCGTACTTCTCTCGGAAGTTAAAGCCTGCAGAGAAGAACTACACAGTTTGGGAGAAGGAGCTGCTGGCCATCAAGGACTCTTTTGAAAACTGGAGACAATACCTAGAGGGGACCTCTCATCGAATTGAAGTGCGCTCTGACCACAAGAATCTTGACAGCCTCCAAACAGCCAGAAAGCTGAACCAGAGACAGATAAGATGGTCCCAGTTCTTCACTAGGTTTAACTTCCAGATTACTTACCATGCCCAAGCCAAAAACCAGAGAGTGGATGCCTTATCCAGACAGCCACAATACAAAGAAAGTGAATCCGAGGACCAGCCTCAGTACGTAATCCCGCCAGAGAAATTAACGTTGGGAGTATGCCAGCCTTCATGGGAAGAGGAACTCAAAAAGGCACAACAAGAAGATGCAGACATGCTAAAATATCAGCAGGAGACGGGACAAGGTCAAGACTCAGAAGTAACCTTTCACTGGAGAAATGGACTGTTATGGTTCAAAACCGCCAGATATGTGCCAGAAGGGGAATTAAGGCTCAGAATCCTACGCCAGTGTCATGATTCCATCACAGCGGGACACTTTGGGATTTACAAGACCATTCAGAACGTGGCCAAGGACTTCTGGTGGCCTAAAATGCATCGGGATATTGAGAGTTATGTAAAGTCCTGCTCTGTCTGTCTGCGGACAAAAACACAAACAGGGACACCAGCAGGACTGTTACAACCGTTGCCTGTCCCACACGAACCCTGGAAGGACCTCTCCATGGATTTTATAACTGATCTACCCAAGTCCCAAGGAATGACAGCCATCTTAGTAGTGGTGGATCTACTTACCAAAATGGCACACTTTCTTCCTTGTGCAGGGGCCTTAGAGGCTAAAGAAACGGCCAAGTTATTCATAAAAGAAGTCTACCGGCTGCATGGATTGCCAAACAGCGTAGTCTCAGACCGAGGAACTCAGTTCACAGCCAAATTTTGGAGAGCAATGTGGAAACAGTTGCAGACGGAATTAAAACTCTCCTCCGCCCATCACCCCCAGACAGATGGGCAGACGGAACGCTTGAACGCCGTTTTGGAAAGATATTTACGAAGTTATGTGTCCTATCAACAGACTGACTGGGTATCATATTTGCATTTTGCAGAGTTCGCCTACAACAATTCTCTGCACTCCAGCACTCAACAAACCCCGTTCTTCGGTAATTATGGATTCCATCCTAAAGTCTTTCCAAGCAGCTCAGAAGGAATGCTGGTACCGGCAGCTGAGAACTTCCTTAAGGAATTGCAAGCGGCGCAACAGACACTGAAACAGCAGTTAAACGAAGCCAAAACGGAGTACAAGCGAGTTGCTGACCTGCACAGGAAGGAGCCCCCCCCCTTCACCCGGGAGACCAGGTATGGCTGTCCACCCGCTTCCTCCAGATGCCGGGCAAATGTAGAAAATTACAAGACAAGAGGGTGGGTCCTTTCGAAATAGAAACTCAAATCAATCCCGTGGCGTACCGACTGAAGCTGCCTGACACGTTTAAAATACATCCTGTGTTCCATCAATCCCTCTTAACGAAAGCCGCCCCTCCCAGTGCTCCACTCCTGATAAATGAGCAGCTTGAGTTTGAAGTTGAGGAGATCTTAGATTCCAGGATCAGACGCCACAAGCTGCAGTACTTGATTCACTGGAAAGGCTATGGGGTGGCTGACAGATCATGGGAAGATGCAGCTGATGTGCATGCTCCAGAATTGGTAAAACTTTTCCATCAATGTTTTCCCCACCGTCCCAAGCCAGACAAGGGGAGGGGGGATGGTGTCGGAAGTCAGAGCTGGGGTCCCAATCCCGGGGAGCTGGATCCCGGAGAGTTGGGAGAAGAGTATTCGGATGGATGGCAGAGGGAAGGGGGAGGAACTTCCCCCCTTTGGAGCGAAGACGAAACAGAGGAACTGCCAGTGATAAGGTCGCTAGCAACGGGGAGCCTGAGCCCTCCCTGGACATTCTCACGCCTCCCCCTCTTTCAGGCTCAGAGCAAGAGGGGAAAGAGGGAGGGCTGCTCACAGCCGAAAAGCGGGGAGGCAGTTTACCATCAGCCCCTCCCCTATCCCCCATCCTGGAATTGGAAACTTCAGAAGAGGAGGGGGTGATGCTTCCCCCCTCACCGCGCACATGCAGACAGCTGAAAAGACAGGAGAGAAGGGGGGAAAGGCGGGCAGTACCTGAGGGGCAGTTAAGGAGGAGCGAAAGATTGCGCGCCCGTTTGGCCCCTTCTTAAAGAACAGTCGGGAAGAAGTCCCTTGCTCTGTCAACTTTCTCCCAATGCCGCAGGACCTGTATCCCTGTATTGCTTCATGAGAAAACGCAGTCTTTGTTTGGACATTACCCTAATAAAACACGAATTAACTACAGCCGTTGGTCTGGTTCCTGAGTCACATCCTGGGCCTGACAGGGGGCTTCCAATAGTCAGTTTGGGTGTGGGAAACTCGGCAGCGCTAGGCGGCGAAATGTCTGACGTGCACAGCTGCGTCTCAGAGGTGGGCGGTGGGGGCGTGTCCCGCTGGGGAGTGTCCCGCTGGGGAGTGTCCAATGAGCTAGGTGGTGATTCTGCAGGGAAGTTGGGAGCGGAGGGAACTGTACCATCTGAAATGGGGGTTGGGGCATCCTGCAAGTCCTCCCCTACCTCGGGCTCCCAGTCCGAGTCCCCATCTTCTGACTCACCTTCGACCAGCCCCCTCTCTTCTGCCTGGCTCACAACAGTAAAGTGCAGTGGAGGATGTTTCAAACTTCGAACCATATTTTAGGTAGGCAGACCTAGATGTACAGTTCATGGGTATGGAAGTGAAGTGATTATACGCCACACTGAATTTAGGATAATATATTTGGCAGGTACCTCCAAGAGTCTTGAAGTCACACAAAGCAAGTGGGAGTATGGCGGAAGGGAGGGGGTATGTCTGTTGCCCCCCCCTAAATAATCCCAGATTTCAACAAAATGGAGAATTTGGAGATATGTTTGACATTTTTGCCCGGAGGGTATTTATATATAATTTACATCTGTGCATGTAGGATCACGCTAATTCAGGTGCACATCTGTGTATCCGGGTATATGCCCAAAGTTGGCTAATCTTCAGGCTATATACTCTGCATTGGTCCTTCCTGTAGTATTTGGGAGGTGGGGTGTGGAGGGGTTGGGGGAGAAAGGGAGGCATCTTGGAACAGGTTCAGAGGAGGGCAACGAGATTGATCAGGGGACTGGAAACAAAGCCCTGTGAGGAGAGACTGAAAGAACAGGGTATGTTTAGTCTTAAGAAGAGAAGGGAGATACGATAGCACTCTTCAAGTACTTGAAAGGTTGCCACACAGAGGAGGGCCAGGATCTCTTCTTAATCGTCCCAGAGTGCAGGACACGGAATAATGGGCTCAAGTGACAGGAAGCCAGATTTCAGCTGAACATCAGGACAAAGTTCCTAACTGTTAGAGTGGTACAATAATGGAACCAATGATCTAGGGAAGTGGAGGGGTCTCCAACACTGGAGGCCTTCAAGAGGCAGTTGGACAGCCACCTGACGCGTATGCTTTAGTTGAATTCCTGCATTGACCAGGGGGTAGGACTCAATGGCCTTATAGGCCCCTTCCAACTCTATGATTCTATGTTGAGAGGAGAAAGAAACTGCAATTTCGGAAATGCTTCATGCAGTTAGTTCTTTTGCTATAAAACCCCAAACTAATTACAATGAGGTAAGTAATAGTAAAGATAACTCCTCCTAGCCCAGCCTTTCCCAACTAGTGGGCCACCACAGGAAGAGTTCCACAGGAAGAGGAACTGCCCATTAAGCCATTCAAGCAATTCCCATCCACCACTGATAGAGGAGATACACACCATGGTGCAGGAATCTTGTGGGGCTAGGACAGCCTTTCCTAACTAGTGGGCCACCAGATGTTGTTGGACCACAACTCCCATCCGCCTCAGCCAGCATTGCCAATGGTCAGGAAAGATGGGAATTGTGGTCCAACAACATCTGGTGGCCCACTAGTTAGGAAAGGCTGTCCTAGCCCCACAAGGTTCCTGCACCATGGTGTGTATCTCCTCTATCAGTGGTGGATGGGAATTGCTTGAATGGCTTAATGGGCAGTTCCTCTTCCTGGGGAACTCTGGGAATTGTAGCTCTATGAGGGGAGTAGGGGTCTCCCAACAACTCTCATCATCACCCTTCGCAAACGACACTTCTCAGGATTCTTTGGGGAATGCCATGACGTCTACGTTGGCCGAAAGCTGGGGTTGCTTCTGTTCCCTTTCCTGCACCAGGACTGGCTACCAGCAGGACACCCCAGTGGCACCATGCTCTGATGTCAATGCATTGATGTAAGAACTAGTAGACATCATCAAAACATTAGGAAAGTGCTGATTGTTATTGTATTGTCTCTGAAAGATGTTGCTGTTGCTTTTTTAACAATGTTAACATTTTATTTACATTTTTTGTAAACTGTGTTGTTCTTTTCTGAGCATTTTGTGTTTGTGTTTATTTATTGTGAGCCACCTTGAGGGCCTTTTTGGCCAAAAGGCGGCATAAAAATTTGTTACGTGCCTTCAAGTCGATTATGACTTATGGCTACCCTATGAATCAGCGACCTCCAAGAGCATCTGTCGTGAACCACCCTGTTCAGATCTTGTAAGTTCAGGTCTGTGGCTTCCTTTATGGAATCAGTCCATCTCTTGTTTGGCCTTCCTCTTCTTCTGCTCCCTTCTGTTTTGGAATAGGGCTCTTATTCTACCGTTTTTGTTGTTCTATATCTATACAATAACTATGGTAATAGTTCTCTTTGTCCCTACGTACTAGTCGCTGTATTGTTGCATTTAGGGTTCTGACCATGTTTCTATCTCCTTTTGCTTTCCTTCTTTCTTTAACCATTTGAAGAGTTTCTTCAGTCATCCATTGGAGTCTTTCCCTCTTTTTAATGAGAGGTATTGTCTTTTTGAATTCTTCCCTGATAATATCTCTTCTGGTTCACTGTCAACTAAGTTTGAAGCCTCAAACCTGTTCCTTATTCGATCTTTAAAGGCTTCTGGGATGTTATTTAAATTGTATTGTGTCATTATGATTGCGTTGTTCTTTAACTTTACTCTGATTTTCGATACGATCAGTTCATGATCTGTACCGCAGTCTGCTCCTGGTGCTGTTTTCGCAGAAAGTATGTAACTTCTCAATCTTCTGCTACCAATTATATAATCAATTTGATTCCTATATTGACCATTTGGTGATGTCCACGTGTACAGTCATCTTTTCGGTTGCTAAAAAAATGTGTTTGCAAGAAACAAATTACTGGCTTCACAGAATTCAATAAGTCTTTCTCCTGCTTCATTTCTGTCTCCTAGGCCCCATTTCCCCACAATTCCTAGTTCTTCTCTGTTCCCTACTTTTGCATTCCAATCCCCCATGATTATCAGCACATCTTGTTTTGGTGTGTGATCAATTTCCTCCTGTATTTCTGCGTAAAATCTCTCCGGTTCCTCTTCTTCTGCATTTGCTGTTGGAGCATAGAATTGGATGATGGTTATGTTGATAGGTTTCCCGTTTAATCTCATTGACATAACTCGCTCAGACCTTGTGTTGTAGCTCCTAATTGCTCTTGCTACATCACTTCTCACTATTAAAACAATCCCGTTTCTTCTTAATTTCTCATTTCCTGCATAAAATATTTTGTAGTTGCCTGATTGAAAATGTCCCATTCCCGTCCATTTTAATTCACTCACGCCAAGTATTGTAATGTTGATACATTCCATTTCTTGCTTGACAATTTCTAACTTTCCCTGGTTCATGCTTCTCACATTTCATGTTCCTATTGTGTGCGTCGTACAACTCTGGACTCTCCTTTCGCATCTTTGCGCATCAGCCTCTGCGCTTCCTTTCGGCTTTGACCCAGCTGCGTCATTAGTCACAGTTACTTGTACTTGTCCTCTGTTCTTACCCCATAGGTTGGTGAGTGCCTTCTGACCTGGGGGTCTCATCTTCCCGCACTATCTCGTGTTGCATTTTGGATACTCTGTTCATAGGCGTAGAAATAAATCGTAACATAACATGACTGTTTAAAGTGGAATAATAGTGGAATAAATGTATGGTGTGAATGTGGTCTTCTCTTCAACACCCCCTTCCAATTGTGGTTCAGTCACCTCGTCTGCTGTGGTGCCTTAATAAAAGGCCTCCTGAGCTGCGTGTTGGCTTTGATCTAAAGATAGGTCTTTCAAGTCAAACACATCATTAGCTGTAGGAGAAGCACTTCCTTGTAAACAACTTATTGATGACTCAGAATAAAAAATGCTAAAAGCTGCTTATTTCTCCTCCTCCCCAGAGTTGACGGGGATTTAGAGTGTTTTTTTTACTCCTCCCAAAGTCGGGTTGCTGACACGCCAAAAGTTCCTGGCCTGGTGCCATGTGTTAGGAAACATTTTTTTTTTGGTTCTTCCATAAGCATTTTTCCTTGTTTACAACAACTTCTGATGTTCCCGATAGAGGCGTGCAGGGTTTGGCAAGTTTGCTGGCTTGCGGTACAGCAATTGCAAATCTAGTCCTTCTTGAGCAGCTTGCTAAGAAAAAATGTACGTGTGTTAAGATGTTTGGCATGTTGGACCTTCCTCTAAGAGCAGAGCAAAATGTGTTTGTCCCGTGTTAAAAATCCAGGGAAGGAGATGGCTTGAATGCAGTAGGTAGGCTAAAATTTGGGGGGGGGGGATGAGTTAACATGAAGCAACTGTAACCAAGCGGAGCTCAGTGCTACAAATGGCTGCGTGTGAGAGGTGAGCTGGTTCTTGCTGTCAAGTTATTTTTAGGCTGATAGCGCTGATGGCTGAGAGCCAGTGTGGTGTAGTGGTTAGAGTATTGGACTACGACCTGGGAGACCAGGGTTCGAATCCCCACACAGCCATGAAGCTCACTGGGTGACCTTGGGCCAGTCACTGCCTCTCACTCTCAGAGGGCGGCAATGGTAAACCCCCTCTGAATACTGCTTACCATGAAAACCCTATTCATAGGGTCGCCATAAGTCGGAATTGACTTGAAGGCAGTCCATTTCCAACGCCGATGGCTGTGTTCCACCTCCATGGTTGCAAGCAGTATGCCTCTGGATGTTAGTCGCTGGGAATCGGAGGTGAAAAGGGTGATGTTGCACTCAGGGTCCTATGGGCTTCTGTAGGCAACTGGTTGAGAACAGGATGCAGAACTTAGATGGGCCTTTGATCTGATCCAGCAGGGCTCTTTTTATGTCCCTAAGTGTTCCAAAACCGCCTGGAGGGCACCAAGTTGGCTACCCCTGGTCTAGATACCTGCTCGCTGGATTGTTCCCTTGCAGTGGTGAGTGGGCTTGCGTGTTCCAATGAACCCTGTGAGCGATGCCGTCGGGAGTCATGTACTCGCAGCAGGGTCACCCGTGGCGGTAAGGTCAAGGGAGAGGAACCAGACAAAGAACGATCCAAGAAATTCCTCAACGGCAGTACAGGCAGAGGATAACCATGTGTACGTTACAACGGCTGTGAAGGCGGATGAAGGCTGCAGCCGATAAAGGACTTCCAATCGTTGTGGTACCCATGACATTGGATCAAAGCCTTCTTCTGTCAAGATTGTGTGTTGATCGTCGTGCACCGATCTCCCCACATAAAACAAATTCACGCACAGGTGTCTTCCAAGCATACCTTATCTTGGAAGGCAATCTTACTCGGCCACGAGTGATTGCCAATGAATGAATGGAATGAATGAGATCCTGGGTGCAGTCTGATAGGAAGTTCATCCCTGTATTGTAACTGACATCACTGTTTGTAAGGAAAACATACTGGAAGGCCAGTCACCAATTTTAATCCTATGTGCAAAAAAAAAAAAGGCCTTTCCCAAGCATGGTTACAATTAGTTGAGTCCAGATTAAGCATATTAATCCAAGCTTTTTTTAACATTTGTTGTAAACTACTTTGATGTTTTAAAATGAAATAGTATACAAATATATTTATAAATAAAATACATAAAATAATGCAAGTTCATGTGGAAGTGACAGCCATGTTACTTTGTGGTCGTGAAATCAGCTATGTGTAAAGTGTGTATATGGTCATAGAATTTACTCCCTTCTGCGTGTTCCCTGAGAAGAGGGGTTGATTGATAAACCACTATGGGAATTGTAGCTCTGAGGGGAATAGGGGACAGCTAACAACTCTCAGGATTCCCAGGATTCTCTGGGGGAAGCGATGACTGTTTAAAGTGGTATCATAGTGATTTAAATGCATGGTGCAGATGTTGCCTTTCTGGGCTGAAAAAGGTAAAGATGTAAGCAACCTCTTGAGATGTGCTCAACTCTTTTTACACAGTAAACAATTTGTGGTTGGAATTGACTTTCTTCTTTAGTGCTGGTTTTGGATTTTAAAGTTAGAACTTGACTGTTGGTTTTTACGTTGACTCGTACATCCTGTAAGTGAGAGGATTTATATTATGAGGCGACTAACAAAATGTTGTTATTCAGTAAATGTGCAAATGCAAGAGAATACAAGAGAGCAGGAAGGGAATGAAGCAGGAGCAGCAGGAGCTTTAATCCCCACTGAAATGGTAGTGTGACCAACAGGGGGGAAAGATCGCTAAACAGCTGTCTTGGAAGCTCCACGCACCCTAAGGCTCCTTATTCCATGGGAATTCTTGACATCTGGCTCTCTTGCATCTGTGTAATGGGAATGTTCGTTGCCTCAAAGCTTGTTTTTCATGCTGCCAGCGCAGCTGGAGCGCTTGTGATCTTCTCTGTCACTAATCCAGCAGCCGGTCTTGTAATGGCAAATAGGGGGATAGGGCAAGGTGCTGAGAAAAGCATGCAGTGGTGTATGGAAGGGCTAACCCATAACAGCCCTTTTTGATATATGAGCCATGATGGTTGTGAAGTTGCTTAGCAGCAAAGTCCCTTGACATCTGTGTCAGATGAAATGTAGCGCTTTGACCCTCCTGGCTTGCCATACCAGGAACTGCTGAGTCAGCTCCCAGGCTGTGTGCTGTTTAGTTTCAGTTCTGCATTACAAGTAGCAACCTGCTCTGTAGATTATTTTTCCCCTTCATGAAATGTTTCACATTAAGCTTGTTGTTACACATCCTCTGTGTGGCCTCGTAACGATGCTTTTCATAAAAGACCAACCAATCACGCCTATTCTTTTTGTACCCAGGAAGCTGCCTTATAGGGAGCCGGACCATTGGTCGATCTGACCCTGCATCGATGACGCTGGCTGCATCCACAGTATGCATCTTAAAGCACATGACTTTTCCCAAATAATTTTGGGAACTGTAGGTTCACACTTCTCAAAGCTACAGTTCCCAGGATTCTTTGGGGGAAGTCAGGTGCTTTAAATGTATGCTGTGTACGCGGCCAGTGATTGGCAATGGCTCTCCAGAGTTTCAGGAAGGAGTCACTCCCAGACCTGTCTGGAGATGCCCGGGATCGAACCTCACACCTTCTGCATGCAAAGCAGATACTTTAGCACTGAGTTGCAGCCCTTCCCATAGTTCCTCCCTGCACGGGTAATGGGAGTGAGACTGATGTCTTTGAGATGAGGTCTTTCTCCCTCTCTCTTTTTCTAAATCTCAGGTGCTCATTCAGGAACAGAGCAGTTTGGTGAGGCTGATGCTATCACTGGGGATATTTAATCCAATCCATTGTATCTGCTGTCTGTGAATTTGGCACAGTAGCCCTTTTTACTGGGTAATTAACAAGCGATACGCGCTGTAGATGTCTGGGGCAGGCTACTTTCCAAAAAGCAAACAAGAAAGGAAAAAGTTAGAAGAGCAGGCAATAGCCCAAACAAAGCTCTCCAACTCCATTAATCTGCTCTTTGGCTTCTGGATCCAAGCCACTTCACTGCGAGGCAGTTGGGCTGGAAGTGAGCTTTTTGCTTTGGAAAGCAGCCTTTAAATGGCTCAGAGTTGGGAGGAGGAGGGCTGAGTGCATGGCCCAAGGATTGGGCAAGGCTGAAGAACTGCCTTGCCAAGCCAGGCTAATGATTCAGTCTGTCCCAGTGCTCTGCCTCCAGTAGTTCCTAGTCGGATGCCTTTGGGAAGCACACAAGCAGGGCATGATGTAATAGTTATGCCTTGTTTGCATCCAGCAATCAGTGGTGCTGCCTCTAGTCATGGAGGTTCCATTTGGCATTGTTGGTTTTATCAGTGGATAATAGTCGTGCTTCTTGTGAAATTTTATTTTCAAAAGTGCTCTCAAGTTAGGAGCAATTGCTACATGTTATAATTAATTCTGTATGTTAATAAAAGGGTAAAGCACTTCCTTTTGTCTGCCCCAAACAGCTTTAGTGGGGAGTCCCCAAGTTCTAGCACTGGGTGAGTGCGGGGTGGGGATTGCTCTACTGCCTCCACATTATTATAAGCTATAAATGATTACTGTGTCTGCTTCCCACTTAACTCCCCATTTGCTGAGGACTTAGTTTCTTTTACAGGTTTGTGTTTGTATGAAGCAGGTGTTAGTTTTTTGTTTTTGTACAAAGGAGCTCTTGGACATAAGAACCTTGCTGGATAAGACCAAAAGCCTATCCAGCTCAGGATCTTGTCTCCCACGGTAGCCAACCAGATGCCTCAATGAGAAGTGTGACGCCCTTCCCTGGCTGTCCCTGTCAGGTTCCTACCTGCGCGTGGCTACTGCCTGTCACTAGGCACCACCAGGGACTCCACCAGTCTGGACTGTCCTTTATTTTATTTTTTCTCTCCCCGCTCTAGCACAGATCTCAACAGATCCCCCTGCTAGGCAACCACCAGTCACGTCCTAATACTAGTATTCCCAGAGACTCTGAATACTGGTATTGTTATTCTCTTCACCGCTGGCACCATTTGTTACAGTTTCCCTTCAGCCTTGGTCATTACCTTACCCTCCCTTCTGGTCTGTGAAACCCCAGCCAAGGATCGGGCCTTTGGTAAACCAAATTAAGTATTTATTAAAGATAACAAAGCTAACAAGATTAACAAGATTTCTTCTTAAGGCACATAAGCATATGGTTTTACTCAATACTAACCCAAACTCCACCCCCCTCCTT
The DNA here is from genome assembly GCF_030035675.1 of Rhineura floridana. Classification (NCBI taxonomy): domain Eukaryota; kingdom Metazoa; phylum Chordata; class Lepidosauria; order Squamata; family Rhineuridae; genus Rhineura; species Rhineura floridana. Next base: position 228,156,647 of record NC_084481.1, on the reverse strand, counting down.
CTCCACTCTCTCCTGGCAAACCACTCTCTCAAACCCACCAAACAACCCACTCTTTCTCTTCTCCCCCCCAGATTCCACTCTCACTCTTCCTTTTATACTTCAGCCATTTTAAACACTCAGCCAATCATCTAGCATTCTACTGCCCATTCACTCCCCCTCCTCTTTCACTCCACTTACCATGTATCTTCTAAACAACCAACACTTACCATATATACATTAATATAGGAACATCACATTTCCCCCCCCCCCTTAAACAACGGCAGAGTATTATTCCTGTTCCAGGATTTATACGTCACGTTAACAATATAAACAAGTCTCTATGGGGAAAATGTCTTTCTTTGTCCCTCCGTCTGGTCACATCACTGCAGTCCCGGCCACTTGCCTGGAAAGTCCATCGGCCAGTACATTGTCCTTGCCTTTTATGAACTGGAAGTCCACTTGATAGTCCTGTAGGGCCCAGGACCACCTCTGCAGCATAGTGTTATGGTTTTTCATAGTCTGCAACCATAACAAGGCCCGATGATCCGTAGTCACTGTGAATCTTCATCCCCACACGTATGGGCGCAACTTGTTCAGTCCCCACACAACCGCTAGGCACTCCTTCTGGACCGACGAATAGTTTTTCTCCCTCGGTGTCAGCTTGCGACTCAGGTATGCCACTGGATGTCTGGTGCCTTCTCTCTCCTGCAGCAAGACAACTCCCAGCGCCAGGTCCGACGCATCTGTAGCCACGATGAATGGTTTCTCATAGTCTGGTGCTATTAATATGGGTCCTTGGCACAAGGCTTGCTTCAGTAGATCAAAAGCCTTCTGACATTCATCCGTCCATACCACATGCTCAGAACACTTTTTCTTTGTTAATTCATACAAGGGGGTTGCTATTTCCCCAAAATTTCTCACAAACATCCTATAAAATCCAGCCACACCCAGAAATGCACTTACTTGTTTTTTGGTTAAGGGGATCGGCCACGCTTGTATTGCCTCCACCTTGCTCCATAAGGGGGTGATTTTCCCACTCCCCACCTTATGTCCTAAATAGATTACTTCCTTTAGTCCAAACTGGCATTTCTTAGCTTTTATTGTGAGGCCTGCTTTTCTTAAGGCCTCCAATACTGTTGTCAGGTGTTGGACATGCTCAGTCACCGACTTGCTAAAAATGGCCACGTCATCGATATAGGCCACTGCAAAATCTGACATGCCTCGCAACACAGTATTGATTAGCCTCTGAAATGAACTTGGTGAGTTCCTTAGTCCCATGGGTAAGGTCACAAACTCATATAACCCATCTGGTGTACTGAAGGCAGTTTTGGCTCTGGATTGCTCGTCTAGTTCCATTTGCCAAAATCCTTTACAGAGATCTAGTGTAGAGATAATGGTTGCTGCCCCCAATAACTCTAACATTGCGTCTACCCTAGGCATAGGATACGCATCTGGGACAGTAATTTTATTGATTAGCCGATAATCAATGCAAAACCTGGTCGTTCCATCTTTTTTCGGAACCAGGACAATACTTGAGGCCCAGGGACTGATGGATTTCCTGATCACTCCTAATTCCAGCATATCTTCCACCTCCTTTTTGATCTCATTCAAAACTTTCCCATTCACACGGTACGGAACAGATCTGATTGGGGCATGATCTCCAGTATCAATGGAATGTATAACTATACTGGTTCGGCCAGGTTTGTTGCTAAAGAGATTCCTATAGGTTTTCAAAACTCTCAGAATCTCTTCTTTTACTTCCTCCTTCACCTCCTCTGACCATTCCACTTGATCTACCCCTCCTTTGTCTTTGCTTTCCTGTACCAAATCTGGAAGTTCAGGCCCACTTCCCTCAGGGAATAAGGTAACTTGCAACACCTGTGCATCCCTGGTATGGTAAGGCTTTAACATATTTACATGAACCACTTTGCTTTTGTTTAATTGGTCTGTGGTGATTACATACGTCACTGTGTCAAGCCTTTCTCTGATGGTATATGGTCCTTCCCAGTTAGCCTGTAATTTGTCATGTTTCCTGGGTATGAACGCCATAACCATATCTCCCACATTATACACACGTTCCCTGGCTGTTCTGTCATACCAGTAACTTTGCTTCTGCTGAGCTTGACTGAGATTCTCTTTCACCACTTCCATCATTGATGTTAATTTATTGCGGAATTCCAATACAAAATCTACTACAGATGTTTTGTACTCTCCCAGGGTTCCTTCCCATGAATTTTTTAATAGTTCCAAAGGTCCCCTCACTTCTCTAGTGAACATGAGTTCAAAGGGTGAGAAGCCTGTTGACTCCTGAGGGACTTCTCTGTATGCAAATAAGAAACATCCCAACCGTTCATCCCAGTCTTGTGGGTGATCTTGAACATAGCTTCTGATCATGCCCTTCAAAACGCCATTGAATCTCTCTGTTAACCCATTAGTGGCGGGATAGTAAGTAGTGGTCTTTAGATGTTTTAGACCACAACATTTCCACATACATTGCATCACATACACTGCCTTGATCTGTCAGCACTTCATGAGGGAAACCGAGCCTCATAAAGATTTTTAATAAAGCCTCTGCCACTACAGGGGCTTCTATAGATCTTAGTGCTTCTGCGTCTGGGTACCTGGTGGCAAAATCCACCACCACCAATAGATATTTCTTGCCATGCCTTGTGGGTTTGGAAAAAGGGCCCACCAAATCTATTCCCACTCTATAAAAGGGTTGTCCAATTATAGGAAGGGGCTTTAAGGGTGCCTTAGTCTTTACTCCACTTTTTCCCACCTTTTGGCAGATACCACAAGATAGACAATGTTGTTTTACATCTTTGGAGATGTTTGACCAATAATAGTGTGCTGCCAATCTCCTCTTGGTCTTTTTTATTCCCAGATGTCCTGCAGATGGGACATCGTGGGCTACCTCTAGCAATCTGGTTCTGTATTTGCTAGGTACTATCAATTGCTTCACTGGTTCACATTCATCCTTTCTCTCAGCAGGCATCCACAGTCCACATAAAATCCCATTCTCACACACAACTTGACTCCTCAGCTTGTCAGTGAAAGGAATCTGTTGGGTCAGAGCTTGTTCCTTTATCTGCTTCAAACTTATATCTTTATGCAGCTCTTCCCTGAATTGCTCTGCTTCTTCCCCAGAGACCACTTGATACAGTTTGTCTCCTTCAGCAGGCCTGCTAGTGGTTGCTATGGTGACCTGAGGCTGGTTAACAGATTCCACCCTGTTTGTTTCAGCCCCCCTTAATATGGCTTCTTTTTCTCTGCCAATTTGCTGTCTGGTCACTACATATATATTTCCTTGGGCTCCTATTACATCTCTTCCCAGTATTACTGGTTCTTGTTGCTGGGCATTAATGCCTACTTTATATCGGCCCTCTCGGCCTCTCCAAGTCATTTCCACCAGGGCCACAGGCAAACTTTCTGGTGGACCCGTCACTCCTTGGATAGTCACAGTTTCCTGAGGTAATATTACCTCAGATTTTATTAAATCTGGCCTCAGTAATGTCTGAGCGGCACCAATCAAGCAATGCCCAATAATTTGCCCCTTGTACACTCACTTCCTCTCTCAGACTTGAATCAAGGTCTGTTACTTCTGTCCAGTTTATCTGGCAGAACTGAACCTTTTTCGCTGTTTCTAAAGCCTTGGGCTCTGTTTTCACTGCCCGTGTCTGAGCAGGATTACTAATGGGGTTGGCAACCTCACATTGAAAACGTAGGTGCCCCGGTCTACCACATTTGTAGCATAATTTCTCCTCACTTTTAGGGTACACAGATCCACTCTGGGGTGTCCTGTGCCCTTCAGATTTTACTGGAGGACTCACTCTCTGTGGTACCACATCCCTTCTGCCAGCGTTATATGGTCTGGGTTTAAAATCTCTTGATGTTTTCCCCACCCAGCCAGTTCTGTTGGAGGCGAAGTGATCCGCCATCTCTGCAGCCTCCTGCAGCGATGTAGGGGAACGGTCTTTGACCAGGAGCCTTATTTCTGGTGGTAACTGATGGTATAATTGATCCAATATCATGAGGTTTTTCACCTCCTCCACAGACTGAGCTTTTGCACTTGTCAGCCATTTCCCAAATATGTCCATCAGTTTTGCCCCCAGCTCCACGAAAGACCTCCCTGTCTGTATCTGGCAGTTTCTGAAAAGCTTTCTAAAATAATCAGGTCCCAGTCTGAATCTTTTAAACACTGCTTCTTTGAATTCAGCATAGGGGACGGGCCTGTCTGAGGGGAAATATTGGTATACCTCAGCCAATTCCCCTTTAATCAGGTTTGATAAATACTGCATGTATTTATCTTCAGGTAGCCCCCACAACTGAGCTGCTTTTTCAAAGGTGCTGAGGTAAATTTGAGGATCTTGACCAGGCTCATAGACAGCAAAGTCCTTTGGAGTAATTTTTATTTTTGCTCCATCTCTGTCCTTTCTTGTTTCATCAGAATGAAACTTCTCTCTTTCAAATTTTAACTTTTCTGCCTGTAATTCCGCATCCACTCTCATTCTCTCAGTTTCCATCCTCAATCTCTCAATTTCCAACTCCCTCTGCTTGTCTTTTTCCTCAGCCTCCCATCTTAACTTCTCTCTCAGGTACTCTATATAAGCGGGATTGCTTAAATATCCTTCTGGGGTCTCTTCTCTGACAGGTTGTTTTTGCTGGGCAGTAGCAAATCCTGTAAGTGCTACCCTCAATTCATCTACCCCTTTACCCTCGTGAGGTAAATTGAATGTTATGCACTTCTCCACCAGCTCCTCTCTTTTCATTTTTATGTATTCAGCCATGGTGTTTGAGTTCACTCACTCTTTGCCACACACTCTTTGCCAGTCACTCTCACAAGAAATCTTGTTTTGTTATTTCTGTTTGCCACACCACTGTTCTGGATTCTCTAGTATTCGTATCTGGATTCTCTGTTGTTCGTATCCCACCACTACCACCACGTGTGACGCCCTTCCCTGGCTCTCCCTGTCAGGTTCCTACCTGCGTGTGGCTACTGCCTGTCACTAGGCACCACCAGGGACTCCACCAGTCCAGACTGTCCTTTATTTTATTTTTTCTCTCCCCGCTCTAGCACAGATCTCAACAGATCCCCCTGCTAGGCAACCACCAGTCACGTCCTAATACTAGTATTCCCAGAGACTCTGAATACTGGTATTGTTATTCTCTTCACCGCTGGCACCATTTGTTACAGTTTCCCTTCAGCCTTGGTCATTACCTTACCCTCCCTTCTGGTCTGTGAAACCCCAGCCAAGGATCAGGCCTTTGGTAAACCAAATTAAGTATTTATTAAAGATAACAAAGCTAACAAGATTAACAAGATTTCTTCTTAAGGCACATAAGCATATGGTTTTACTCAATACTAATCCGAACTCCACCCCGCTCCTTCTCCACTCTCTCCTGGCAAACCACTCTCTCAAACCCACCAAACAACCCACTCTTTCTCTCATCCCCCCCCAGATTCCACTCTCACTCTTCCTTTTATACGTTCAGCCATTTTAAACACTCAGCCAATCATCTAGCATTCTACTGCCCATTCACTCCCCCTCCTCTTTCACTCCACTTACCATGTATCTTCTAAACAACCAACACTTACCATATATACATTAATATAGGAACATCACAAGAAGCATGCAGGCAGGACCTGAGCTCAACAACAACTCTCCCCTCCTGTGATTTCCAGCAACTGGTATTCAGAAGCATACTGCCTCCAACAGTGGAGGTATTCAAAAGCACACTGCCTCTGATCTTGGTGGCGATGATAATGATAATAATGCTTAGTATTATTTATTTCATAGAATCGTAGGGTTGGAAGGGTCCCAGAAGGCCTTCGAGTCCAACCCCCTGCTCAATTAATTGCTTCTTTTGAAGCAAATTCACATGCAATAAAAACATACACAGAACCACTGCATATATTAAAAAAGTGTAGAATTTGTATATAGCCTAATATTAGTAGCTATTGATACCCTTATCCTCCACAAATCTGCGCAGTTCTCTTTTAAAGCCATCCGCACTGGTTGCCATCACTCCCATCTAAAGGGAGTGAATTTCATAATTAGACTTGCTTCCTTTGGTCTGCCCTGAATCTCTCGCCGCTCAGCTTCATTGACTGCTGGTTGAGCCCCCACCTGCAGCTCAGACCACTTCTGTGAGAATGAGACCTCCTTGTGATCCATCAGACAGAGTGCTGCAGTTGGGATTGGCAGACCTGGCTTCCAGCCCCTGGTATCCCATGAGCAACTGGGTGTCTTGGGGAGAATACTGGAATGTAGGAAGCTGCCCTTTACTGAGTCAGAACCTTGCTCCATCTAGCTTAGTAATGTCTACACTGACTGGCAGCAGATCTCTCAGGGTTCCAGGCAGGGATCTCTCCCAGCCCTACCTGGAGATGCCAGGGATTCAATCTCAGACCTTCTGCATGCAAAGCAGATACTCTGCCCATAAGATATGGCCTTTCCGCCAACGGGGAGAAGCCATTGGTTCAGTTTCCAACTTTGTAAATTGGGAATATTTTAGAGTGAATTTGTTTTATTTCTTCCCCCGATGCAAAGCACAGAACAAGGGAGGTGTCCAGTCTTGTAGACGGTGCTGCTGATTTAAAAATAAATAATGAGGGATGTTAATAGCCTAATCCCCAGGACTGGTAATATCAGTGGGATAAACATATCAAATTATTACATAAATGAAATGATTAATAGACAGTATGTGCTTCCTTTGGTTTGTAGTAATGGCTTTCTTAATTACTTTTGCTTTTGCGCCTGCACGTTACCCATGATTTGCCAAGTACAAAGCCGCATTTGCTGGGACGTTCCGTTTCACTGCTGCATTGTTAATTCCTGGGGTGCGACAAATTGGAAGACTCCATGGCAAGCTATGTAGGCGTCCCCATCTTAAGCCTCCTATCTGGCAGCCAAATCAGAATTTCCAGATCATTCAGTGCTGAACCTTTCGGTGTACACAGATGCAGAGCCATCCTCCCCTACAGTCGTCATGGCGACGAACCGCAATGCTCTCCGGCACTGTGTCAACTGGGTGACTACAAACTGCATTTCTGAGATTTACAGATTATAATAGGGGTTTTTTTTTTTTAAATGCACCTTTTCAAACAGCTGGCACTTGGGAAGCTTTGTTTTTCTCCTTTATTTCATGAAATAGACAGAATGGTGTCCTAATTCAGCAGAGGCTACCATAGCTTTTAAACATTGTTGTTCAGCCTTCGCCAGCCTGGTGATCTGCAGATGTCTTAGATTACGATTACAGCCCCAGCCAGCACTTCAAAGGCAGCCCTGTATTGTCCATATTGCGGTAGTCCAGTCTAGATGTAAGCAGGGCATGGATCGCAATAGCAAGATCTATTTGAAAATTGTATTGATCAGTGTTGTCTGATTTCTTGGATGATTTTGATAACTGAGCAGTGAGCCTATTGAGAAGTTGAGAAGTGAGCCTGTTCAGCAGTGCTTGCTTTGACCTTGTCATCAACATCCAATCAGTTCTTTAAGGATGCACTCCAACCAGTCCACAAAGAGCACAAAAGCAGTTTCCAGATACAATCTTCTCTCTATATCTATCCCCATCATTTCATGATGCTACCAGGATCATTTTTGCATGCACCACTGCACTAATGGTTATCTCTAGGTTTGGATCTGATAACTGGACCTGGTGACAGAAAACAAAAGCTCAAAGTTGAATACCTGTCTTAGCCGCAAGAGCAGCATTGTTTTTTAAAAAAAACCCACTTTTAGGCTGCAATCCTAACCATGCTTACCAGGTAGTAAGCCTCACTGAATTCAGTAGGACTTAATTCTGCGTAGACATGCTTAGGATTGGGCTATAATTTTATTTCTTTATAATATTTTCAGACCACACTCCCAACAGAAGTTCTCAGGGCAGTATGTAAGGAATACTATAAAATTCAATGTTAAATCTACAATAGAATCATCCAACTTGCAGATCAGTTACAGAAAAGCAGCAGTACAGAAGCCATAGAGCGAAGAATAACTCTTGGACTTTTTCCCCCTTAATAATGTTATTTGTTATTTAGTTTAATTTTTGTAAATTGTATTGTTTTCATTGATGTATTCTTATACTTGTGTTTATTTTTCTTTGTAAGCTGTCTTGAGGGCCTTTGGCCAAAAGGCGGGGTATTATTATTTATCATCATCATCATCATCAATACTACTACTACTACTACTACTAATAATAATAATAAAACAGGAACTGATGATCTTTTCACCCCACCCTAAAGGCTGCTCTTCAGATGGTTGACAGATGTCTTATAGATGTTGAGTTTACGCTGATCAGTGCTGATGGACTAGTGCTGGTCTATTATTTTGGCAAATAAATGCCTTTCACTTTTAGCCCTTTACCATAAGGTCCCAGACCTCATTACAGCAATAAAATATACATTCATGAAACTAATGAAACAGTTTGAACCATAAAACTAGAAAAGGTATAAAAAAGAATTAAAAACCATATGCCAAGTTCCGTATGCCAAATGATTAAGAAGGGTTGTAGCTCAGTAGTAGAGCATCTTCTTGCACGCAGACAGTCCTGGGTTCAATCCCCAACAATCTCCCGGCAGGACTGCAAGAGACTCCCTATCTGACAGCCTGGAGAGCTGCTGCCAGTCAGTGTAGACAGTACTGAGCTAGATGAACTGGTGGGTCTGACTCCGTAAAAGGCAGACTCTTATGTTCCAAATCCACATATAAAAACACTACAAACATTTAAAAACAATTCTGCACAAAAAAATGCAGTTAAAAATAGTTCCAAAACAGATGCAGACCCGGGATAAAGGTCTCCACTTAAAAGTCTTGTTGAAAGAGGAAGGTCTTCAGTAGGCACCAAAAAGACGACGGAGATGGCTCCTGCCTTAATACGTAATGGGAGGGACTTCCAAAGGGTTGGTGCCACTGATCCTTCAGAATGAACCTACTGATAAGATGGTGTCTGTGCCAGGCCCTCTCCTGAAGAGTGCAGCAATCGGTTGAGTATGTAAGGGGTGAGAAGATCTTTCAAGTATCCTGGTCCCAACTCTTGGGCTGCTTTCACACTGCACTTTATTCTGTTATTCGGATGATTTCTTACCTGGTAATTTGCGCATTATATTTGTTCTTTCACACAATGTACAAGCTAGCTCTGGAATTCTAGTGGAATCTAGTGCATGTTTAGCACAAATTTATGATAAATGATACAAGAAATAATCCATTAGCAAGGCTGAGAACCTGGAAAATTGCAGGAGTTTTTTTGCTAGCTGCAGGCGCTCATGTGACAGGCGTCCCAGCATGCAGTGCGTTCCTGCCCTTTAGTCACCCGCTTTTTTTCCCTGACGAAAACTGTACCAGTATTCTGGTTTAGGTGCAGAGCAGCAGCATCCCCCCCCCCTTGTCAATACAACTAAAATAATGTAAAAAGTCAGAGAGGGCTTACATGGCGATGGGACGAGAACTTAGACCTCCTACACATTGTGGAACAGTGAGCATGTGTATAATGGGTTAGGGATGGAAAACAAGCCGTGTGAAAGGCAGTTGCGCAAAATGCTGGTATATCCACTGAAAAAGCTACTGTTCCTTAGTGCAAAAGGTACTGCAGTGTGATTTTAGAAATTGGGACAGAAGCGCTACTTTTTTTAATCCGTTAAACTTGATGCAGTCAGTCCCGTGTGTGAAAGCAGCCTTGATATAGCTTACAGTATACAGTATACAAAGAATTACCTCCGTAACATTTAAAATGCCAAAAGAGTTAGTGAAATCCATTAAATGTAAAAGAGCCAAGCTTACTTGCCATCCAGTAATCCCCATCTTTCTAAACACGAGGGGTTTTTATGAGTCTAGAAGTCCAAGGAGGAGTTTGTGAGGATTGCTTTCCTAGGAAGCGCGTTCTGGAGGGAAGAAGCTTCTCCAAAAGAGGCCCAGGAGAATTGAATGGGGAAGCTCAGTGGCAGAGCACATGCTTCGTATGCAGAAGGTCCCAGTCCCTGGTGCCTGCAGGTGAGGCCGAGAGAGCCGTCTGAATCTCTGGAGAGCCACTACCAGTCAGTTTAGCCAGCGACGGGCCTTGCCAAAGAAAAGTGGGTGTCAACAGCCCCTTTTCTCTTTTTCTCTTTCTCTCTGCCCAGTGGGTTGCCAGGGATCATTTTTGCTAGAGATCTGAAATGACTTGCAGAATTCTTTTGAAGCTAAGCTTAGCTTAACTAAATTAGCTTAGTTTAGTTTAGCTAAGCTTAGCTTTTGAAGCAGTCTGCATCTGTGTTGGAATTGCTTTTTAATATGTTCTTAAACTTTCTTTTTTAAAATGTTTTTAATCTTAGATCTTTTCGTAGCCTTTTTTAAGTAACGTTTTTGAAGATGGTTTGTTTTAATGTGTTTTAAAGTTCGTTTTTATGATGTATTAATGTTTTTAGTAATTTTGTTTGCCGCCCTGGGCTCCTGCTAGGAGGAAGGGTGGGATATAAACCTAATAATAATAATCTGAAGGTTGTAGGATGCCCACCCCTGTACAAATCAATAGGTTCGTTATTCCTAACCCATTTGCTACTCAGTCAGAGCTGATGTTGTCTTGGGAGAATTAAACACTATCTGTGCTGCAGAAAAAGGTTGCTGGTGTTTTAAATTGCGCGTAGGCTCTCTGCATTTTGAAAAGTGACCGGGGTGTGTGTGTGTGGCAAAAGCCACCCCTCCCAGGGGGGACCCTCTTGATCTAGTAACTCAGCCCCCCCCCGGTAAGTAATTACTTCCGCTTCAGAAGTGCTTATCACCCCCAAAGCATTAGGTTATGAAGCGCCTGGACAATTCGGCAGCTGTTGAGTACCAACAAAAGTGGGAATTTCAATGGGCAGCCTTCAGTGGAATAATACGCCGTAATGACTTCTCTGCGTTCTGTGTCTCCAAAGCTTTTCCCCCCTCTTTGTGTTTTGTTTTCTTGTGCAACACTTGCATACAGACTTCTTCCTGAAAAGCAGGCTGCCTGCTAAAGATTGCGTTTTTGGACGTGGTTCGTGTTTCTCGAGAGAACTAAGGCGAGTGTACCAGTGAGCTTTAGACAGAGCTATGAGTCCCTGGATTGAATCTTGCATCTGCCATTAACTGGCTTGGTGGCCTCAGGCAAGGCGCTTTCTTAGGCCCCATTGGCACTATACAATTACAGTCATGGCTTCCCCCAAAGAATCCTGGGAACTGTAGTTTGTTAAGGGTCCTGAGAGTTATTAGGAGGCCCCGTTCCTCTCATAAAGCTATAATTCCCAAAGTAGTTTAACAGTTAATCCCTCTTTCCAGGGAACTCTGGGAATTGTAGCTCTGTGACGGGAATAGGGGTCTCCTAACAACCCTCAACATCCCTAGCAAACTGATACTGTTTTAAATGTATAGTGCCGATGGGGCCTCTGGCTTGTGTTCTAGAGGCAATGTGGCACTGAATACCAGTTGCTGGAGAGCAGCCATGGGCAGAGAACTCTTGCTCCCGTGTCCTGCTTGTGGACTTCCTGGAGGCATCTAGTTGACCACCGTGGGAAACAGAGTGCTGGGCTAGATTGGCCTTTTGTCTGTTATAGCAGGGCTCACAATTTCCGTATGACTCTCTTCCCTCCCTCTGGTATGCAATACAAGGATGTTATTTACTTACCTCATGGGGTTGTTGCAAAAACTACAACAATGCAATCAGGCCCAGCGCCAGCAGGCAGCCAGGTCAGGCACTGGCCTGAGGGCCCCAGAGCTCACAGAAGCCCTTCACCACCGGGCCTGGTCACCACCTCCCGACTTTTGTTGCTGTGGAGGCTCGTTGGTGCCACTTCCGTCCCTGCCTCAGCGCTTGCTCATCCCTCGAGCAGCTGAAGGCTCTGGGTGCTCCTGCAGCTGTTGCCAGAAACACGTTAGGCCCCCTTAGAAGCAGCCTCCACGGTGTGGGGAAATGTGCCTCACCGACAACGGTGTCTGTCGAGGTGAAATTCCCCACACCATGGAGGCTTGATGTGCTTCTGGTGACGGCGGCTGCGGAAGGGCTCATGGCAGAGCACCCAGCTGCTGAAGGGATGGGCAAGCGCTGAAGAGGAGATGGCAGCAATGAAGATGGGCGGTGGGAGAAGGTGAACCGGCCCAGTGCTGGTGAGGGGCCTATTGTGCCTGAGGGTCCCAGAAACCAGCCCTGAATGTAATGTATGTGAAGCTCTTTGAAAAGTGCCACACAAATACTTGTCTGTAGCAGCATTGCGAATAAGCCCACAAAAGGGGGTGGGGGAATCTTAGCCTTGAACCGGCAGAAGATGTATGGAAAACTCTATCCTTTCTGTAACAGCTGGCTAGATTTTTATGCTGGGCGCAGAGGAGGGAGTTTCACTCCTCCAACTTACTACTTGGTTTTTACGCTTAGTTTCTTTGTTCCATTCTGTTCTTGGCCAGCCCGCAGTTTCTTGTTGCCTATGGCTATGAGGCTAGTACTTAATTACAAGGGTATACTATCATGGTGTCAATGAAAGTGCAGACATCAAAGAACCTTTGAGTTAGTGGGGAGCAAAGCCCAATTTAAATTTTGCTCTGGGTAAAATCACTTTGGCTATGGAAGCGTTCCACGTATGCACTGTTGTGTTTAAATCCAGTTTCTTGTTTGTGGATCCATTGCTACATATACACCATACATTTAAAGCACACGACTTCCCTCCAAAAAATCCTGGGAACTGTACAAAGGAAGCCGCCTTATACCAAGTCAGACCAATGGTCCACTAGTGCACTATTGTCTACACTGACTAGCAGTGGCTCTCCAGAGTTTCATATAGGATAAATCCCCAGCCCTACCTGGAGATGCCAATGAGGATTGAACCTGGGACCTTCTGAATGCAAAGTAGATGCACTACTACTACGGCCGTTGCCCTAAAGGGTGCTGGAAGTTGCAGCTCTGTGAGGAGTAAACTGCAGTTCTGAGTGGTTTTTATTTTTGTGGGAAGCCACGTACCCAGCCTATATGTATGTGTGTGTGTGTATAGCATTATCATACCTAAAGGCATATGAGCCTTGGTGGATCAGTCCCAACCCCTACAATGAGACGTTTTCCTGTGTCTAACCTTGTCCAACCTATTTTTGAAAACCTTGCTTCTGCACAAATGGGTGTATAGGTGACTGAGGGCACGAATGCAACACAGGCTGGCAAAACTGCACAAACAACTTTTGTGCTGACTGAACTGGCATTTGCTGCAAGCTCATTTTGCAACATTGGGTGGGATCATCAGTGGAAAGGCTGTGGAATGGTGTTGGTAGGCACAACTCCTTTCTTTTTCATGGAAATGCCGCCTATGCCGAGGGATGGGACTGGGTTGCTGCCAAAGGCGGACTGAAGAGGCCTTGCTGATTTTCACAGGCGATGCAGCGAGGGTCATGCAACAAGCTTGAGGCTCAGTGCTGGCAGGAGGTAGGAGTATACTTGCCAACCCCACCCTCTTCCATAGGTCTGGGAGAAGGTGCCAAAAAGAGCAGAGCGAATGCTTGACTATCCAGGCTGCTAGGAAATTGTTTCCAGTCCTTTCCCAAAAGAAACCTTAGCCCCATCTTCTCTTAAAAAAAACCCCCAAAAAACCTTAAAATTGCTTTTGAAATAACAATAGCAAATAACCAAACAACCAAGTACAGCTGTGCCACACTTTTTTATCAGGGGTGGCCCTCCAGATGTTGCTAGACTGCAACAGCTCGCATTAGCCCCAGCCAGCATTGCCTGTGTCAAAAGGATGGGAGTTGTAGTTCAGCAACATTTGGAGGGCCACAAGTGAACCCTCCCTGCTTCGTATCCGTCTTGAATGATACTTATTGACATCAGGCAGCTGCTTGCGCTCTGCTGTTTTTGGCACTTGCTTAAAACATTTTTGTTTACGCAAGCCTATCCAGACATGAAAAAGCTGAGATTAAAACATATGCCTTTTAAGCTTACTTACTGATTTTAATTATTGGTTAGATGTTTTTGAAGACCTGTTTTTAACTGTCTTTTATTGATAACTTCAGTGTTTGTTTTTTGAAACTGCGTAGAGGTTCTCTTACAATCAAGCAATATATAACTTTTGTTAACTATTTATTTTTTTATATTTAACTGTCCCTAGAGCCAGTGTGGTGTAATGGTTAAGGTGTTGGACTACAACCTGGGAGACCAGGGTTCAAATCCCCACACAGCCATGAAATTCACTGGGTGACCTTGGGCCAGTCACTGCCTCTCAGCCTCATGAAAACCCTATTCATAGGGTCACCATAAGTCGGAATTGACTTGGAGGCAGTACATTTACATTTTTCATGGCTTCAGAAAGAAGTCCCTCCAGAAAGAAAGACGCAGCTCTGGAGGTCCCCTATCTTGCGTTCTGCCAGTTGTGAACATTATAAACAGGAACCAGACTCCCACGGATTTATCCTTCGTAGATTCCCCTCTCATGACTCTGTATTGTTTGAGTTCCCCATCTACTTCTTAAAAAGTATCTTTGATGCATAGGGGGGTGCATTATGCCAAATTAGATCACTGGCCCATCTAGCTTGGTATTGTCCACACTGACTGGCAGCAGCTCACGAGACTTTCAGGTGGGTCTTTCCTAGCCCTACCTGGAGTTGCCAGGGGTTGAACCGAGGGCCTTCTGCATACAAGGCAGATGCTCTCCAGCACAAAGGGTGGCCATCCACAAGTACAAGATAAATAGATCTATTGGACTGTTTTTTTAAAAGACTCTATGGATAACCGAGTGGAATGGTGAAGTGCTGAATGCAGACTTGGGAAGCTGCCTTATACCAAGTTGGAGAATTTGTACATCTAATCCTGTGTTGCCTGCTCTGACTGCTAGCAGCTCACCAGTGCCTTGGGATCAGGTCTTTGCCATCATCTACTGCCTGATCATTTTTAAACTGGAGATTGTGGGGATTGAACCTGGGGCTCTCTGCATGCAAAGCTTGAGCTTTACCACTGAGTCATAACTCAACCCTTCCCCATAAATGTTGCATCAGTTGTCTGCTTGAACTAGATGTGACTGGGATAACGTCTCTATAATGTTCACAACTATGGCAGCAGAAGACAAGAGCCCTCCAGAGTTGCATCTGTCTTTCTGGAAGAATCTTGTTCGGAAGCCATAGTGAGTTCCTGTTTACATGATCGCTTCACTTACATGGGTGGTTAACAATTCCAGCATTGGTCAAGATGGGTCTACTACAGTTCACATCATCTCGTGCCGTTGGCTGTGCTGGCTGGGGCTGGTGGGAGATACAGTCACCAACATCTGGAGGGCCACTAGTTAGCCACCTCTGATATAAAGCTCCATACAGCTGCACTTGGTTGTTTGTGGGTAGATGTTCACTTGGGAATAAGCAATCAAATATATACCTGGCAGATTATGATACACATGTGGTCTTTGTACATGATGTTGTTCTGTGTGGGGAGGAAGCATTATGTGAAGCAGACCACCCTCACTAAACCTAGAAGGGAGGAAACTGGCTGTAGAGTTCATAATGGCAAGCCTAGTGTTACCTTTCCAAAAGTTCATTTTCTTAGCAATGCTACTTCTTAATATATTCTTTAGTGCAGCATGAAGATTCAGCAGGGATCTGTAGCTAAAGGAAATTGTTTGCATGCTTATGGTAGGCTTTGACTTTGCAGTAATGATTATCTGTAAGAAAGAAAACAATGTACATAGGCTTTTCACAGTGGGCATGCAGCATAAATGCAAGTCTGCAGACGACAAGACGCTGAACTCCTCTTTTTCTCTGTTTAAAGATGAGCTCTGCTATGTCTTTGGGGGTTTTCTTTGTTTTTGTTTTGCTTTAGTGTCTTCTGAGTTTAATGTTTGGGGAAGCAGGGAGTGGTGTGGATGACCAGGAGCTTACCAAACAGTAGCTACTACTTTGTGGTTTTCTTGAATCAACTATGCAGACCAGCTGGCAGAAGAACTGAGAGAAGGAAGGGAAGGGGAGGCGATGACATCCTTTTAAGTGTTGGGCTTTCTGCTTCCAGAGGATCCCAAGCAGCGTCAGTCTCCCAGGACTTCTGGGGTCATTATTAGCACTGTTGGTTAAAAAAAAAAAAAAGCCATAGAAAAAGCACTTAAAAAAAAAACTTGCAGGATGAAGAAATAACCAGCAGGGACAAACTCATAGCTAACTTTTCAGACAGCACTAGGCTGCGTTGCCAGTAAAGTATTTAATTTGTGTAGTCCCTGCTGCATGATTTCAATGTGGAGTAAACAATTGCTTTTCTCTCTCTCTCCTTATCCTGAGGGGGGGAAATGCTGGCTATCGATTATAGCCGCTCTGCCTCTCCAAAAGGCACTCCTCTTTCTGTCCGGGAGGACTGGGTTAGAGACACTTTTTAAGTCAGCAAGTGGGGAACTTTTTTAGCTTGAGGCCTGCATTTTCTGCTGGAGAACCTTCTGGGGCCCGCATGCCAGTGACGGGTGGGGGCCGGAGGCAGAAGTGAGCGGAGCAATGAATGTAAATTTTACCTTTGAACAGCAGGCTAGTTTCTGTACATATTCTCACACCCCGCTCTATCTTCCATCTAGGCGAACAAGAGTCATGATCAGAGTCCAAGCACTCATTCCACCCAGGAAAAATCACTTGGGGTACAAAGCAGGGCCAGTGAGGAGTGTGGCCTGGGGCCAGGCAAAGAGGCCTGGAAGACACATTCAGCCCCTGGGTCCGAAGCTCCCCACCCCTATTCTACATCCGAATCCTTTTTGCTTTCAGTGTTTGTTTCAAATCTCTTAGGCAAAGTGTTAGTAAATTGCTGCTAGTTTCGGGTGAAGCACACAATGATTGGCATGCACCCAGTAGCAGTCAATTGCCAGGTGCCATGCACTGTAGAAGACTGGAATCACTCTGCATGTTGCTATTCCCCAGTGAAGCTAGAGCTGAGAGTTTCCAGAAGTGGTATACCCCACTGTTGAAAGGGTTGTCACCAGCTTGAATGACAATTGTGCAGTAGGTCAACCCATCCCTTCATCTGCTGTCGCAGGGACGATTCCCTCTTCCATGTAGGTATGATGACGGTTGATGCCTTTGCTGCTCCAATATCTTCATAACGAGCGTGATGGCCACCGGGACAGTTTCCGGCAGTGACTGCAAGGGAGCAGAGGATATTTCCAGGGTGACTGTGATTGGACAGAGGCTCTCCGGAACGATGTAACATGGGGACTACTTATTAAGGAACAGGGGTTTAAAAAGAGGTGGACAGGTGGATCTTGGGCTTGAAAAAATGGGCTGGAAAGGAGAGGAATGCCTGGATCATAAAGCGGGTAAAAAAACTTGTTAGCCAAAACTTTAATGCTTTCTTCTCTTCCTCTCCTCCTTTTTTTAGGATTTAGCATCCAGGAAGGAAAACCAGAAGGATTCCAGCCATGGCTCCAAGAAAAAGGAGCGGGCGAGGGATCTCTTTCATCTTCTGCTGTTTCCGAAGTAATGACCACCCGGAGATCACCTACCGGCTGCGGAATGACAGCAACTTTGCCCTGCAAACTATGGAGCCTGCATTGCCCATGCCTCCCGTGGAGGAGCTGGATGTTATGTTCAGCGAGCTTGTGGTGAGTGATAGCACTCTGTATCATAGAATCATAGAATAGTAGAGTTGGAAGGGGCCTTTAAGGCCATCAAGTCCAACCTCCTGCTCAATGCAGGAATCCAAATCAAAGCATTCCTGACAGATGGCTGTCCAGCTGCCTCTTGAATGCCTCCAGTGTCGGAGAGCCCACTACCTCTCTAGGTCATTGGTCCCATTGTCGTATGGCTCTAACAGTTAGGAGCCATATGACAATGGAACCAATTACCGTGTGTGTGTTTATTTATTCTGCTTAATAATAAAAAGTTGTGGAGGGGATGCCACTTAGAGTTCCACCCGTTGGCAATGTGCAACTGCTTGGCACCTCCTCCCAGGCTTGTTCCTCTTTTATGTGAGAAAATATTTAATTGCCTTGGCTCATAATAGAAAGGGTAACTTGGAAAATTTTCAGGGACAATGAAAGGCCTCACAAACTGAAGGTTTTAACTGGAACAAGTTGAGTTTAAATTAAAATACTAAATGTGTCTTTTTCTGAACTAATTCTTACTTGAGACTGCAGTTGGGTTTTTACATTTTTCCTGTTGATCTGTTTGTTGTTGTTGTTACGTGCCTTCAAGCTGATTACGACTTACGGCGACCCTATGAATCAGTGACCTCCAAGAGCATCTGTTATAAACCACCCTGTTCAGATCTTGTAAGTTCAGGTCTGTGGCTTCCTTGATGAACTCAATCCATCTCTTGTTTGGCCTTCTTCTTTTTCTATTCCCTTCTGTTTTTCCCAGCATTATTGTCTTCTCTAGTGAATCATGTCATTCTCATGATGTGTCCAAAGTATGAAAGCCTCAGTTTCATCATTTTAGCATCTAGTGATAGTTTTGGTTTAATTTTTTGTCTTTCTCGCAGTCCATGGTATCCACAGAGCTCTCCTCCAGCACCACATTTCAAATGAGTTGATTTTTCTCTTATCCGCTTTTTTCACTGTCCATCCTTCACATCCATAGATAGAGATTGGGAATACCATGGTCTGAATGATCCTGACTTTAGTGTTCAGTGATACATCTTTGCATTTGAGGACCTTTTCTAGTTCTCTCACAGATGCCCTCCCCAGTCCTAGCCTTCTTCTGATTTCTTGACTGTTGTCTCCATTTTGGTTAATGACTATGCCAAGGTATTGATAATCCTTGACAAGTTCAATGTCCTCATATCATCCTATATATTTGCTCTATCAATGGCTCCTAGCCATGAAGGCTATGTTCTGCCTTCACTATAAGAGGCAATACTGTATGCTTCCAAATACCAGTTGCTGGAAACAAGAGTACACTTGTGCTTAGGTCCTGCTTGCGGGCTTCCCATGGGCATCTGCTTGGCCATTGTGAGATCAGGATTCTGGACTGGATGGGCCACTGGCTTGACCCAGCAGGGCTCTTTTTATCTTCTTAAGATTCTAATCATGACCTCCCTTCCCCAGATTATAATTACAATCCCGCTTTTCTAAATCAAAATTGCAGATGATGGTAGCTTGTAAAGTTGACCATAGAATCTTAGACTTGGAAGGCACTTCAAAGGCCATCTAGTCCAGCCCCCTTCCAGTGCAGAACAGCCACTACTATTACAATAGGTAATTGTTAAATAGAGTGTATAGTGTTGACCATTGAACCGCACTGTCACTGAGTTTGTTTTCCATCAAGTCTGAAAAACTGTAGCTAGGGGGAGTTATGTCTTTGCCCAGTCTGGGAACGGACAGCCAAGGCCGTTGCTATGGTAACCATCGCGATAGACTGGGAAAAGTTCTAGCAGCTATCTGTGTTGAGCTGAGTCTTCTGTGTATTGCCTCTGAACTGAGAGGTTGTCTTCTGTGTTTACCTTTGGAGAGAGGTACCAGAAGGGGGGTGACTGAAGAAACTCTACATGTATTTACTCTTAAGCCTTTGGCCGTAATGTCTTAATAAAGACTCTTAACATGATCTAATGCTCTGAAGAAGTTTCTTGCTCAACTTAACTCCAACGTAATGTATGCTGTTTCACGCAACAACGCACACACTTCAACATATAGAGCAGTGTTTCTCAACCAGTGTGCCTCCAGATGTTGTTGGACCACAACTCCCATCAGCCTCAGCCAGCATTGCCCAATGGTCAGGAAAGATGGGAATTGTGGTCCAACAACATCTGGAGGCACACTGTTTGGGAAACACTGGTATAGAGGGTGAGACAGTGCCTTTGCCAAGGCTCCCATCCAGTGACGTGACCTGCGGCTTTAACTTTAAATAGACTTATGGGGTAATGTACCTAATAATTCGAGGAGTTGGTGCAGAATGCATCCTTTTGGAGAACAGAAGGTAAAAGAAAGAGAGACTGGCTAAAATGTAATTTCTATTTTATTTATTCTGAATATACATTCAGAAGCTGTCCTGCAATATAGAACTCCCAGTAAGATAGTTTATGATGAAGCTTGTGTTTCAACTTCCCATAGATCAGGGGTCACTAATCTTTTTAGAACTGTGGGCATATGTGGGTTTTTGAATGCCATGCCCTCCCCAACCCCCAAGAAACAGAAAGAAAGTGCTTATCCAGACTTCAGTTTTCCAAGGGATTGGAGTAAAAGTTGGATTCAGCAGAATTAATCTAGTCTTCAGAAACATAGAGCTGAAGGAGGAAGTGGGAAAGAGTGTCACTCTTTCAACTTTCTCTTTCTGTTGTATGTACTTTTCAGGGGAGAAAAAGATAATCATCCTCACCATCTCATGACCAACGGGGCAGAAAGTGTGTGTGTGTGTGGGGGGGCTTCATGGGCACCAGGGGAAGACCTCAAGAGCACCATTGTGCCCATGAACATCAGGTTGGCAACCCATTCCTATAGCCACACACCCTTAGATTTGCCATTTTCTCTCTGCGGAGGAAACCAGAGTCTAAGCGTGCAGATATCAGCAGTGCTTTCATCTGGCAAGGTGGCTTCCCCCTTGAGCTAAGCCCCTTGAGCATGAAAGGCCGTACGCCTGGGCATTGTAAGATTGTTGGCACTCATTGGCCTGAAGCCCTTCCGAGAGGGTGAGCTCCTTGTCTCACCGTCTGTCAGGGCTTCATCTGCTTTTTCCACCAGACAAGGAGAGAGGGCTGGAAGGAAAGAGGTTTTCACAAAAGGCAGCCGGCCCCAGTTTTGCTTTTATCATGGTGCAGTCTCCCAGCTGCTTTGGAACGCCTTGGGTTGCCAGGGTGATGAGGACATGCCTTGTTGACTTCCAGTATTTCAGTTTTTCCTCTCTCTTACTGGATTAATGCTGCCTTAAGACTTCAGGAGAGAATAGGAGAGGAAGCAGCAGGGTCATCTCAGGGGGGTGTGTGTGTGTGTGCTGGTGTGGCAGGTGGGTGAGCAAAGCCGTGGCCATGAGATCTTCTGTCAATCGCCAAGTGAATACTTTATTGGTGCTTGGTAGACCAGAAGGTTGAATTCTTAAAGGCTCTGTCCTGCCCCCACTTCCAAATCCTCTTGTGTTCCAGCCCCATCTGGCACCGGCTTTTGCATAATTCCACCAATTCATCTGTCCATCAAGACAGCGAGCTCTTCTACCTAGTGAAGCTGGGGAAGGGCCATAGCTTAGGGGTGTTGGCGCGAAATATCTTGTTGGGGGAGAGAGCAGCACATGCACATGGTCTCCGGTCAGTCGGCCCCAGATCAGCTGAGACAGACTGGAAAACGAGGGCTCCCACTTTCATTAATGGATGATGGAGTCATGCCCTTTAACAGTGGCGTGAGAGGTCGTAAATCAGGAAGTGCAGCTTTTTCTCATGGCTGCATCTCTGTGCCAGAGGAAATGTGGCCTGTTGGTTTCTCCTGCAGCTTTCGAAGCTGGAGCCTCTGCCGGTAAAGGTGGAGGCCCTGATTTCATAGAAACATAGGAAGCTGCCTGATATTGAATGAGACCATTGGTCCATCAAGCTCAGTATTGTCCACACTGACTAGCAGCAGCCCTCCAGGGTTTCAGGCACAGGTCCCTCCCAGCCCTACCTGGAGATGCTAGGGATTGAACCTGGGAGTGTTTGCGTGCAAGGCAAATGTTCTGCCACTGAGCTGTGGCCCTTCCCTGAGAATTGGGAACAGAAGTATAGTTTCCAAATCGTGTGAAGTATTAGTTCCCCTCTATTCAGCACTGGTTAGGCCTCATCTTGAATACTGTGTCCAGTTCTGGTCTCCGCACTTCAAGAAGGATGCAGACAAACTGGAACAGGTTCAGAGGAGGGCAAGAAGGATGATCAGGGGACTGGAAACAAAGCCCTATGAGAAGAGACTGAAAGAACTGGGCATGTTTAGCCTTGAGAAGAGAAAACTGAGGGGAGATAGGATAGCACTCTTCAAGTACTTGAAAGGTTGCCACACAGAGGAGGGCCGGGATCTCTTCTCGATCGTCCCACAGTGCAGGACACGGAATAATGGGCTCAAGTTGTGGGAAGCCAGATTTCGACTGGACATCAGGAAAAACTTCCTAACTGTTAGAGCCATACAGCAATGGAACCAATGACCTAGAGAGACAGTGGGCTCTCCAACTCTGGAGGCATTCAAGAGGCAGCCGGACAGCCATCTGTCGGGTATGCTTTGATTTGGATTCCTGCATTGCGCAGGGGGTTGGACTTGTTGGCCTTATAGGCCCCTTCCAACTCTATTATTCTGTGATTCTATGAAGAAGAAAATGCTTGGCAACCTGATCGTGGAGATGTGTTTGAAAGTGATTACCGATGTATGGCAGGGTTGGGAAACCTCTGGCCCTTCAGATGTTGTTGAACTGCAACTCACATCAGCCCCAGCCAGCATGGCCAGTGGTCAGGGTTGAATGGAGTTGTAGTCCAGTAGCAACATCTGGAAGAACACTGGCCCCCTTTCCCTGATGTACGGTGAAATCTTTGAAGTTCAATTGGGGTGGGGAGGATCAAGTTGGGTTTTTCAAGGGGAGCAGCTTTTCATTTTCCTACAGGGTCTTTGCCTGTCCACTTGATGGGTGAAAAAGTAGAGGAAAGTCTGCTCATCCTTTACCTTGTTCTGTGCGGTGGGTGTAATTTATATAGTTTGCAGTATTCCTCTCGTTTGGATGCAGAATTTTGATTTCATTTTACCAATGTCCATGCAGCCCTGGCAATATATTAAAGCCATAATGCATTTTAGCATGCAAAGTGTTATGGGAATGATATTCCTATAATACAGTATAATCCTCAGGGGGCACAAATGTATCTCATTGCAGTTAAAAAGCCCAGAACAAGCATAGCTCTGGGGCAGATTAACCCGGTTGGTTTGGGAAGGCACTTAAACCTCCCATGTCAGCTGCAACCATTACAGACGCAAAGTAGTTTAGATCATGCATTATGGATAATTCTTGGTCTTACCATAAGCTTCCAATCTGATGGAGGATGCAGTGATGATCAAAGCATGGCACAATGACATTGAGAACAGGTGTGCGGCTGAGCAGTCTTAAGCTATCCTCTGTGGAAGGTTGTAAGTGCCAACAGTCCAGTTATATGTGAATTTCCCCTCCAGTGGGTGCTGTGTCGATGGCAAAGGAGGGATCATGTCATGCCTTTGTGTTAATGGCTGTTAACCCATGATAGAATCTCCAGGTTTGGAGGCAGCATGCTTCTGAATAATCACTAGTTCGGGATACTGGCTTCATGCCCTCTTTGTGGGCTTCCCAGCAGCATAACCTCCAAGTTAGATTACTGCAATGCACTGTACATGGGGCTGCCTTTGAAGACGGTTCGGAAGCTGCAGCTCATGCAAAATGCAGTGGCCAGATTGGTAACAGGGACCAGACGGTTCAAACATATAAAACCAATTCTGGCCCGCTTGCATTGGCTGCCTGTATGTTTCTGAGCTCGATTCAAAGTGCTGGTTTTAACCTATAAAGCCTTACATGGCTTGGGACCACAGTACCTGATGGAACGCCTCTCCTGACACGAACACACCTCAACATCAAAGGCCCTCCTTCAGGTGCCTACTGGGAGGGAAGCTGGGAGTTTGGCAACAAGGGAGAAGGCCTTCTCAGTGGTGGCCCCTAAATTATGGAATGATCTCCCTGACGAGGTGCACCTGGCGGCAACACTGTTATCTTTTCGGCGCCAGGTCAAGACTTTCCTCTTATGCCAGGTATTTTAGCATGTGTTTTTAAATTGTTTTTTAAAAAAATTTAAACTGTGTTTTTAAATTGTTTTTTATGTTTTAAAATTTGTATATTTGTTTTTAATGTTTTTAATTGCTGTAAACCGCCCAGAGAGCTTTTGCTATGGGGCAGTATATAAATGTAATAAATAAATAATAAATAAATCTGAGTAGGAAACGGAGTGCTAGAGCTTTTGTGCGATCCAGAGGAGATGGTTGCGGGAATTGCCGTAGCTCAGTGGTAGAGCATCTCCTTTGCATGCAGAAGGCCCCAGGTTCAATCCCTGGCATCCTCAGGTAGGGCTGTGAGAGACACTTGCCTGAAACTCTGGAGAGCTGCTGCCAGTCAGTGTAGGCAATGCTGAGCTAGATAGGTGACCAGGAATTCCATGCAGATGAGTGAATGAGCTGGTGGATGGAGAGACAGATTGCTCAGTCCCTCTTCTGTCAGCCCACTTGTTTTCATCGTAGCTGCAATGGTATGAACGCTGCTTTCTCTTGGTAGAAGGCAGCAACTTGCAAAATTCATTATGTTTTTATGGATGCTTTGAGTTGATTTTGTTTTTATATGCTGTATCCCGCCTTCATATATTTTGATGAAAGTGCAGATTATAAATATGCAAATAAATAAACGTTCTTACTAGCCAGCTAAAATGAAATAACTTGCGTTTCCATGCTGATCGCAGAGGAGTGAGTTTCCATGTAGGCCGCAGAGAAGGAGAGAGACACACCGCTAACCTCTTAGCAGGCTAGTAACTTTTGTGGGCTTGTTTATGTGGCTGGTCTAGTACAGAGAAGAACATAGGAAGCTGCCTTATACCAAGTCAGACTATTGGTCCATCTAGCTCAATATTGTCTACACTGACTGGCAGCGGCTCTCCAGGTTTTCAGACAGGGAATCTTTCTCAGCCCTACCTGGAGATGCTGGGGTCGAACCTCGGACCTTCTGCATGCAAAGCAGGCCACTGAGCTATGGCCATTCCCCACTATTTCCTTACCTCCTCCTCGCTCCCCAGCCCTTGCCAATCTGTAATATGGGGGAGAAAATACCAGCCTCTAGTACAGATTTTGCTGTAAGATTAACAGGCTAATGTGAAGCATATCAGGCATTCATAAATTGCTAGCCCACATCTTATCTAGCAATTCTCAGCTGTGCAGATGTATCATGTCTGCCATGCATATTTGTCACTGTCAATGTAAAATCAGAGGTGGCCTCTATTTTTATATTAAGAGTAGTTCATAGCTTTCAATGAAGTTGAAATGTGTTTATAACTTTTTAATATTGAAAATGGATTCCATCTTAAGCTGAAGCTCAAAGAAATGTGTGCTTTTAAAATATATTTGCCTCTCCGCCTGCCCACCTGCCCCAAATTGCAAATGTTTTTAGATGGTAAGCTATTTCTGGCAGGCTAGTGCTAATTTTTATCTTTCTAAAACAGCAAGTGAATTAAGTGCCATTCAGTAACAGTCATAATAAAGAGGTGGAGAGTCTGAGTACCGCAGCAGTAGCAGCAACTCTGATGGCCAGATGTTCAGATTTTATTGATGCAGATGGAATGCTTTCCTCCATAATCTCTTGACTTTCTCGATAGAGGTGGTTGCCCAGCCTGTGTGTTTTCAGAACTTCAAGTGGTGTCAGCTGTGTTTACAGCAACACTTTGTTGTTATGTGCCTTCAAGTCGATTACGACTTATGGCGACCCTGTGAATCAGCGACCTCCAACAGCATCTGTCATGAACCACCCTGTTCAGATCTTGTAAGTTCAGGTCTGTGGCTTCCTTTATGGAATCAACCCATCTCTTGTTTGGCCTTCCTGTTTTTCTACTCTCTTCTGTTTTTCCTGGCATTGTTGTCTTTTCTAGTGAATCATGTCTTCTCATGATGCGTCCAAAGTATGATAACCTCAGTTTCATAATTTTAGCTTCTAGTGATAGTTCTGGTTTAATTTGTACTAACACCCAATTATTTGTCTTTTTCGCAGTGTCCATGGTATGCGCAAAGCTCTCCTCCAACACCACATTTCAAATGATTTTTATCTGATTTTTTCACTGTCCAACTTTCACATCCATCCATAGAGATTGGGAATACCATGGTCTGAATGATCCTGACTTTAGTGCTTAGTGATACATCTTTGCATTTGAGGACCTTTTCTAGTTCTCTCACAGCTGCCCTACCCAGTCCTAGCCTTCTTCTGATTTCTTGACTATTGTCTCCAGTTTGGTTAATGACTGTGCCAAGGTATTGATAATCCATGACAAGCTCAATGTCCTCATTGTCAACTTTAAAGTTACGTAAATCTTCTGTTGTCATTACTTTAGCCTTCTTGACATTCAGCTGTAGTCTTGTTTTTGTGCTTTCCTCTTTAACTTTCAACAGTAACACTATCTTCATTAATTAACCACCAGGTGAGATAGCTGACTTCATTTGATCCCCTGAATTGTTAAACTGGTTGGACAGTTCAGGGCTGCTTGAAACTCATAGGATTCTTCAAAGTGTCTCTTTTTATATATATATATATATATATATATATATATATATATATAAATTATAAAGCAAGGAGAGTGGCAGAGCATCTGCAGAAGGTTCCAGATTCAGTTCCTGGCATCTCTGTGTAGGGTTGGGAATATCCCCTGTCTGAAACTGTGGAGAGCCCAGCCAGTCAGCATGGACAATGCTGTTAGGTGGACCAATGATCTGGCTGTATATAAGGCAGCTTCCTATGTTCATAAGTAATAATACTGTATCAGAAGTAGGAAGAGAAGGATCTGTCAGTTTTGGATCTCTTAGTTACTCATTTTTTTCAGTCTAAAATTCGGGTCTCCACACTTCTGCAGCAATTTGCGAATTCTTTTTTCTTCATGGAGGAAAAGGCTATCAGTGGTTACTAGCCATGATAGCTATGCTCTGCCTCCATAGGTGCAGGCGGTATGCTTCCAGATACCAGTTGTTGGAAACCTCAGGAAGGGAGAGTGCTCCTTGCACACAGGTCCTACTTGTGGGTTTCCCATGGGCACCTGGTTGGCCACTGTGAGAACAGGATGCTGGATGAGATGGGCCACTGGTCTAATCCAGCAGGCTCTTTTTATGTTCTTATGTTCTCATAAACATTCTCTAGCATCTTAGTGCAAATTTCTCCTACTAAACACAATTTTGTATGCAGTTTTGACAAATGTACACATTTTTGCAAACCAGCCTTATAATGCATTTTGGCATGTTATTTTCATTAATGTATTCATATTTATGAACACTTTCCCCTGATATATTTATTTTGCAAACATTGGTTTGTTGGAGGACTGCACTGAAAAATTGGATTAATGTACATTTTGAGGGATGGCTATATTGTTTTGGAAAATGTGAACTGGATAGATTCAGCTCCAAATGCAAAATGAATCTAATTTCTTCCCCCATCCACTAGTCACAACATCAAATGGTAGAAATAGAAATCTAGGAAAAAATATAATGTAATCAAGCATCTTACAGAATTAATATTGTGTGTCTGTGAATGCAGACACATACACACATACTAGTAGCAAAAACATATCTTTAAAAAAGTAAAGCTAATGACATTGGCCAAGTAACCCTTGTAGCACATTCAAGGGGAATATTAGATGGTCCTTATCAAACTGCATCTCATCCCTTTTTTTTTTAAGTTGGAAAAACTACTTGGTTTTTAAATTCTTCTAACTAGCTGTCATCGTTTTCAGTTTCAATTGATTATAGGTCTTAATTTTAAAAAATTGTAGTAATGAATACTTAAGATGTGAAATGAGTTTTAAATGACACGCCAGCTACTGAATATTCACCATATGCATCATATAGGTAAACAAGTATTTATGTATCATCTTCCCCATAAAGACAGTGTGGTATAGTGGTTGGGGTGCTGGATTCACAGACTGGTGAGACCCAGGTTCAAATCCTCACTCACCCATGAAGCTTACTCGGTGACCTTGGAGCAGACAGCATCTCTGAGCTTCAATTACCTCTCAGGGTTGTTGTGAGATTAGAAGGGGTGAGGGAGAACCCTGTGTGCTGCCCAGAGTTTCTTGGAGGATTTTGTGGAGTATAAATTGGCACACTCACTTATCCAGTAGTGGTTAGTACTTGATTTGTGCTCAAGTTAAATGTTCCCAGTTTCCTTGGCCTTTGATAATATTGTTGTGTGCCTCCCCAATCTCCGAGCGGTGAGATTTCAGGGGTCCCTGCGCTCATCCAGGGTTTGGTTTCTTTTGGGAAGAAGATTAGCGGAGAGTGTGGTGTCTTTATGAAATATGGTTATTTATTTACATACATTCCAACCTGAGCTTAGGATGGAAGGGTTCAAGGCATCAGCAGTCCAATATCCAGCTTTTCCATCAGGGTTACAGGAGGCCATGGTGCAGAGAGTCAGTCTCTCTGCCTGCTTCCAGTTTCCAGCCTTTCTCCAGACACACTCTATACACACTCAAAGCATAAACCTCTCCTAGCTGCCAGGAGGGGGCGGGAGGCTCTCCTGAAGAGTTTCAATGACAAAAGGATCTTCCTGGCCCATTCACCAGTTGCTGGGCACCTAATAGACCCATTAACAACCTGGCCACACTATTAGCTTAACAAAATAAACTCCAGCAGAGCCAGCCCCTCACCCCAAGGCACAGGATTCCAAATCAGAGGCTGGAAGGAGACCCACAGGAATCATCCATTCCAACCCCCAAACTCACAACACTATACTGTAACCTGTCTTCTATGGCATTGTTGGGGAACAATTGGCACTCCAGGTGTTGCTAAACTACAGTTCTCATCAGCCCCAGCAAGCATGGCCAATAGCCAGGGGATGATGGGAATTGTAATTCAGCAACATCTGGAGGGCCAAAGATTCCCCACACCTGATCTATGCCTTACAATCATCATTTTGTGTTTCTCAAAGTAATTTCTGTCTTAAACTCTGTGGTGCCCAGAAATGAGCATGTAACTCAAGTGAGATGTACCAGATGCTTGAGCTGAGTAGAGATGCACTGCTCTAGTCTTGGGAAGCAATGGCTGTATTTTAATGTTGCTTTAAATGTGTGTGGCCTTTAGCTCTTGACTCCACATTTGCTTGCACTCAGTTTACACTTTCAACATAAGGCCACCTGCCCGCACATGCCAGCTAAATGCTGCTTGCATGCTGGTGCCCTGAAAAGACAGGAACTGTTCTCCCCAGTTTATGAAAACTTTCCTGCCTGACCGTCTGGAGAGGACTGCTGCTTGCAGCAGGTGACTAGAGAAAGGGCTGTTTTACAAGTTCAACCACAACCAATTAATATTTCTGCCTGACGGATTTCCCCCATCTCTTGCATTTATTGTATTATTACTGTGCATGTGTGTGTTAAGTACTACATGGCACCTCCTCATATTTTTACAGTAAGCCTTGCAAAGCAACTGCTGCAGCTAAGCTCTATATGCTGCAGTCATGAAACATCAACTGACACCACCAGGGCGTAACATTTGATACATTTTTAAGAAGCAGTACTTCAGAAGGCTTTTACCACTTCACAAACTAATTTTTATTGGTGGTTTGCTTTTGTTGCATCAGCAGCGTTGAGTCTTTCAAAGAGTCTCATTAACTTCTGGGAGGAAAATGCAGTGGTCGAGAGGAATGGGCAAAGCTCAACAGATGCAAAAATCAACTTTGGTCAGCAGAGAATCTAGCATAGGCACAGAGAGTGAGGGAGAACACACAGTTCAGTGGTTGAAGGTTCATTTTCCAGTTCATAAAAGTTCAGGGACTGGGGTAAGACAGACCCTTTGGTGCTGTAGACCTGTCTCTGCTACTAGTCAGAGCAGGCAGCAATGAGCTGATCTGGGATAAAGCAGCTTTTTATGGGAATGGGGGAGGCAAAGGGTTGGGCCAGTTCCTTTGGGCAGTGAGCTGTGATGTTCAATGGCAGGTCCATGAGAATAAGCCTGTTTGAGTCTACACCCAGCGTCTGGCTTGCATAAAATAGCTGCTTATGAAAACAGTTTGCTCACAGGAACCAGCTTGCATGAGAAAATTACAGCTTCACTCTGCACGGAAGAGGAGCTGCTCCCCTGTGTGAGTTTGTGGCTCTAATGTCCCGATGCTCATATGAGCAGTTATTTTTCTGGCGGTCTTCTGCTGGGCGTGCTGCTGAAATGGACTCGGATACCAATTTGGGAGGAAACCAGTAAGGGTCTATAGCCAAAGGCAGGACTGCCCATCAAGCAGCTTTGTCACAGATCACCCTACCAAAAGTCACCTCTGCTGAAAGAAGAGGCCTGGGAATAACATAGGCAGGCTTGTATCTGGACTGTGTCTACTGGTGGAAGCTCACATGATCGGATGCTTCACCACAGCAAAACAAAAAACAAACAAACAAAAACCCCTACATGTAGAAAACTGGCAGCGTAGCCTTGTTCCTGATATACTAGTGTTCTGTGTGCATGGAAGACCCACATTTATCCACCTCCGGTGAGAACTAGGCCTATATTCCACATAAGCAGTGGACAGTCTAGTTTTGTGTTGTATGAGGTGGGATTAAGGTTTATAAATAAGTATTACCATTGTGTAATATTAGAGTATCTAAAATCTAACTCCAGCCTTGCATAGTCTTCTAGTTTTTCGTCATCTACTACTGTCTTAGTGGTCCACATTTTGGTTTTCAGTTTTACAAAGCAAGAGTGCATTCTTGGGGGGGTCACTTAACACACATTAGATTGCCTTAACTGTTAAGTGTAACTCACGTGCCTTAAAGTGCTCCTGATTGTGCACTCCTTCTTTGTAAGAACATAAGTAGTATCTTGCTGGATCCAGACCAAGGCTGGTATTATTTACAAGAATACCAGCAACCACCAGATGTTATGACAAGGAACTTGTGGCCCTCCAGATGTTTCTAGACAACTCCTCCTATCATCCTTGACCATTAGCCATGCTGACTGGGGCTGATGGGAGTTGGAGTCCAGCAACATTTGGATGGCCACAGGTTCCCCATTTCTGCACTAGGTGATCGGCCAGAAATTGGTCTGGGATGTTGTCTGTCTTCTGCTGCTCACTCCCTATCCTAAAATGACTTCAAAACAAAGTATGTGCAAGCTGCTTGGAAAGTAAAACTTTGCCAATTACTATGTTGTGCTTTTTAGATTCATCCTTCTATACAATCTAATTTAGTGTTCCCATGTCCTTAAAAAACTTTCCAGGCTTTCATTCATGTTTTTTAGGCTTCACTGTGGAAGTCATTCATCTCCTCTAGTAGCAACTAGGTTCTACCAAGAAGTTGTGACAGGACAGAATTGATGTTTGTGGGTGTTAGTAAGATTCGTAACTTGAATTTTGAAGTTCTTCATAACTACTGAGAATTGATATGCGCTTTAAAGGGGCTGCACTGATCATTCACCTGTTTTAAATCATGCACATCTATTTTGTTGCTATTGTTTCTCTGAACTGTTACTGATGGTTTTGCATCATTAAAAACAACAATTGGGAATAGTCGCATGGATGATCTGAGCCAGTCAGGGATCATTTAAAGCAGGAGTAGGGAACTTTTGGCCCACCAGATGTTGATGAACTACAACTCCCATTCATTGGCGATCACTCGTGGCTGAGTAAGATTGTCTTCCAAGATAAGGTCTTTAACAGTGGGTCCGTAAGTGACTGTGGAGGCCAATTCTGGATCCACACAGCCTCCGACAGAGAAGATGGTCACGATGGTCACAACTCCCATTAGCCCTACAAAGAATGGCCAGTGGTCAGGGATGATGGGAATTGTAGTTGAACAACATCTGGAGAGCCAAAGGTTCCCCACACCTGACTTGGGGAACTAAATTGTAGATAATCAAATAACTAACCAATGAGGGTTGCCACTCTTTCAACTGGCAAACAATTTTGCTGCTCTCCACATTGTTAAAAAATTCTGTACACCTAAAAATGAGGTGCTGTTCACTGCTCACACCATGTTTAGATATTGAACAGAAACTAAAGACGGTGAATCTCTGTCTAATAAGTGGGGATAAGTTAGAAGGAGAGAGTCACTTTTTCCCAAAGTAACTAAAAGTGTTTCTCCTTTTTTCTTCATTCCTACTTATTACTCAGATGTCTTTCTTTAGCTTCTGGTGTAGATCTAAAGAAGGTGTGAACTTGTTTTCTTGGTAACAAGCAATTTGGCACAAGTCAACTGAAGAAATGTCAGGCAATGCTTTTATGTTAAAAGTTTAAGCATAAGCTGGTGATGCTATGAGTAACCAGCCTGCCTTTCTCATTGGATGTCGATTACATTCTTTTGTTCCGAGAGAGGTACATGCCTACTCTTGGAGATTTTCATTCAAGGGAGTGGAAATAGGTAGGATTGGAGTTTATTATTCATTAAATTTATATCTTAACCTTTCTCCCAAATGAGTCCATCTTTCTTGTACAAAACAATATCATAAAGCACTCTGAAACACACAATATAAATTGTAATTATACAGAATGATATATTATGATCTAGCAGTTTGCTGGATCAGATTAAACATTCGTCTAGTCCAACATCTTCTTTCCAACAGTGGGTAACCAGATGCCTCTGGGAAGCCCACATGATGGCAACAGTTCATCTCATCTGATATTCAGAGATACATTGCATCTGAATCTGGAGGTTCTATTTAGCTATCTTGACTAATAGCCATTGATAAACAATCCTCCATAAACTGGTTTAATAAAGCCATCTCAGCTAGTGGCCATTACAGTTTCTTGTAGTAGTAAACAATGTAAGTGATGCACTGTGTGAAAAAAGTGTTTACTCTTATTCTTCCTGAGCCTACTGCCCATAAATATGTAGGAGGTACATTCTGTGTGTGGATAGTGTAATTATACAGTTTATCAATAGGTGACTCTGGACTTAGTTGTATCTGGGTAGAGTTGGGAGTTGCCTGTTCTGTTCTTGTTGCGGAGAGAGACAATAAAGTTCTTGCCTAGCCTCCTGATTTGTGTGTCACAATATGATCACTAATTAGGCCTCTTATTGTTACCTAATTGGATGTATGCACAGTAGAACTTCAGCCATTTACTTGTTCTAGCTTTTATTATATTACATTTTAAATGTTATGGTGGCTTTTTGACATTTCAATCCTACCGTGAGCTGTTTTCGAAAAGTTTTATTGAATTGTGGCAGTATAAATTCTGGGAAGTGACTGATATTCCAGAGTGTATTTCTTTAACGTATCCATTTGGGAATTTAAATAATTCTTTTTATAGTAACACCAGACCAAATGTCTTCAAAAATTGGAATGCATTCATATCCCATCAATACCATGGAAGATCCAGATTTAAGAACCACTTGACATAACACTGTCTGCTTCAGTTTCCTGAGATTGTCTTATTGCTAGAAGGAAAACTATTGTGGGTTTTGCTCTGGAATTAAAAACATCCCTGCTAGTACTGGATACAAATAGAAAGAAACAGCAATTTTTCCTTGTCAAATTTGGAACAGGGAATAGGAAGTTGATGCGTATCTTGCCTTTATGTTTGTATACTGTTGTTCATCTATCGGGGCACATTTTAAATCTGTGATTTAAACTGTAGTTGATCTACTGCTATTAAATGGGTTGAAGCTGGCATTCCCAACAAACATTTGTTCAGATAACACACATGAAATTGACGATGTATGACAAAATGCATGAACTCCTTGACTGCATAAACCAATATGCTAAAAGCATAATGGGGAGATGCATAGTTTTGCAGTGCAGGCAAAGGCCTGGAACCAGTGGTACTGGAATAAGGGACAGAACATCCAGATCTACGTTCTCTTTTTCCATGTGTGTAACTGCATGGTGTGAACCGGGTGTGCATCATTAATGTTGACTTTTGCTAGCTATTGCCCTAATAGCTTCAAATAGAAGTGCTACTTATGTTTTAAATGATGTTGACACACCCATCCAACTGGGTTTTGGATGACATCAAAGGAAGATTAAAAATGAGCTTGTTGGTACCAAGTATTTTTTAAAGAGTAGATGGCATCCAGTTGTACGCTACTGTGGTGATTAGATGGTTTCTCCCTAAGTTTGATTGGCTTTCTGAATTGAAATCATTTGGATTTCCATGGGAAAATCAGGGCCACTGAGAGTTGCCATTGGGCAAGATATGTGATTGGGGCTCCCTTCCTAAACTTTCCCATAAATGAAATGTTATTATTTTCTTTATTAAACACGTTTTAAAGTGAGTTAGGTTTAACTGAGGCAAACCTTTAAGCTGTTAGCTGTTAAGCTGTTATGCCTAAAAATGTTTGAAAAATGCATCACTTTTTGGGTTGCAAAAATCTGATTTTTTTATTTTCAGGCTACTTTGTTTGCTGTTTCTAACAGTGTAAATAGTTCTGATATATTTTGCTTAGTACAGGACCTACAAAGAGGTCCAGAAAATTCATGGTGGTCCTAAATTTTCTGCAAGTACTGTACACTAGTGCTGTACACTATTATTAACTTGATGTTTGAACAACAAGTGTTTCATATTTGGTTTTATTTAGAAAAAGGAAAGGTTAAAAGTATGCAAATTTCTTCTGGTATGCTAAGTGTACAGGCAAATTAATTCACAATGAGTATTCAATAATGAGCTATGAGATCAATCTTATCCTTACCCTGAGTAGTGCTAGTGCTTCTACTTCAGCAGAATCCTCATTAGCTTTTTCTTCTAATAATGCTTGAGCATACAATGACTGCTTTCACTGTCTCTCTTATCACCACATGATGATTTTGAAACAAAACACAGGCTGGTGGGTTGTTTGGGTTTTTCTGCTTTTTCGTATTTTTCTTCCTTTTCTTTTTTCTTCTGTGTTCCAGACATGCATTTGTACACCATAATGTTAATATTATAGTAAAACAATGCCAAAACACATGTAGACTTGTTCCAACATATTCTAGTCACAGACCAAATAATAGGTGACACACACTCCCATGTATTAGCATTCTGTTTATCTGCCACTGTGGTGTACTACAACTTTAAGAGAACATTTGAGCATATCTTGAGCAAGTGTGAACTGGGCCTAGTAGTTCTATGAACTGGGGCCTGCTACTGGGGCCTAGTAGTTCTGTAAGCTGAACTGGGGCCTAGGAGTTCTGTAAGCTGAACTGGGGCCTAGGAGTTCTGGTCTTAACTTGAGACTCTTAAGGTGCCACCCTGGGCTCCTTCTGGGCAGAAGGGCTGGATATAAATTTAATAACTAACTAACTAACTAAATAATGTGTGTTGTACTTTGTCATATCTGAGTCATATTAATAAATGTTGGTACTTACAGAAGACTTGGATATGCTGAGATTTAGCAATAAACATTATAGCCACTGTTTGATTGAGATACCATAATTTATTTTGTAATGTGTTTTTTTCCTTCAAAATCCAGGCCCTCAGAGGCCAGGACCCTCCAGAGGTCTAGGCCTCGAGGATTTCCCCCCCACCCCAAGGCCTGCGGGCAATAAATGGGCATTGTTAACGCTTTGGTATATTGGAAGCAGGAAATGTTGTCCTTGAAATTATTAACAATCTGGACATGATGGCTTGCTTTGTACAAACAACCTTTTTTGAGACTGGGAAGGTAGTTATCAGTGTTTGCTATCAGCGATGCACATGTTCATCTTTTTGAGGTTTGGTCACCCAGCAAACTTGTTTTACAGGAATCATTAGTCTTGAAGCTATCTCTAGAAGCATGACGAGCACTACAGCAATACTAACCTTTTATTTGTTGCATTTCTGTCCCACCTATCTTCCAAGGCCCTCAAGGTGGCATACACAGTTCTCTCACCTCATTTTCATCTTTGCAACAATCCTGTGATGTAGAGGAAGTGCCACTGCTCAGTGGCAGAGCACAAGCTTTGCATGCAAAAGATCCCAGGCAATCCCTGGCATCTCTAGGTAGGGCTGGGAATGCCCCCTGTCTGAGATCCTGCAGAGCCACTGTCCGTTAGTGGCGACAACATTGAGCTAGATGTATTAATCATCTGACTCAATATAAGCCAGCTTCCTATGTAGACATTACATTGTTGGCATTCCTATGTGCGCTGCCAATGGAGGACCAGAGCACTGGGCTCTCACACACAAACCTTAGACTAACCAGCACCACTATACATTTAACACTGCACCTGCCCTACTGTAATAGATGACATTGGCGATATCAGCATGGCAGTGGTAGCACGTCCAAGAGAGTGGGACTGGTGCTGTAGTCAACGCTGCTGCTGGATTGCCCATGGCCATCATAAGCAAATCGGTAGCTTACCTGTCAGTGGTGGCAGGCTCTGCAGAGTCCCTGGTACTGGGAACATAGGATGCTGTCTTATATCAAGTCAAACCATTGGTCCATCCGGTTCAGAACTGTCTACACTGACTGGTAGCAGCTCTCGAAGGTTTCAAGCAGGACATTTGCAGTTGTTTCTGGAACAATTTTTTGAAAATGTAGCATGTAAATGAGCAGATGAATGACTTATATTTTTATCGCATGATAGAATGCCTCTGAGCACTTGTAGCCTTGACAAGGGGGAAAAGATAGCACAAGACTTTCCATAGCAGTGCCCCCTCCCTTTCTTTTAAATCAAAATACTTTCAGGGGTGAGTGCTTCCTTCCCTCCCACTCCCTTTCAGAAGGAAGATGCTCTCTATTATGTTTGTACAATATAACTTACTGAACAGTGCAGGGCTGGTATCACTGTGACAGAAAGAGGAAAAACCATCCTGTTGTTCCATAGGGGGAAAAATAGTCTGTGTGCCCTTTTATTGGCATTACCTGCCAGAACCGTGAAATCTAGCTCAGAAATTGTGAGTTTTGCAGGCATTGTAACTTTCAGGTTGTTTTAGCTTTGTCCTCTAGTTTGTTCTCCTCCCTCCGCTGTTGGAAGCAGTATGCCAGTTGCAGGGAATTACAACTGCGGAGAGTGCTGTGGCACTCAGGTCCTGCCTGGGGGCTGTCCATTGGAATATCTGGTTGGCCACTGTGGGAATAGGATGCTGGACTAGATGGGTCTTTGTCTTCATCCAGCAGGGCTCTTCTTACGTTCCGGTGTACTTGTTTTATCGATGCACTGTTGTCAGATTCTCTCATTCCCCTTCACCTCTGAATGCTAGAAGTTTTTCAAATTAAATCTGAAATTCTTCTAGCTTGTTGTATGATCCTGTAGAATGATGGGAAGAAAATTGTGTAGATTCTCTTGCTCTAATTATCATTTGTTATTTTATTTTATATTTACTTACTTTTATTTCTTCTTCTTTTTTAAGCAATTGTTTATTATTTTTATTCTGCTGTTCTGTATTAATATCTCTCCCATCCCCTTTTATGTGCTCTTGAGACTGTAAAACTTTATAGGAGGTGTGGGAAACCTTTGTCCTCCAGATGTTGTCGAACTACAACTCCCATCAGCCCCAGCAAGCATTGCCAATGACCAGGGATGATGAGAGCTGTAGTTCAACAACATTGGGAGGACCAAATGGTCTCCACACCTGCTTCATAGGAAGTCAAGCAAAACCTGTGTTAAAATTTTATTTATTTATTTATTTATTTATGATTTTATTTATATGCCGCCCTTCCCAGCAGGAGCCCAGGGAGGCAAATTTTTTTTGCTAAGGCTAGCCAAGGAATTCTGGAGCTAGCGAATAAAACCTCTTGAGCTTGTTCTACACAGTGTAAGCTTTGAAGCTAAATGTGGAAACAACTTTCCTGAACCTTGAAAGTAAATAGTTTTGTCCTCCAGGGATAAATAAGGTAGTGGAAGTAAGGTACCCAATTACAGGATTCCCTTAGTTAATATGTATGATGTTCTCAATGTGTTGTAGTTGGCAGCTCCTCAGTGGGGGAAGACTGAAACAGCAGTGGTGTTACCGGTCCTTTTTTTGTGATGGTGCTTGCCGGTGCAGAGTACCAACATCTCTTTTCTAACTGCCATTGGCAGCCATTTTGTGCTGGCACCCAGAGCACTTCTATCAAGATACGAGCATCGGCACCAGTGGAGGCTGGTCCATTAGGTAACCAATCATAATGTGCTATCAGCCAGCCCCTCACCTGCCTGCCACCTTACTCAAAAGCAGGGGGCGGCCCTGGCTGTCAGCTTCCTCTTCTTCCTTAGTCTCAATGTTGCCCTTGTAGAACTCAGCAGGGAGGAGGATGGAGACAGGACTAGTATTAGTTGGCTGTGTCTGTCATTGGCTCTGGCTCCAATTCCTGCTTGGGCCACCTGCATTCCACCTCACCAATCTCAATGGGCACCAGTCACTACTGACCAGCACCTCATTTTTTACCCCCCCCCCAAAAAAAGCACCACTGGACGTCACAATCTTTATATCAGAGCTGGAGAACCTCAGGCCTCAACCTCAAATGTTTTTAATTTTTTTAAAATTATGTTTTTAAATTGTTTTTTGTGTTTTAAAATTTGTATATTTGTTTCCAATGTTTTTAATTGCTGTATTTATTATTTATTTATTGTATTTATATACCACCCCATAGCCGAAGCTCTCTGGGCGGTTTACAGTAACTAAAAACATTAAAAACAAATATACAAATTTAAAACACAATTTAAAAATTTAAAACAATTTAAAAGCACATGCTAAAATGCCTGGGAGAAGAGGAAAGTCTTGACCTGGCACCGAAAAGAAAACTGTGTTGGCGCCAGGTGCACCTCATCAGGAAGATCATTCCATAATTTGGGGGCCTCCACTGAGAAGGCCCTCTCCTTTGTTGCCATCCTCCGAGCTTCCCTTGGAGTAAGCACCCGGAGGAGCGCCTTTGATGTTGAGCGTAGTGTACGGGTGGGTTCGTATCGGGAGAGGTGTTCCATCAGGTATTGTAGTCCCAAGCCGTGTAAGGTTTTATAGGTTAAAACCAGCACCTTGAATCGAGCTCAGAAACATACAGGCAGCCAATGCAAGTGGGCCAGAATCGGTTTTATATGTTATAACCGTCTGGTCCCTGTTACCAATCTGGCCGCTGCATTTTGCACAAGCTGCAGCTTCCAAACTGTCTTCAAAGGCAGCCCCACGTAGAGTGCATTGCAGTAATCTAATTTGGAGGTTACCAGAGCATGGGCAACTGAAGCTAGGTTATCCCTGTCCAGATAGGGGCATAGCTGGACCACCAACCAAAGTTGGTAGAAGGCACTCCGTGCCACCGAGGCTACCTGAGCCTCAAGTGACAGAGGTGGTTCTAGGAGAACCCCCAGAGAGCTTAGGCTATGGGGCGGTATATAAATGTAATAAATAAATAAATGTGGCCCTCCCAAACCTCCCTCCCTCTCTTCCTTGAGGCTCTCCCCAGACTACACCTGTTAGCAGCTCTGTCCTGTGCCCTCCTTGAGTGCTTTTGCCTGGCTGAGATATGTCCTTGAACTGTGATAATAACTCTTGTTTGCCTGAATTGGGGTGGGGTGGGGAGAGAATGCATGCAAAGGCAAGAGGGGCACTTGTTGCTCTGCCTACTTTTGCCTCTGGCCACACCCATGACTGGCATGCAGCCTCTGGAAAGTTACCCAAGAGGCACTGTGGCTCTTATTATTTATTTATTTATGTGATTTATATCCCGCCCTTCCTCCCAGCAGAAGCCCAGGGCGGCAGACAGAAGCGCTAAAAACACATCAAAACATCATAAAAACAGACCCTAAAATACACCTTGGGCTTGAAAATATTCCCCACCCTCTGCTTATATACGAAGCTGGAGGGAGTTCTGGTTTTACGGCATGTAAAGATCAGGCTCAGTTGCTGAACAGGCTGGAATGCTTCCCTTTTCATTGAGGCCCCATCTGCACTATGCGTTTCAAGCAGTATCATGCCACTATTAACAGACATGGCTTTCCCCAAAGCATCCTGGGAACTGTAGTTTGTTAAAGGTGCCGAGAGTTAGTAGGAGACCCCTATTCCCCTCACAGTCAAAGCTGCAATTTTTAGAGTGGCTTAACAACCGATCCCTTTTCCCCTGGGAACCCTAGGAGTTGTAGCTCTGTGAGGGGAACAGGGGTTGCACTCATGTCTTGTTTCTGGGTTTTCTACCAGGGCTACGATAAGAACTACAGGGTGCTGGACTAAATGGGCCACTAATCTGATTCCACAGGCTCTTCTTACGTTCCTGCTTTGTTTGTTTCTCCTTTCTTTCTTTGTGTTATATTTGCAATTTAACGCACCCCCCCCCTCCGATTTAAAACAACAGCAAATTCAGGCTGGCATGAGGCCTGTTCAGAGACAATTTATTGGATAAATTGGCAGGATTGGCTCTGAAATCTTGAGATCTGGAAATACTAACCTTTTTTTCTATTTGCTCTTGAGCTTACATGCACAAAGGTGCCGGCTAGATTTGTAGTCAGCTAGTGTTGTGGGGGTTTTCTCTTTCTACCTATCTAGCACGCAGGCTGCAATCGTGCCCCAAAGAACAAATGCAGATGAGCTATGGAGCTAATTGCCAATTGGCATCTCCTGCTCACTAATTAGTCTGCATCATGATTGTTAATTGAAACTGCATGGAAGTGGAGCTTGTGTACAGATTGCTTGAGGGATTTCATGGCAGGATTTCAAGCTGGGGTGATGAATAATGTGTTCCATTGCTGCTGTAATGCCTTCTTTTTTAGGAAAGCATAATTTCCCTAATTCAACCTGATTTTAAGAGTCTGTGATGTGGATACCACTTTTGGTTCCCTTACAGCCATTTAATGTGGCTATTGCAGGGCTGGCAGTAGCTTGGAATTCCTGTCTGTGCCAGCTGCCTCTACTTCCTGGCCAGTTGTGTCAAAAACTCTGAGGTTTTCTCATGCACAATTCCAAGAGCTTGATTCTTGTATGTAGGATTGCTAGCTAGCCAGTATCGTGCATGGTCAGCCTAACCTACCTCCATGAGGTTCTTAGGCAAAAATGCCATAGTGACACCCGTGTGCTGATAACCTGAAGACCCTGGATTACTGTAACAGGTTCTATATGGGGCTCCCCTCAAAACTGGTCTAGAGGCTGCAGCTGTTGCAGAATGCTGCTGCAAGTTAGCTTTCTGTTGAGGTGGCTTACCATGAGTACTGATTTTGAAAACTGCATTGGGTATCTGTTGTTGTTGATAGTTGCAGTTTTGCACTAGTTGCAGTAGTCTCCCAGCACCACTTTCTGGGACCTGTCCGCCAGGTAGGACCGGAGCCACCATAGAATGGTGCCTCCCAATCCCATCCCAGCTAGATAGCCCAGAAGGTTACCATGGTTGATTGTATTGAAAGCTGCCAAGAGGTCCAGCAGCAACAACAAGGATGCACTCCCCCATCTGATGCCCGGCGTAGGTCATCAAGCAGGGTGACCAAGGCAGTCTCTGTCCCATGACCAGGCCTGGAGCCTGATTGGAAAGGGTCTAGATAATCCTATTCATCCAGAAAAAACTTGGAGCTGAGCAGCCACTATCCACCTTGCCCAAAAAGGGGAGATTAGAGACTGGGCAGAAGTTGTTAAGATCCGCAGGGTCTTCTTTAACAGAGGTGCTATCATAGCCGCCTCCAACAATGTAAATAAATAATGCCAAACCCTGGTTTGTGGTTTCCAAACTATAACATCATCTGACCATGGTTTGTGAACAGCCACCAAGATAGGATTAGGAACTGTGGTTTGAAGCTGGCTTGCAAACTACATTTTTGGGTAACCTGTGGTTTTGGCATTGCAGCCAAATCAGCAAACAGTGGTTTGAGATGTGACTCCACCCTTAAGAGAGTGCTGTTTTGGAAGCATCAGATGATTGGGGGCTGGGAAGAGGGAAACCATGGTTCGCCTATATATCTGGAACACAAATCACAATCTGTAGTCCAAACTACAGTTTAAGAGTGGTTCGAACGTACTCTGTATGCACTTAACAAGATTTGTATGCTGTGATTGATGGGGAAAGAATGGGTGAGTGAGACTCGCAGAGATGTAATGAGCTGAAAGGGGTCACAGAATTCACCCCTTGCCTTATTTATCATCTGTGATTCCTCATAGCAACTTGTCTCCATTTTCAGAGAACCATTTATAGAGTGACCTGAGCTTTGGAAATTAATTTGGAACATTCATCTCCTAGTGAACCATGGCAATACCTTGCCTTCAGTCTTGTAGATCATCTCTAGTCTAAACAAGCAAAAGGAAAGAGGTGCTTATCGCTTTTCCATAGATTTCAGTAGCTGTGAAATTTCCTCATCCCAGCACACACAGTTAACAGACCCTCCTGTCTACAGAGCTTATAAAGCAGCCTTCTCCAGCATAGCACCTTCCAGATGTTTTGGACCTCAACTCCCTTCAGTCCCAGCCAGCATGGCCAGTGGTCGTGGATGATGGGAGTTGGAGTCCAATATCATTTAGAGGGCGCCAGGTTGGGGAAGGGTACTATAAAGGATGCAGGAGCCCTTCAGAAAATGCCTCATGGACAAGTTGAGCCAGGTCTTGCACTAGCACTTTTTGCTGTTGGTTGGAGAGGAAAGCAGGAAAACCTTGTACAGAGACTGTAAAACCTTGCTTTGTGGCAAACTGTTGTGGAAATTGTCCTGCATTAGGAAGGGACGTGGGCTTGTGAATCACAGTGTGGCCCCTGAGAGATCTAACCCACCAGGCATGATTGTCTAGGCGCGTTGTCAAGTTGAACTTTCAGAGGCAGGATGCTGCTGAATACCAGTTGCTTGAAACCGCAGGAGGGGAGAGTGCTGTTGTGCTTGCAGACTTCCTCTTAGGGCATCTGGTTGGCTGTTGTGAGGACAGGATGCTGGACTAGATGGGCCACTGGCCTGACCCAGCAGGGCTGTTCTTATGAGGCTCCTTATACGATGGTTGTATCTGTTTATGGATTAGGATCCTTCCCCCACCCCGCCCAAGGTATCCGCATCCTACAGTTCATTCTGGAAAAACACCGTAGGGTGAATATTAGGAACTGGATGTTATGATTTGTTAGTGTATCATCTAGATCAGGGCTGGTTAACTTTTGGCCCTCCAGCCTTTTGTTGGACTTCAGTTCCCATCAGCCCCAGCCAGCATGAGACCCTTGGCTTCAATTGTGGAGTGCCACAGGGTTCTATCCTCTCCCCCATGCTATTCAACATCTATGTAAAGCCGCTGGGGGCCATCATCAGGAGATTTGGGCTGCAGTGTCACCAATATGCGGATGATACTCAGCTCTATCTCTCGTTCAAGTCCTCACCAGAGTTGGCTGTGGATACCGTGTCCAAGTGCCTGGAATCCAT
Organism: Rhineura floridana; assembly: GCF_030035675.1. NCBI lineage: Eukaryota > Metazoa > Chordata > Lepidosauria > Squamata > Rhineuridae > Rhineura > Rhineura floridana. The sequence goes on along the minus strand of NC_084481.1, from coordinate 228,113,905 downwards.
AAGTGGATGGATGGGAAGGAATAGGCTGAAACTAAATCCCGACAAGACCGAGGTGTTGCTCGTGGGAGATAGGAGAAGGTTGGGAGATATAGACCTCATGTTTAATGGGGTAAGATTGCCCCTGAAGGACCAGGTCCACAGCCTCGGGGTCGTTCTTGACTCCCAGCTGTCCATGGAGGCTCAGGTCTCGGCAGTGAGCCCGGCAGCTTGGTATCAACTCCATCTGATCCGGAGGCTGCAACCCTACCTTCCTGCCCATCTTCTCCCACGGGTGACACATGCCCTGGTCTCCTCTCGCCTAGACTACTGTAATGCGCTCTACGTGGGGTTGCCCTTGAAAACGGTCCGGAAATTACAGCTGATACAGAATGCGGTGGCACGTTTGATTAAGAACGGCCGTCGCCGTGATCATATCACTCCGGTGTTAGTAGATCTACACTGGTTACCAGTTGTTTACCGGGCCCAATTCAAGGTGCTGGTGTTGACCTTTAAAGCCCTATACGATTTTGGCCCAGTTTATCTGAAGGAGCGCCTCCAGCATCACCAATTATGCCGCCTGACAAGATCAGCCTCACAAGACCTTCTCTCGGTCCCACCAGTTAAAACAGCTAGACTGGTGCAGACTAGAGAGAAGGCATTTTCGATTGTGGCCCCCACCCTCTGGAATTCCCTTCCTTTCGACCTCCGCCATACCCCCTCCTTGATAGGTTTCCGCCGAGCCTTGAAGACCTGGCTGTTCAGGCAGGCCTATGGGATCTCTGGGGTGGGTTAGTTTTTAATGTTGTTGATTAATGGAAGAGGGGTGATTAGTTGATTATTGAGTGTGGTTTGTACTGGTTTTATATTGTATTTTATTTTATTATGTCAATGTACGTCGCCTAGAGTGGCCGTTAATTCGGCCAGATAGGCGACTCAAAAATATTTTTTTATTATTATTATTATAATAGTCAGGAATGATGGGAATTGTTGTCCAGCAACATCTGGAAAGCCAAAGGTTCCCCAGCCCTGACCTAAACAGTTAGATTAGAGCAGTATGCACAGTCCCTTTGCCTACATCTGATGATCTGTGTGGTTTTGTTTGTAGTTGCAGGGGTAGTTACATCTGTCTGTTGCAGCAAAAACAGATTATTGTGGCCACCTTACATTGTGGCTCAGTGTTAAGAGTACATGCTTTGCATTCAGATGATCATCATATGCAGATATGAGGTGTGCTGCTCTAAGGCGCCTGCAGAGAAGAAAGTTCAAGAGTCACAGCCTCTTAAATCAGCTGTTAGCACCAAAGTCAATCAGGTCACAAACCATTTTTAGGATAATTATTGATCCCGGCTAAATCAGTTAAGCTGGTGGAGAAGGGTGTCGTCGTCTTCAATAACTGTAATGCCTATCCAAACGATTCATTTGATGTTTTCATAACATACAACTTTTATGTCCTCTGTTTCTCTTTAGGATGAACTCGACCTTTCAGATAAGCATAGAGAAGCCATGTTTGCTCTTCCAGCGGAAAAGAAGTGGCAGATCTACTGCAGTAAGAAAAAGGTAAGAGACTTTAGTAAAATAAAAGTTTCTCCCCATCTCTTCACTTTTTCTTCTATGGAAGAAGTTTGAAAAACGAAGAGACTCTTGCAGGGTGCTTTGAATCGTTCTAAAAAAACCACTAAAGGAAATATCCTAAATCAGTAACCAAGAAAAGGCAAATCATGATCTGATGCTTTAACATCAATTTCTGTTTGTATTTTCTGTGAATATTGCAACCCAAGTTCTGCTTCTATGCACAAGGCAAGGTTGGTATTGCCATAAAACAATTACTAAAATCTTAGAAATCTTGGCTTTAAAAATGACAACACTTGCAACTATTAAAATGCCAGTTAAAAATAATTACTGGATCTGACACCAGAATAGAAGCAATCTTTCCCTTCTGTACTAAAGAACCTTCTGTGGAAGATCCTGCTGCTTCTTGTCTGAGCTTGGAGACTGGAGGAAGCTTATATAATTTCATGGAATAAAAATTATGCCCCTAAAGCATCTTAATTTGGCTTGAGTAATGAAAAGGCAGGGCTTGTAAAATACAACCCTGCAAAAGGCCAACTCTTTTTAATATTCTTTAGGGTGACTCACGACAATAGGGCATGAAAGTATCCTGCATGATAAAAGCAAAGTAATGCTTTTTTGGGGTGGGGGGGGAGGAAGGAAATTATCTTGCCAGATTTTTATTGCCTGTTAGATTTGCATGCACATAGTAGAATCCATGTTGAAATAGTGGCAATTTTTCCCAGGCTAGTGGGTGATGCAGAATTTACACCTAGCTAGCAGCATGAGGACGTGTTTGGTTTAAAAAGCAGAGTGTAACTGAAGCATAGCTGTATTTACGATGACAGGCCATCTGAGTGATCAGTGACTAGAAAGTGAATGGGACTTGGGAGGAATGAGGCGTCTCTAGACAAAAGATGGAGGGAGATGGAAATGGTTCTTTTCAAACAATTTAAAAGTACGTCTGATAGGAGAAACAGCTGCTCACTGGACGTTGGGCAAAAACCAGTGGTAAGTAGACTTGGGATTAGCCTAGAGCAGCTTTTCCTAGATGGTAGCCTCCAGATGTTTTATTAGAATGCAGATGTTTTATTAGAATGCAGCGGAAGCAGTGTCGGCGGAGTGAGGGAGGCGCGCTGGCGTTCCCAGGCCTTCTCCGGCTGGGTGCCCCTCCAGCGCGCGCCCTCCCAGGGCATGGACGGGGTGGCTGGCCTCGAGTGTGCGCGCATGCGTGCAAGCCCAGCCACCTCGTCCATGCCCCTGGGACGGCGCGCACCAGAGGTCCGCACCCCCCCCCCGCACTCCCGCTAGTGACGCCGCTGTAAACGGTCCCCTGGAAACTGACCTTCTTTGTGGAGCACTGGATGTGAATTTCTTTATCTTAAACTCTTTTGGGTTGTGTCCAGCTAAGTTCTGCTCAGAGTAGACCCATTGAAATTGATTGGCCCAAGTTGGTCATGACCATTCATTTAAATGGGTCTACTCTGACAGCGACTAGCATTGTATGGTATCGGACCTGTATTTTGCCCAGAAATTCCCAACTTATCTTATGTCACAGTTAAGACAATAAATGCTGGAATGGAGTGGACCAGCCCGTATGCCTTCATTCACAAATCCATGAGCTAGGTTGGGGCTGAGAATGACTCAGCAGGGACCTCGCTGATTATCTAGGCTCGGGGGGGGGGGGTTGGTGGTAGTGCTCCTTTCAATACTTTGTGAATGCTTGAGCCTCGTAGAATCTGCCAAACAGAGGAGCAAAAGATCTCTGTCTAATTGTGCCCTCTTACCACACTTGTTGCAGAGGAGTCTGGCTGCCCTCTTGGGTCAGCTGGGCTTTTCTCTCTTCTTTCCCTCCCACCCCCACCCCCTTTCTCCCCTTGGCTGCCAAACGTTTGTACTAATCTGCGCTGTGTGAGTAATCAAGGGGATTCCAAATGATGGAGAACAAAAGCAATCCTGATTTAGAAGGATTTGATTACATAATGGTGGCAGAGTGAGCGTGTGTGTGAGAGAGAAAGCGCTGCTGGCTTGGCTGCTTAAAAAAGAGAAAAGTTAAGCTCTAGAGTAGTAATAGCAGGTCCATGGGCACTGACCCAAGGAACGAATGTAGTGTACCATTTAATAGAACCGCCTTGCAGCGGCTGCGATCAGGAGAAGGATTTTCGGATTATGATAGAAAAAGCCTTTGAATATTTTTTTTTTTAGAAAGCCCTAATAAGAGAGGGAAATAAGGATGCTGAGATTGCCTCATCAGAGGGATAAAGCAGAAATGTAAAAGCAGTATTGTTGCTCTTGGGGTTGATTTCGCAACTAATCGCCAAGTGCTTTCTTCTCTGGTAGCCATCCTCGTTCCTAGAACAGAAGCCGCCAGTCCAAGGGAATCGAGACACAGCAGGGCTTTTAAAGCTGCTTACACACTAGAGATGGAAAGTTCTGTCAATTTTGGTTCTCTCAATTTCTCATTTTTCCAATCTTAAATGGTGTTCTCCACATGTCTGCAGCAATTTGATTTTTTTAAAAATCCTCATGAAAATTCTTCAACGTTTTAGTGCAAATTTCTCCTAATAAACACATTTTTGTAGGCGGTTTTGACTAATGTATATATTTTTGCAAGCAGTTTCTTGTTATATAATGCACTTCTGTATGTTGCTTTCATTCATACATTCATTTGTATGCAGACTTTCCCCTAACAGTACAGCCTTTCCCAACTAGTGGGCCACCAGGTGCCGTTGGACCACAACTCCCATCAGCCTCAGCCAGCATTGCCAATGGTCAGGAAAGATGGGAATTGTGGTCCAACAACATCTGCAGGCACACTGGTTGGGAAAGGCTGCCCTAACACATGCATTTTTGTAAATGTTGTTTGGTTGGCGAGCTGCGTTGCAAAATTCGAACAAGTGTGAATTTCAAAGGATGGCTATGCTTCAGTTGTCTCATTTTTTTAGAAAGTGCAGATTTGATGAATTGCCCATCCCTAGTACACGCCATACATTTAAAGCACATAGCTTCACCCAAAGGATCCTGGGAACTGCAGCTTGTTAAGGGTGCTGGGAATTGTAGCACTGAGAGGGATCAACTACAGCTCCCAGGATTCTTTGGGGGAAACAAAGTCCTTTAAATGTATGGTGTATACACAGCCTAAGGCTTCGTTACTACAAGGTTGGGAAAGAGGGAGTGGATAGGTTGTGTTTTGTTCTAAATCGAGGGGAACCAGCTCTTGTTTTGCATGTTGTCCTAGAAATAAAGGGGGCTCCCATGGACACTTGTAGGTACTATCACACGTTGGCAGGATTGCCATGGAAATTTGGGACTCTTTGGGTTTGTCTGCAGGATTAGGCATGCTGAGAACGAGACGGTTTTGTCTGATGCTGTAGTCTGGATGGCAGAGGGCACTGCATAGAAAACCCAGGAGCCTAGCTGCCCTACTGCACAGCAGGGGACTGAAGGCCTAAGTTTTCAACCTTCTCCCTATAGCCATGAGGGCTAGAATCTTTTCGTTGCTTGTTTAAAGTGAAACCTAATATTTTCTGAGACTCCCAGCGTACGTGGACTGTGTGTTGAGACTTAAAGGCTCAGAACTGGATAGAAAGGGGGAAGAAACCCTTTTGCTGCTTCCAACCCCACAAGCCTTGTCCTAAGCCAGATACAGAAGCCACTTGGATGTGGCACATGGCATGGAATTGGCAAAGCCCACTACATACCCTGAGATTTTCTGAACTCTTCCCAGGCTACAGGAGGTCTGCCTGAGGATGGAACCAGATTTTAAGCATATAACAAGAGTCCTGCTTAGATCAGACTGGCAATCCAGCCTGATCTGCATCTGTGTTGGAATTGCTTTTTAAGATGTATTTAAAGCTTTTTTTTTAAGATGTTTTTAAAGATGCTTTGTTTTAATATTTTTGAAGTCTGTTTTTTAAGATGTTTGAGAGTGTTCTTAGTGATGTTGCTTGCCGCTCTGGGCTCCTTCTGAGAGGAAGGGTGGGATATAAATCTAATTAATTAATTAATAATATTCCAAAGTCCTGTTCCTCATAGCGGGAAGTTCACAAGCAGGACAGGATCAGCCCAAGACATTTTGCTGCCTGAGGCGAAGGTCAAGGCGGTGGCCCCAGAATCCAACCGGACTGGCAATTGCAACTTGCTTCAACATTAACAAAAGGACAACATCTTCCACCATAAAGGCAGCAGGCCAGGTTAGCAAGTGTAGAGCAGACTAGCTTAGGGGACTCGGCTTCCTCTCTGTGCCTAATAGGAGCATAAGGAGAGCCTGCTGGATTAGGCCCATGGCCCATCTAGCCCAGCATCCTGTTCTCATAGGGGCTAACCAGGTGCCTATGAGAAGCCTTAAACAGAGTCACAGAAGCCTATGGGAAGCATGACCTGGGTGCAAGAGCACTCTCCCCTCCTGCAATTTCCAGCAAGCTGGTATCCAGACTTAGGCTGGAGGCAGAGTACAACCATTATGGCTAGTAGGTACTGATGGCCTTCTCCATGAATTTGTCTAATCCTCTTTTAAAGTCACCCAAGTTGGTGGCTATCGCTGCCTCTTGTGGCAGCGAATTCCATAGTTTTAACTATGCACTGCGTGAAGAAGTGCTTTCTTTGGTCTGTCCTGGATCTTCCAACGTTCAGCTTCACTGGCTGTCCACGAGTTCTAGTGCTTTGCAAGAGGGAGAAAAACTTTTCTCTATCCACTTTCTCCATGCCATGCATAATTTTATACACTTCTGCCATGTCACCTCTTATTCATCTTTTCTCTAAACTCAAATGATAGAGCTGGCCCTCTAATGAGGGCAGTTGCTGGTAACGGGTATTCAAAGGCATACTCTGATCCTGGAGGTAGTCGGTAGTCATTGTGACTAGCAGCACATGATAGCCTTAAGTTCCATCAATTTGTTTCGGCAAATGGATACTCGCAACCTTGCAGTGATTGAGAAGGTGGTGGATACTTAACTCCTCCTATGCCTGCAAATGCTCTCACCTGCAGTTTCCCCCACTTCAGACAGATTGATGTTTTCTGGTTTGAGCCCCCGGGTGGGGGATTTAAAAATAAGCAATGGAATGGTGCTTTGCAGGAGCAGGTGATGTTATACTTAGGAACATAGGAAGCCTTATATGGAGTCAGACCATTGGTCCGTCTCGCTCAGTATTGTCTACATGGACTGGCAGCAGCTTTCCAGGGTTTCAGGCAGGGAACATTTCCAGTTCTACCTGGAGATGCTGGGGATTGAACCTGGGACCTTCTGCATGCAAAATGGATGCTCTAACACTGAGGTACTGCCCTTTTCCCAAAGCATTAAATAGCTGGCCTCTGAAGCTCTTCTGCAAATAACCTTCCCAGCTTCTGTTGAATCTCTGTGTCTCTCTGCTTACATGTAGTTGTACTCCAGAGATGGTCAAGGATAAAAAGCAGAATTAACTGACTCCCAAGAATTGCAAGAGATGTACCTGCCTTCTAGGAACCCTTCAGTGATTTAAAATAAAAATAAAGCAGTGAAGTAATGTATGCAAGTCGCCTGTAAAATGAGAACAGGGAACGAAGGAAGAACGTGCAGTGACCTGAGAATTGGTTCAAGCCAGATTATGGATGTATTTTAATAATTTAGTGAAAACAGCCAGATGGAAATCACTGCAGCTATTAAGCAGGAGATTTGAGAGAATGAGCACTGTTGCCTTCTAAATCAAATGCATAACCTTCCCCAACCTGATGCCCTTCTGAGGCTTTGGACTGCAACTTTCATCAGCCCCAGCCAACTGTACTCTGTACAGTTGTACTCTAAAACATTTTATTCATTGCATTGCATTGATATCCCACCTTTCCTCCAAGGAGCTCAAAGCGGCGTACATGGTTCTCCCCCCCCGTTTTATCCTCACAACAACCCTTTGAGGTAGGTTAAGCTGAGAGGCAGTGACTGGCCCACGGTCACCCAGTGAGCTTCATGGTCTAGTGGGGATTTAAACCCTGGTCTCCCAGGTCATAGGCCAATACTCTAACTACTTTGCCACACTGGCCCGCCCTTCATTAGGTTGGGGAAGGCTGATCTGGTGTTTCCTGAGAAGAGTTTTTACTTGCACAGTCCAAAGCTGTTGAGTTCTAAAAGAGTAGCTGGCTATTAACCGAGAACAAGCAGCAAGCTTTTCTTCTGAGCTATGAAATCAGCAACTTTATCTTGTACAAAAAAGAGAACAGGGCCTCTCTCACACACACACTCACACACACACTCACACACACCCTTGGGTATTTAAACTCTACCTTAGTGGATAAAAAAATCCAGTTACCAGAGAGCACATGATAAAAATCACAGAAGACTAACAATAATGACTGCTTTGTATAGGTGGAAAACAACTGAAAAGCCAGTTTGTAGGGGACAAACAATGGGTGAAGACTGTTGTACTTCTGCCTTTCCTGGAGACACCTCTTTGGCTGCTGATGGAAAAGTAGTGCTGGATCATTTGGTGATCTGACCCAGCAGGGCTGCTCTTCTGTCCTTACAAGAGATGGTAGTGTTTCAATAGGAGAGCCTTTAGTAATCTTTTAAAAAACAGGTTTTTTAAAGGTTCCACTTACAGTACCTGCTCTTCATTCTTCCCATCCCTGTAGTGGCTTCCCCCTACTTCCAGTCTGTAGCCAAAAAAAGCATCTGTTAGCAATCTTTACGGTTTTAAACTGAAGGTTTTAAAATTTGATCATGAAAGGTATTTGATCATACTGTATTTGCTTATTTTGTGTGTGTAAAAATACAATACAGAAAACGTGGGAAATGCAAGACTTTGGGGTGGAAAATGAAGCAGAGAAAGGCCAGTACAAGAGGAAATAATAAATTTATGAGATGCTGATTTGAATCCTGTCCTGATCAGATCAGGAAGCAGGAAGAAAATGCTGTTAAATTACAGCCTGTCTGGGAAACAGTTGTACTGTCGGGGAGGTGGGGGGAGGGCAGAGCCTCTGCTCTGCATGCAGAAGGTCCCTGATTCAATCCCCGGCATCTCTAGCTATGTGCCCCTCTCTGAAACCCTGGAGAATGGCTACCCGTCAGCGTAGACAGTTCTGAGCTGGATGGTCTGACTCGGGATAAGGGAACTTCTTACACGTTGTACACGTTATCTCATTCCGCAAAGGCCCAGAGGAAAGGATTGTGCTGGAAAACACTTCTTCGTTTCCTCTTTGGGGAAGGCATTTGCAGTAAGTGATCTTGACCACAAGAACGGAATCCACAAACAAAACAAACCTCCAAACAATCCTAAACTATTTAGGGGCCAAGAGTGGATCATATCTCTTGGAGAACTGGCATAACTCGCTAACTGGAGTCGTGCCAATTTTTTTTACCATAGGGAATCTGTTGGATTCTTCTCTCTCTCTCCCTCCCCCCCCCAGCCCAGTTTTATCCATTGCTGTCTGAAGGCAGGCAAGACTGCTGTAGCAAGCAGTGCTGTTGATTGTGTTTACAACCCAGGCTATAGCTGCCGCATATGTGTGTGAGACAGACAGACAGACAGACAGACAGACAGACAGGAGTTTTGAAAGCAACAAACAGAACTTCACTCAAGCTTGCTCTGGATCCCTATAAGGATTCCGTTAATCACCTAATATATATATATACCACCACTACTTAGCTTCTGCAAATGAAGCCCTTCTGAGCATTCCATCCTCAAAGCTCTATAACTGCCACCTTGGTAACAGCATTTGTATGTTGGCAGCTGATGAAGGCGGAAGCTGAAACGTTTTGTTAATATAATAAAATACTCTGTTTGGTTAATCACAATTACGTTCATATATATATGAACGTATATATATCATATATATATATATATATACTCTTAAAGCATGTGGCTTCCCCGAAAGAATCCTGGGAACTAATTTATTAAGGGTCCTGGGAATTGTAGCTCTGTGAGTACAACTGTAACTACAGTTCCCAGGATTCTTTGGGGGAAGTCATGTGCTTTAAATGCATGGCATGGATATGACCTTCCTAAAAAGAGAAAAGTTTTGTCCCTAGGTGCGTTTGCATTTAGGTAATGTGCATGTGCACATCACAAATTTTCAGTAAGAAGTAAATTGAATTTTAGTTTATTTAAGAAATATTGCCTTCCAGTGTATTGACCCATGAGTCCAGAAATAAACTGTTAAGCACTAATTAAAACAATCTGACAAAGATTTAATATAATTAAACCTTTTACGTGTATTATTTATTTTATAAAGAAATATATTCTGTCTTTCCTATAAAATAGGGACATAGGAAGTTGCCTTATACATTGTCAGGCCATTGGTCCATTTAACTCAGTATTGTCAGCACTGGTTGCCAGGCCCAGCCTCCAAGAGGTCTTCTGTATCTTTAAAAGTTGTGCAGGGGGAAGGGAGAATTCCACCTTGTGGTTTTTCCCATTACAGAGTTGCAAGAACACCTGCACTTGGCTGACCTTCTCTTCTAAAGATACAGGATCAGTCTCAGGCCATGGACCTGGCAACCCTAGTTTATATACTCATCAGGCCAATGGCCCACCTAATTCAGCATCTATGGGATGCCCCTATGGGAAACTGGAAAGCAGGATGTGAGTGCAACAGCGCTTTTCCTATTTACGATTCCCAGCAACAGGTGTTCAGAGGAATACGCCCTCCAACACCGGAGGTGGGGCATAGTCATCATGGCTAGTAGCTACATGATGGACGGTTGTCCTGGTTTCCCTTTCCTCTCACCATGCCATGTGTGATTTTACCATGGCCATGGCTAATTGCAGCCCCCCCCCAATTGTGGAAGTATTAGCTGCTATAGACTGTCTACTGTTCTGTTTGTCAATAGCTAGTACTAAATGCCTTTAAGGAAGATGTTCCAGAAGGCTAGAGACTGAATAGGTTGATCCATCTTATTTCATTCAGTTCCAGGTTTCGGTATTGGAGCCTGTTGAGCATGCACCAAGGAAGTATACACACCCCACTGGCTTTCCTGGAAAGTCTGGCGCCTTTAGTGGCATATTTTGGTTTCAATTGCCACTTTGCCCAAGGGCACTGGTGCCCAATTAAATTGGTTCCTCCTTACTTTCCTATGACTCGTAGGGTAGCAATTTACTCTTGACCTTCAAGCAATGGCTTGAAACGAGCAGGTTAGCGCATCTGTCACTTTAGGAAAAAGCTGACATTCCTAAAACAGGTTTGAATCCTCTTTTGGCCCTCTGGCCAGATCTTTGGAACTTCCAGGACTTCAAGGAAAATGAAGATGGATGTTGCAGGAGGAGAGGAACCATGTTTATTATTTATTTGTTTAAAATATTTCTATCCCGCCCTTCTACCTATAATAGGGCACTCAGGGCAGCTTACAAAAATAAAATCAAACATGTACATAATAAAATTGTAAACAATAAAATCACAAAAACATTAAAATAAATTAAAATACAATTAAAATACATAAAATACAATACACACACACATATACATATATATAGGGAGTGGTACTAAAGGGGACTACAAGAGTAAAATGTTGGGTCAACCTATACTGTATCAATGAGAAAATTCTAATATCTGGGGCTGGGGCAGTGCAAGATATATTTTATTTATTTATTAATTAAATTTATATACCGCCCCATAGCCGAAGCTCTCTGGGCGGTTTACAACAGACAAAACATCTGACATACAATTAAAACCTCATATTTTAACAGTTTAAAAATACGTTAAAAATATCAAAGATTTAACATAATTAAACACATACTAAAATGCATATTAAATGCATATTAAATATTACTAAAATGCTGAAAATGCCGCCCTTTGTCTAGCAAAGATGGGAGTGGAGTTTAACCTTTTGGATCAGCCATCCTCAGTCCTGGGTCTCCAGATGTTGTTGAGCTCCCCCAGGGCTAGGGAACCTTTGGTCCTCCAGATGTTTGTTGGGCTCCAACTCCCATCACCCCCAGCCATCATGGCCAGTGATTAGGGATGATGGGAACGGTAGTTCAGCAACAGCTGGAGGGCCAAAGGTTCCCCAGCTCTGGCTGGAAAGAGGTTTTAGTACCTTTTGTGATTTGCACCTGCAATTTCCCCCCTTCTCAAAATGTCTGTTGCAACAGAATGTCCCAGCCCAGGCGTGCGTGTGATGAGTTGTGTACTGCTTGTTAGCAAGCCAGGAGGTCATGTACCCAAATGTTCTATAACAGAAACAGGGCTGGGCTGAGTCTGAGAATGCTTTCTTCCAGCTGTTTCTTCCAGGTAAAATAGGGGCAACTGCCATCAACAGACTATCTCTTGCAATGAAAAGAAAAGTTTGAAAAAAACCCCAAATGCCTGGGTAGAACAGAGCAGACTGCAGAACTGCAGCCTGGGAAATATTTTCAGTCCTCACGGCTTTCATAGTTGTACACATTGCTACTTTGTTAGTCTCTCTTCCTGCATTCCTAATTGCATGTTGAAGATGGGTATTTCCAGTTCAAATGGGGAGTTACAATAGTGATGGAGGAAGCTGTCAGTTTTTGTTTCTTGCTTTCCCAGTCTTAAGTTTCACTGGCCACATTTCCATGTCAGTTTGCAATTTTTTAAAAAATTCATCAGCGTTTTAGCATGCATTTCTCCCAATATACACATTTTTTGGTAGATAATTTTGCCTAATATAATGGACTTTTATATTTTGTTTTCACCAGTATATGCATTTTATGCACACTTTCTGCTAATATCATGTATTTGTGTGCACATTTTTTTGCTTTCGAGAACTGCATCGCAGACAGCTGCATTTCAGTTCACATGTTGTTTTGGGAAGTGCAGATTAGGTAGGTTCACCTTAAAATGTGGACCAGACTGAATTTCTGTTCCATCCCTAATGACTGATAGTTGTGTGGGATGTCTGAGGCAGAAGGGGGTCTTCAGTATGGATTCAAATCTCTTACTTAGCATCTTGTCTCTTGGATCCACTTGCCTTGTTTGCTTCTTCCCAGAGTTGCTATTTTATTTTATTCATTTCAAGATTTATACCCTGCTTTCTGAGGGACTTCCTCTGCAAAGCAGTTTACAGTCTCCAATGAAACAAAGAGAGCCAGTGTGGCAAAGTGTTTTGAGTGTCAGACTAGGACCTGGAAGACCAGGGTTCAAATCTCCACTTGGCCATGAAGCTCACTGGGTGACCTTGCGCCAGCTACTGCCTGTCAGCCTAATCTACCTCACAGGGTTGTTGTGATGATAAAATGGAGAGGGGGAGAAACATGCACGTCACCTTCAGCTCCTTGGAGAAAAGGTTGGATATAAACGCAATAAATAAATTCCACCCAAAGAATCTGTTAAGAAACACAATGCACACTTCACATAATTAAATCCAGAAACCTTCCAGCTGCTCTGCCTCCCCCCCATCAATATCACTGTGAAAACTGGCCCCCATCTCTATCTAGAAGGTTTGGTTTGCAGAAACCGAGCAGAGCAGTGATCGGCAAACATTCGGGAGAGGCCTACAAGGTGGTTAAAACCGTAGCCTTCTCAGTCTTTCATGGGTGCTTGAAACAACTGCAGCATATGAAGAAGAAAGCAAGTTTCATATCACCCAGGATCAAGAATTTTGACCAACCAGCAGAGCTCAGATAGACAAAACTTAACCACTTAGTCTCCTAGGACAATTTTTGGGAGCCACTGTTCTTGTCCTATCATATTAAGACTTTTAGGACAACATTTGGGAGCTGCTGTTTCTGTTTCGTTGTGTTGTATTATCTTCTCTAGATGTAATACCCAGGTCCTTATGGTAAATGGTGGGCAACAAACATAATCTTATTTGTTTATTTTTTATTTTATGTCCCAAACGTCCTCCCAAAAGGAGCCCGGGCAGGGGGGCAAGCAACAGGTTATAACACAATAAAAACATCTTTAAAACTATTCCAAAACAGACACAGGCTAGGATAAAGGTCTCTACTTAAAAAGGCTTGTTGAAAGAGGGACTAGAATAAAGGTCCCTACTTACAAGGCTTGTTGAAAGAGAAAGGTCTTCAGTAGGCACCAAAAAGACAACAGAGATGGCACCTGTATAATTAAGGGGAGGGAATTCCAAAGCGTAGGTGCCGCAACCCTTAAAGGTCTGCTTCCTGTGTCGTGTGGAGCGGACTTCCCCATAAGATGGTATTTGCAGGAGGCCCTCACCTGCAGAGCACAGTGATTGACTGGGTATATAAGAGATGATATTTCAGGTATCCTAGCCTCAAACTGTATAGGGCTTTGTACACCAAAACCAGAACCTTGAACTTATCCTGATAGCTAATTTGACAGCCAGTGTAATTCTTTCAGCAACTGTGTAACAGGTTGGTAATATCCTGCCCCAGCAGTTGAGGAGTTGTATTTTGCATCACCTGCAACTTCTGGACCAACCTCAAGGGCAGCCCCACATATAGTACACTGCCGTAATTAAGCCTGGAGGTTACCAGTGCATGGACAACAGTTGTCAGACTATCCTGGCTCAGAAGTGGCCGCAGCTGTCTTACCAGCAGAAACTGTTTATAATAAATTTGAAAACATGTTCACTCTGAATTCTGTGTGTAGATAGAAGAGGTAGTGTGTGTGTATCTTTCCCAAGGAGTTTTTAGTAGTCATCTTTGCGTGTGCATATTCGTATTTTCTAACCCCCTACTATTCCAGCAAACCAGTTTAGAAACTGCCTTTAAACTGCCAGCTCAGACCATTGGTCCATCTAGCTCAGTGCTATACACCATGTATAGCCAGCTTGGCACTCTATAGGTGTTGCTGGACTCCATGGTCCATTATCACTGACCATCTTAGTCACTTTGTAACAGCCTGAAACTTAAAAAAAGAACCAGCTCACTCCCAGTTGAAAAAACTGTCCCAGCCTGGTCACCTGGAAGCAATTCGTATCCACTATAGGCTACCCGGCAAGTTGGCTTCCTACAACTTCTGTTGCCCCAAGCCCTTCTTTATGGGTCATGCCATCCACTGAGGGAGCTTTAAAGCAGGGGTGGGGAACCTGTGGTCCACCAACTGTTGTTGACTTCAGCTCCCATTGTCCTTGGCTATTGCCCATTCAGGCTGGGGCCGATGGGAGTTGTAGTCCTTCAGATGATGTTGGCCTCAAAAGTTCTCCAACTCTGCTTTAGATGGGCAGTCATCAGTCTACAGATGTAGAGGAAGGAGTGGGATTGGGCCTGCTTTCTAACACTTGCCTATACATAGACTACACCAATTAGCAGTGGTTCTCCTAACTTCCTAACTGTTAGAGTGGTACGACAATGTAACCAATGACCTAGGGAGGTGGTGGGCTCTCCAACACTGGAGGGCTTCAAGAGGCAGCTGGACAGCCGCCTGTTGAGTATGCTTTAATTTGGATTCATGCATTGAGCAGGGGGTTGGACTCTATGGCCTTATAGGTCCCTTCCAACTTTACCATTCTAGGATTCTCCAGGGTTTTCCAGCCCTACCTGAAGATGCTTGGGATTGAACCTGGGACCTTCTGCATGCAGAACAGATACTCTACCACTAAGCTACAGTCCTTTCCTCTTAAAAAGTATTAAAGCTGTTTAACCAGAGAAAGTTGCAGGGCAAAAGCAATGTATATACCCCACAGGTAACATACCACTTCCAAATCTTAAAGACAGTAGTTTTAGCTCATGCCCGGCTGACAGGCACCCCAGCCCTAAATGCATTGGCTTTCAGTCCAGCAAATGGTGAGGGCTTACTCTTGCAGGACAGCACAGCAGATGCTGCATGGAAACAGGCTCTTTTAAAAGCAGTGAGACTTACTCCTGTGTAACTCATTTTAGAGATTGGCCTAAATTGGAAAAAGGTGAGAACAGCAGTGTCCTTCCTCTACTTTGATTACTTGCAGGTATCTGTACTAAATTAGATTTTCTCGGCTGGTTTCTGTTGTGCTTAATTGAGAGTGGTCTTGCAAAGCATCTCCCAGAGGAGGAAACCACCACTTGGGGAGGTGAGGAAAGAGGAAATCTCCATCTCTGCTACATAACTCTGACTGAGTGCTGCAGTTGTGCGTCTTTCATTCACCCTTCTTCCTTTCAGAGACCCTTTTTTTTTTTTTTTGCTGCCTTGTTTCCGTCTTGGACATAAACGCAGCTTGGCCACCTGCCGCTGCCATTCGCAACCTGACCCCAGACTGCAGTGTCTCGGGGCTGTGTCCTGTCTCGCTGCACATCAGCAAAATGCAGGAAACTGCTGTGAGCCTACAGCTGGGACTGAGCCACAGCTGGGACTGAGAAGAGATTTCAACACAGATCCCTGAAAAAAAAAATATGTCGTGCAGCCAGTGGAACTAGAGCAGAGCCCAGTTCTTTTGAGTTTCCATTTTTGTGTTAAAATCCACATGTTCATTATGGGAGGACCTTTGCTCGAACAGCTGAGCAAACAGCATGAAAAGCATTTTTTCCCTGATATTTGTCCCAGTGCTGGGTACTAGTCAGAGATCATAAGCTGTGTGAAAGGACCTGAGGGAGGAAATTCTTAGATAAGGATGAGATTCAGGCTACTTCAACTATCTTATTTAGCGTTCTTCTGGCTGAGGACACAGCCCTGCCAACGTTCTGACTCAGAGAAGGAGCCCTGTGCTACCTTTGTCTCCCCCTGTCACCCTAGCCTTTGCAGAAGCCGAAGGCTACCAGATAGGATGAAGGCCCTTTAGCCAGCCAGCCAGCCAGCATCTCCAGGGAAGGAGGAACCCCCCACGCTTGAGGCATGGCCTGCCTACAAATGGCTTCAATTGGGCTCTAGGTCCCTGCAGGGACAACTTGTCTTGTAGCTGTCCAAGGTCCTGTATGCTCTCTGCTTTACTCGGATTTGTGACTAGACAGTGCCTGCTTCCTCTGTGAGCCTCCAGTGCCCGCGGAACTGGACAGGGAAGCTTTACAAGCTGATTGCACTAATGTTTAGGTAGAGCCCCTTTGTACAAGTCAGACCATCTCTCACTGTGTTACCTGCACTGACCAATAGCTTCTCTCCTGAGTTTCTGAGTTTCTGCATGCAAAGCAGGTCCTCTACCACTGAGCTACGGCCCCTACCCTACAGTAGAACTATTCCCCAGACAGGCTGTAATTTAATAGCATTCATGTTTTGATCTTGGTCTGCAGCAAAATAGGGTAACATTTTTTGATATCACAAGTTAGCAATCCATATTCTTCCTTTGCTCCAGCGCTGGATGGAATGCATGTGCCGTGTCTGTTTGGGAGATGTTGAACCTTCTTTTTGCATGTTTTTGGGGAGGCCAGATGTATCAGAGTCTTCCCTGTGCAATTGTGTGTGTGTGTGTGTGTGAGAGAGAGAGAGAGAGAAAAAGCCATCCTTGTAACTCTTGCCAGATGCAATTAGGTGCCCTTGTTCTATGCATTATGAGTAAGATTCTCATCAGAGAGTGCAAGGCAAGCTATATGTACAAGATGGTTCTACTGGACCCAATTTGCTAGCATGGTTCTTGGCCACTGGGAGCTGAAACTGCTTTAAAATTGTCTTAAGGTATGTGCTGCCTGTTTTATGACACCTGTGTTTGATTGATTTTAATGTTTGCCTTGGAACGAGTTGTGCTTCATTGTTCTTTGTCATCTGCTTTGGGGGCGTTGTCAAAAAGTGGGATAAGAATTCTCGAAATGAATTTTCCTTAGTGGACATCTTTGTTTACAATCTGTCTAAAGTACCCACTTCACTAGCACCTAGGAAACACACACACATGTCTACAGGTACTGTAGGCAGTACATGTCGCTGAGTGCCACTTTCAAGTGGGGAGAGTGATGTTGTACTCAGAGCCTGCTTGTGGGTTTCCCATAGGCCTCTGTTTGACCACTGGAGAAACAGGATGCTGGACTTGATGGGCTTTTGTGCTGATCTAGCAGGGCCCTTAAATCTGAAATTAAGAAATCAGCCTGTCCCTTCACCCACAAAAAAAGTGGCAGGGCTCCAAATTTCACCCACCTGAGCCAACCAGTTCTGCCCACCCAAGCTGAATATGAGCCAGCAGTGTGATGTAGCTGCAAAAAAGGCAAATACTATATTAGGCTGCATTAACAGAAGTATAGTTTCCAAATCGTGTGAAGTATTAGTTCCCCTCTATTCAGTACTGGTTAGGACTCATCTTGAGTACTGCATCCAGTTCTGGTCTCCACACAAGGATGCAGGCAAACTGGAACAGGTTCAAAGGAGGGCGACAAGGATGATCAGGGGACTGGAAACAAAGCCCTATGAGGAGAGACTGAAAGAACTGGGCATGTTTAGCATGGAGAAGAGAAGACTGAGGGGAGATATGATAGCACTCTTCAAGTACATGAAAGGTTGTCACACAGAGGAGGGCCAGGATCTCTTCTCGATCGTCCCAGAGTGCAGGACACGGAATAATGGGCTCAAGTTGTGGGAAGCCAGATTTCGACTGGACATCAGGAAAAACTTCCCAACTGTTAGAGCCATATGAGAATGGAATCAATTACCTAGAGAGGTAGTGGGCGACACTGGAGGCATTCAAGAGGCAGCTGGACAGCCATCTGTCGGGAATGCTTTGATTTGGATTCCTGCATTGCACAGGGGGTTGGACTTGATGGCCTTATAGGCCCCTTCCAACTCTACTATTCTATGATTTCCCTGGGCTTGGGGGATTTACCCAAATCACTATTACATGCAGCACAGTCCCATCCATTTTTACTCAGAAGTATGTCCCATTGAGTTCAATAGGGCTTATTCCCACTTAAGTCTGTATAGGATTGCTGTTTTGTCCTGCTTATGCGATCCTGGACATGTATTTGTATGTTTGTTTTACTCTTTCCTCTTTATTTTTACTCTTTATTTTACTTGATGACTGTGAAACCTGGGGTGCTTAAAGTGGGCAAGGGGGGTAAATTATCATGCATCTGATGGAGTGTAGTCCATGGAAGCTTATGCCATAATAAATATGGCACAAGAGGAGGAGGGAATGCAGGAAAGTTTCAGAAACAGATCAAACAGAGTACTTCACACAGTGCATAGTTAAACTGTGGAATTCACCACCACAAGATGTTGAAATGGCCACCAACTTGGGTGAGTTTAAAAGGAGGGCTAGACTAATTTGTGAAGGATAAAACCATTGTTAGCTATCAGACATGATGACTGTGTACCACTTCCCCAATGTTGGAGGTGGTATGCCTCTGAATACCAGGCTGGAAAGCACAAGTAGGTAAAGTGCTCATGTCTTGTTTGTGGGCTTTTCATGGGTAAGATGTATCACTAAACACTAAAGTCAGGATCATTCAGACCATGGTATTCCTGATCTCTATGGACAGATGTGAAAGGTGGACAGCGAAAGAAGCGGATAAGAGAAAAATCAACTCCTTTGAAATGTGGTGTTGGAGGAGAGCTTTGAGCACACCATGGCCTTCCTCTTGTTGGCCTTCTTCTTTTTCTACGCCCTTCTGTTTTTCCCAGCATTATTGTCTTTTCTAGTGAGTCATGTCTTCTCATGATATGTCCAAAGTATGGTAAACTCAGTTTCATCATTTTAGCTTCTAATGAGAGTTCTGATTTACTTTGTTCCAGCACCCAATTATTTTTCTTTTTCGCAGTCAGTTGTATCTGCAAAGCTCTCCTCCAGCACCACATTTCAAATGAGTTGATTTTTCTCTGGTCTGCTTTTTTCACTGTCCAACTTTCACATTGAGATCGGGAATACCATGGTCTGAATGATCCTGACTTTAGTGTTCAGTGATACGTCCATGCATATGAGGACCTTTTCTAGTTCTCTCACAGCTGCCCTCCCCAGTCCTAGCCTTCTGATTTCTTGACTGTCTCCATTTTGATTAATGACTGTGCCGAGGTATTGATAATCCTTGACAAGTTCAATGTCCTCATTGTCAACTGTAAAGTTACATAAATCTTCTGTTGTCATTACTTTAGTCTTTTTGATGTTCAGTTGTAGTCCTGCTTTTGTGCTTTCCTCTTGAACTTTCATCAGCGTTCGTTTCAAATCATTACTGGTTTCTACTAGTAGTATGGTATCATCTGCTTATCTTAAATTATTGATATTTCTCCCTCCAATTTTCACACCTCCTTCATCTTTGTTCAATCCTGCTTCCCGTATGATATGTTCTGCGTATAGATTAAACAAATAGGATGATAAAATACACCCCTGTCTCACACCCTTTCTGATTGGGAACCAATCGGTTTCTCCATGTTCTGTCCTTACAGTAGCCTTTTGTCTAGAGTAGAGGTTGCGCATCAGGACAACATCTGTGCTTCGGGCTTTCCTGTATGCCTCATCTCCCAGGAAATATTTTCAGTTAACCTCTCTTTTCCTCCAGGCACAAACTAGCAGATGGAAGGGATGGAATGGGGGTCAGGGTCAGGCTAATAGCCTATTGCCACTCACTGACACTTCCTATGTAGTCATTGAAACATCTTCTGTTTTTACCTCTCCCTGCCAATTAATGTCTTGTAATCAAAATGAGTGGAGTGCTTTTGGGGCGGATAAAATTTGGCCTCTGTATAACCTGATCCTTTACATTCCTTGGGGGATCGGAGTGAGAAACAGATATTTCCTATTGGATCTGTCTTCTTTGCAAAGTTGGAAGGTTCCAGCGTCGTGTTTGTGGTGTTTAAGTTGAACACTTGGAATGAACAGTTGAAATATTGCAGATAAATATCAGATAGGGAAAGTATTGGCTAAAACTCCTGTGTTGATTGACACCCCTGCTCAAGCATTGAGTACCCAAAGGAGTTTGGGGTGCATGTGCATTGGGGTGGGGAGCCTTGTCTCTCTGTCATCTAGCCCAGACTAGCAAGTAAGTCTATGCATGTTTCTAGCTCTCAAAACATTTTTACTAGCCTGCTTGCACATCTTAGTAATCTGTAACATATTGACAGCCTGAAATTTAAAACGGAGCTAGCCCTCTCCCAATTAACAAAACTATCCTGGCCTGGTCATCTAGAAGCAATTCTTGCTTGCCATAGCCTACCAGACAAGTTGGCTTCTTACAACAGACAAGTTGGCTTCTTCTCCTTGCCCCAAACACCTTCTTTGTGGGTCATGCAATCCATAGATGTCCAGTTCAGAGTGAGAACCACCAGTCGGAGACGAGGGTGCAATCAATTCTTGTTTTATTAAAGTAATGGATACATCAAAGGTTATGCGCCTCATAGAAACCCCTATGCTAACTCACTACAATCCCTAACTGCACTCTAGACATGCTCTGCAACTTGTGAGGAAAGTTGACTCAGCGCCCACTTCCGGGCACGGTAGCCTCAAATAGGAGAGGTCTTGGGGCGTAACCTCTCACTCCGTCGCACACATGCCTCCTTCTGCCCTGTCTGCTTCTCCCGACGTCATGAGCGTGGTGAGGGGGGGCAAGCCTCCGAGGGCTCATCGGAAAGCACAGGTTCCTGATCGGCAGGCGGGAGAGCGGAGGGCGGGGAAGCGTCGGGCGTTTCTAAGATACTGCTTGGTGAAGGAGGAGTGTCTGCTCTCTCAGGAGCATCCCCCAACAGTCCCGTGGGAGTGCTGGGGATGAGCACTGTCCGATTGAGGGGCAGGACCAGCCATGGGAACTGGCGGGACGGGCGACTTGCTCTCTTCCCCAAGGTCGGGGTTAGACTCAACAACAGCTGGATCGTCCATGCTCCCTAACGGCTGAGGCTTCTGAAACTCATGCCTTTTCTCTCCTTCCTCAGGAAGAAGGCTGGGTCCGTCACCCCTGGGCTCAACAATAGATGGGGCTTTAAAGCAGGGGTGGGGGGCCTGATAAGAGGGGTCATCTATGGGTAGAGCAGGTAGGATGTGTTTGGGGCAAGTAGAGCTGAGAGAGGACGTTGTTGTTGTGTTGTTGTTGTTATATCCCGCTCTTCCTCCCAGAAGGAGCCCAGGGCAGCAAACAAACACCCTGAAACATCTTTAAAACAGACTTTAAAATACATTAAAACAAAACATCTTAAAAAACATCTTTTTTAAAATAAACAGAAGCTTTACAAACATATTAAAAAGTAATTCCAACAGACTGGGATAAGTCTACTTAAAAGGCTTGTAGAAAGAAGAAGGTCTTCAGTAGGTGCCAAAAAGATAACAGAGATGGTGCTTGTCTAATATTTAAGGGGAGGGAATTCCAAAGGGGAGATGCCACAACAGTAAAGGTCCACTTCCTATGTTGTGCGGAATGGACCTCCTGATAAGATGGTATCTGCAGGAAGCCCTCTCCTGCAGACCACAGTGATCAACTGAGTATATAAGGGATAAGATGATCTTTCAAGCATCCTGGTTCCAAGCTGCATAGGTCTTTGTACACCAAAACTAGAACCTTGATCTTGGCCCAGTTGTGGGAGTTAGTTGAGTTGTATAGGTGGGATTTGCAGCATCCCCCATTCTTTTTGGGAGTGCCAGTTGCCACGAACCTCATCCTCTCATCGTCGTCCCCTATCCCTGCATATAAAAAACTAGAGTGTCAGCATTCCCAGCCTTTTCCCTGAAATATTAAATTTTCATGCCTGGGGATGAAAAGCAGTCAATGATTGAAACTCGTACCTGTACTCTGAGGTTATAGCGGGGGACCGATTTGCTATCCCATTTACTTTCCATGAAAATTAGGCCTTATGACAGCAGACGAAGAGTTTGGTTTTTTTAAAAAAACTATTTAAAAACCATCAAAGTGAAATCTGTGGGGCTTTAAAAGTGCCACTGCTGTTTTAGTAGACGAGCCACTTTGACAGACCCTTGTATTACTATTTAAGAGTCTGGAGTTGCCCCTCCTTCAACTTCATGCTCCATTGCATATTCTGTTTCCTTGTGGCAGCACATCCTTCCCTCAATCCCAGTGGGAACTGAATGGCATTTCTTGGCTTCAACAGTAGGTGTTAAATTTCTTGACAGTTGTGGAAGCCTCTTTCGTACAGGGGATGACTTCAATGAGCCAAACCAAGTCTTGGCAGGCAGCGATTTTAATGTGTGCTGGTAAATGGGGCCAGAAATGTAACGGAGATTGGCAGCTCTAAACATGTAAGATCCCTGTGGTTGCTTTGAAAGAAAGAAAAAAATCACAGCACTGCATTTACTTTCCAAAAGAGACAAATCTTATCTAGTTAAGTAAATTTGCTTCCTTCACTCAACATGACTTACTGAACACACTTACGTTGGGGCAATGGACAGAAAAGTCGGCATAGGGCACTACTTTATTTTATCAAGTGTGCACATTCTTAATGGTATTATGAACTGACGTGTTTTGCTGATCTTTTTTTCCTTTTTATTGGTCATGTTTGCTACTTGTATTGTTACAGAAAAATTTGCAAAAAAACAAACTATGCATAACAATGCACCTTCTTTACAGGACAGGTGAAGATAGATAGCAGAACCTGGGGAATTATATTTTAGTTGTATGTAGGTCATTTTTTATTTTATTTTTCCTCTCTCCCTCCCTCCCCCTACCTCTCTCCCTCCCCCTCCCTCCCATGGTGTGTTTGGTCTGCTATCTGCAAATTGTGTGTTTGGTCTGAAGATGCTCTGGTTTTGAGAATTTGACCAGGCCTAAAAGGAAAGAGAAGAACAGGAAATATTTTTATTGCCAGTCTAATTTCTCTTACCCTTTCAAATGTGACTCCACCTCCTGGGACACTGGATGGATGCAAATTACAAAATATAATAAATCCACTAGTATAAAAATAGCATTAAAATATAAGTCTTCACTAGAAGTGGCCAGTAAGGGAATGGGGGGGGTAATGTAGGGGAGTGCAACTCTGGGACTTCTTTTTTCAAGCTAGGAGTGATGCTGTCTGCTAGAAGGCCTGGACACTTACTTGATGGGCCCTCCTTGCTTTGGAAAATGAATCAGGCGATAACAAGACTTTCATGTTTTTATATTGTTTGTGACAGGACAGCCTATAGCAATGGTTCCTAAACTTCTTTCCCCATGGCTTCCTTTATGGAATCAATCCATCTCTTGTTTGGCCTTCCTCTTTTTCTACTCCCTTCTGTTTTTCCCAGCATTATTGTCTTTTCTAGTG
This sequence comes from Rhineura floridana, assembly GCF_030035675.1. NCBI lineage: Eukaryota > Metazoa > Chordata > Lepidosauria > Squamata > Rhineuridae > Rhineura > Rhineura floridana. The sequence goes on along the minus strand of NC_084481.1, from coordinate 228,090,471 downwards.
AATAGTATTACAGTTTGAATTCCACAGAATTCCAATTGTAATTCAATAAAACACAGTATGGGAAATAAAAGAAGCAATAAAAATCCAATTAAAAATCAATATGAATGTGTAACATGATGGATGTGCCGTCTCCCACCTTCAGCCATAGATCCACACGCATGCCATGGACCACCTGAATGACGCTCGGGAACCACTGGCCTAGAGGAAGTCAAAGGAAGAGGAAAATAACTGAGCAGAGGCTAGATGCTTCCTTTTCTTTTGTGTGTCCTATTTCATGCTAGCAGTTTGAAATTGTAATACTTTGTTGCAAGTTTGTTTGCATTTCTAATTAAAAGCTAAAGGGCTGGTCAGATATGTGAGTCCAGGCCTCCCCAGGAAAGTCCAACATGCTAACCGTTACATCGCTCTTTGCCATCTCACTAGTCTATGACTTGGCAGCTGAACCTAATCAACTGGGCACTGTACTCCTGGAGCTGCCTCCCTGTGTGAATGTGTAATGGACAGGGCCGGTTCTAAAGGGCGGCCAGATTGGGCACTGGCCCGAGGGCCCTGGGGCTACAGGAGCCCCTGAGGGGCCTCCTCTTCTGCGATCCGCCTGCCCCCACGCCCCCCACTTACCTGTCAGCCGGCTTTTTAGCATTGCCCTTAATGAAGATTGCGGCCGCAGCTTCCCTAAGGTACTGAAGCTGCTGCCACCATCTTAGTTGATGGCAGAGATGTGTGCGCGTAGCACGCACATGTGCCATCAACAAAGATGGCAGTGGAGGCTTCATTCCCCTTAGGGAAACCACGACCGCCATCTTGATTAAGGGCAATGGTAAAGACTAGACAGGTAGGGGGGTCGTGCATGTGTGCGTATGCACATGCGTGCACACCCACCCACCCACCCACTGGGGGGCCAGGACAAGCTGATGCCCAAGGGCCCCCGCATGCCTGGAGCCGGCCCTGGTAATGGATCAGGCTGCCTGAAATATTTGAGCTTGAGAGTGTGGCTGCAAGGGCCACTTCAAAAGTTACTGCTCGACCACTGTATATAACGTAACGGTATGATTTACAATTATGATCCTTATCAGAATGCATAAAGCACACAGGCTATATATTGCAAAGCTTCCTTAATATCATTAAGAGAAATCTAAAATGGGGTAGCCAGTTGACTGACATCTCAAACTCACTGCTGGCCCCCACCCCACTAAGTCATGTTAGAATATCTGGCAGTGCTGCTTTCTATTCTGTTTAAAGCACAATTGCAGGCAGAGAGGTACTCAGATTCTCCAGAGAGGTCCTGTACCCCAAGGTGCTTCACTTAGAGTGCAAGGACCATAGCTTGGTGGGACAGCATCATCATCTGCCTTACATGTCTAAGGCCCCAAAGTCCAGTCCTTAGTGTCTCCAGGGAGGGCTGGGAATGCCCCTTACCTGAAAACCTGGAGAGTTGCTGCCAGTCAATGTAGACAATATTGAGCTAGATGTACCAGTGGTCTGATACCGAATAAGGCAGCTTCCTGTGTTCCACTATCAGATCCTTCTCTGAATTCATCTTGGACTTCCCCCCTGCAAGTGGATCCCCATCCAGGGGGCCACTCATACAGTAGCTGTTCAAGGAGTGTGCAAATTGGAGACATGTAGAAAAGTGTAGTTCAGTGTATCCTTGCTTCCTAGCTGGCTCTCCTCCAGTGTATTGTAAGGTACTCAGGTGCCCATTCTGACCCCCCTCCCCTCCTTGGTTTCCTGTTTCAACTCAGGCCACACCTGCACCATACATTTAAAGCAGTATTATACCACTTTAAACAGTCATGGCATCCCCCAAAAGAATTCTGGGAACTGTATTTTGTTAAGGGTGGTCAAAGAGCTACAGTTCCCTGGGAAGAGGGATTGATTGCTAAACCACTCTGGGAATTGTAGTTCTGTGATGGGAATAAGGGTCTCCTAACAACTCTGAGCACCCTGTGCTATAAGATAAGCATAAGAGTTGAAAAGAGGCCTGCATGAACAAGGTAGATTTCTTTAGCTTCTAAAGCGGAGGTGGAGAACTTCTGACCTTCCAGGTGATGTTGGACTCCCACTCCAATCGGTCCCAGTTGTCAAGAGGCTAAGAGGCTATTCCTGATCAGCGATGGGGAGCCTGTGGCTCTCCAGATGAGGAGGAGGGACTCTAACTCCCATCAGCCCCTGCTAGCATGGTCAATGGTCAGGGGCGATGAAAGCTGTAGTCCAACATCATCTGAAGGGCCACAGATTCCCCATCTCGATTTTAAAAGATGTGGCGGCATCCATTTACTTTCCCTAAGTGAATCTGTTTATGTGACCGTTAGGGAACATCTGAGGCAGCATGTGAGTAAGAGGAAGAGTCAACAGCCTGAGAGGAAATTACAGAGACATCCTTTGCTTATTTCTTGGCAGCGATGGCTGGAGCTGCTCTTGGTAGAGATTTTAATTGCAGTGGAGGAATCAGAGAGGTCATCATCCTCAAATTTTTGCCGGGAGCTGGATAGCTAGAAAACCAGGACATATATTTGAGGCGTCTTTGAAAGCAGTGATTCTGAAGGGGCAAAATCTCCTCGTTCCCAAAGCAGAAAACTGATTTGCCTAGTGCAGCCTTTCCCAACCTTTGAGTCTCCAGATGTTGCTGGACTACAACTCCCATCAGACCCAGCCAGCATGGCCAATGGTCAGGAATTATGGGAACTGTGATCCAGAAACATCTGGGGACCCAAAGATTGGGGAAGGCCAGCCTAGTGTTTAAAACCTTTTTGTGTGCATTAGCTGCAGGAAAAGAAATCTTTTCATTGGAGATTCTATCTCTCCTATGTTACCGGGGAAAGGCAGAGAGTGAATCCTCATGATTTCCGCCTTTACACCTTGCCTCATGTCTCAAGTTCTACAAAAGCTAGGAATTTACTCTCTAAAAAAGAAAGAAAGAAAGATGGGAATCTGGGAACTATTGTATATCCAAGGTAGGAATGTCCCCCTCACCCCCCAGTAGATACTCATGTGGCCTAGATGTGATTGCAGAAAGCCACCTAATGTCAAGAGCCAGCCCTGTACAACAGCCAATCATCTAGGAGAAGAAAGAGAAGATTCATTGTTGGGGGTAGGCACCCAGGTTCAGTGCTCTGATGGGTTGGTACCATCTCAGAATGCACGTGGAGGTTTACATGTTCATGAGGTCTGCATGATGACGGAGTAAATTTGTTTTCTGTGGCTCCAGAGAGTAGGGACCCAACAAACAAGTTCAAATTACAAGTCAGGGGATTTTGACTAAGAATCAGAAAGATTTGCCTGATGACACAAGCTCTTCAGCAATGGAACAGCCTACCTCAGACGGTGGTGGAAGTTTTTAAGCAGAGACTGGACAGCAAACTCTGAGATGCAGATTTCCTGCATCAGCAAGAGGCCAAACCAGATGACTTTGAGATCCCTTCCAATTCTCTGATTCAACTATGCTTCAATATGAGATCTGTGGTTTACAAAAATAAAATATTCAATCAACTCCTTCCAAGGATTCCCTTGAATCTAATTTTATGGGGGGGGGGAAGCAAAAATATGTATAAAATTTACAATAGGCGAAAAAGAAAAGCATTATACCAAATCAAATATACAATAAAAGTTATTTGTATCTTTCATCTGATACATGTAAAGGAGAAGCCTGCCCCCTGTGCACTTTTCGTGGGAAATCTAAAAGGACCTGTATGTGTGTACAAACAGTATGGACAATCAGGGACCACTGCCTATGCAGAGGTCCATGATCATTCCAACAGATCCTATATGCATACACTTGAAAAGAGCTTAAGGAATTACAGTGAAAATAAGTGGGGCAGGGTAAGTGTCAGAATGTGGGCATAATCTCACTCCTCTACTTCAGCTATGGGGCGGTATACAAATGTAATAAATAATAATAATAAATGTATCTAGGTCAGGTGTGGAGAACCCTTGGCCCTCCAGACATTGCTGAGCTACAACTCCCTTCAGCCCCAGCAAGCATGCCCAGTGGCCAGGGCTGATGGGAGTTGTGCTTCAGCAACATCTGGAGGACCAAAGGTCTAGGTGAATGCCTGCACATGTGGTGGGAAGCTAACTTATCAGAGAGATGCAATAAAAAAAGGGTTGCTTTCATAAGAACATAATAAAAGCCTTGCTGGATCAGGGCAGTTGCCCATCTTGTCCAGCATCCTGTTCTCTTAGGGGCTAAGCAGGTGCCTATGAGAAGCCTTATACAGAGTCACAGAAGCCTATGGGAAGCATGACCTGGGCGCAAGAGCACTCTCCCCTCCTGCAGTTCTCAGCAACTGGTATTCAGAGGCATCCTGCCTCCGTCAGTGGAGGGAGAACATAGCCAACTAAGATATGCCATGAAGCTCCCTGGGTGACCTTGGGCCAATCACTGCCTCTCAGCCTCAGAGAAAGGCAATGGTAAACTCCCTCTGAATACTGCTAAAAGAGAGCTAGTGTGGTGTAGCGGTTAAGAGTGTTGGAGTATGACCTGGGAGACCACGGTTCGAATCCTCACACAGCCATGAAGCTCACTGGGTGACCTTAGGCCAGTCACTGCCTCTCAGTCTCAGAGGAAGGCAATGGTAAACCACCTCTGAACACGGCTTACCAGGAAAACCCTATTCATGGGGTCACCATAAGTCAGGATCGACTTGAAGGCAGGCCATTTCCATTTTCATTAAGTTCAGTGGGTATATCATGAGTATAACCTAGTTGGATACAGCCCCCAAATGTTTTTGGATAGGCCCATGTTTTCCTGTCATCTTGGTCTTCGGGTGGCTCTCAATTCATTCACCGTTCGGCTTGCAATATCAAAACGTAACTGTTTTCTTTTCCTGTGAACTTGTCACTCCAGCGCTTGGCTGTTTGCCAGATGTGTGAACGGTTTTGTCTGAGAGTGACCTAATTCTCTTGCAGTGGATTGTTCAGTTTTATCCACCACTTGAGGCAGCTGGTGTTCCCAACCTTCCCAAGGGAGTAAGAGAAAGAACCATGACTTCACCGGCTTTGTAAGCAAGGGTAACTGATTCACTTGCAGCAAAGTTGGCTTTCTTACAAAATTGTGCATCTCTCTTTCTCTCCTTGGTGGTGCTCCTAATCTATAAGAAATTTCTTGCCATTGTGAAGGATACATTTTGCTCTGAAAAACATGGGCCACAACAGCTAGATTGACGCCTAATTAAAACTGGAGGTTTGTTTGCTGCATAAGCACAGCTTTCCTTATGTATGGCAGATTTGGGGGCAGTCAACATGATGCTCTCCAGATGTTGCTGGACTACAGTTTCCATCATCCGTGACCATGGACCAGCTGAGCTGGTGAGAGTTGGAGTCCAATAGCATCTGCAGGGCACCATGTTGGTTACCGCTGTATATTCTTGAACAAGCACCGCACTTGAACACACACCTCATGTGCAGGGCATGGAATTGCTGTGGCTCAGTAGTAGCCACCTACCCTGTGGAGCTGCCTCCCCTTAAACATTAGACAGGTGCCATCTCTGTTATCTTTCCAGCGCCTATTGAAGACCTTCCTCTTTCAACAAGCGTTTTAAGTAGAAACCTTATCCCAGTCTGCATCTGTGTAGGAATTGCTTTTTAAGATTTTTTAAACCTTTTTTTAAAAGAAAAATGTTTTAAATCTTTTTTTAAAAGATTTTTGAAAGCTTTTAAAAAAACATTTTTAAAGAAGTTTTGTTTTAATGTATTTTAAAGTTTGTTTTTATGATGTTTTAAAGTGTTTTTAGTGCTTTTGTTTACCTCCCTGGTCTCCTGCTGGGAGGAAGGGCGGGATATCACACCTACACCAGATTATTTCACTTTACACTGTCATGGCTTCCCCCGAGAATCCTGGGAGTCTGGCAACAAGGGAGAGAGCCTTCTCAGTGGTGGCCCCCAAATTATGGAATGATCTTCCTGACGAGGTGCACCCGGCGCCAACACTGTTATCTTTTCGGCGCCAGGTCAAGACTTTCTTCTTCTCCCAGGCATTTTAGCATGTGTTTTTAAATTGCCTTTTAAAAATGTTTTTAAATTTGTGTATTTGTTTTTGATGTTTTTAATTGTTGTAAACCGTCCAGAGAGCTTCTGCTATGGGGCGGCATACAAATGCAATAAATAAAGAAATAAAAGTAAAGCACACCCTGTGCGAGACCCCTGTGCGAAACCCTAGAGAGCTGCTGCTGGTCAGGGTTGACAATATTATTATCACACTTGTATACCGCCCCATAGCCGAAGCTCTCTGGGCGGTTTTCAACATAAAAATCACTGTACATTCACCTTTGGTACAAAGGAAAAGCAATACCTCACGTTTTAAATAAACATAACTGAACAATAAATCTCAAGCAATATACATAACATAAAAACAGAATAAATCAGAAACAAAGCAAAAAGAATATAACAATTATCAAATATATCTAAAACTGTTCTCTCCTATCCCATTGTGCTTCTCCCCACCATCTTCTATAGCTAGTAGTGTTATGAACATTTCTTCCACTGTCTTCTTGTCTTGTGGTTGGTGGGTGGGGTTGCTTTGCCTTCCTGGTATATTTGTGTTTTAATCTGTTGGTAGTGATTATGATTTATTATGTTAGTTATCTTAGGTTATATTAATATTTAAGATGCTTTTTAAAAAAATGTTTTGTATTGTCTTAAATGTGTAATTTGGTTCTTTTGATGTTTATTCTTAATGTTAAGATGTTAATGTTTAAGATGGTTTCTTTTAAACATTTTGTATTTTTTAAATGTGCGATTTGGTTTGATTCCCCCCCCCCCCAACACTGTAAACCACTTAGAGGCTTTTTGCAAGTATGAAGTGGTATACAGATAGATAGATAGATAGATAGACAGACAGACAGACAGACAGACAGACAGACAGATAGATAGATAGATAATACTGAGCTAGAAGGTCCCAATGGTCAGATGTGGTATAAGGCAGCGCCCTGTGTCCCTACACACGTGTCCTTGTTTGAATGGGGTACGCTTCCTGTCTGAATTGAGCAGGGGGTTGGACTCGATGGCCTTGTAGGCCCCTTCCAACTCTGCTATTGTATGATTCTGCCACATTCAGCACAGCTGCCAGATTAGCAGCGGCCGAGCAGTGGACGGGGGTGAGGGGGAGAAGAGTAAGTGGGGTGGAGGGGCTGCAGTGGTGCCTGTTGTGGGTGGCGCAATATCTTGTGCTGGCCCTGAGCCCCCCGAGGGCTGTTATGTAGGACACACAGTCACCCTAATAAAACAGCAGCTGTGATCAAGATGGTGTGTCACACCTTTCTGAATGTCTTTCTTCGTGGTTGCAGGCTGCCAAGTATTCCATGAAGCCGAGAATGTTTTTTTACTACTGGGGTGACATATTGTGGCCGGAAGCGTAGCAAATCTAGTAGCCATTATTTGTAAATTTCGCCCTCGACTGGTTTGAACTGGGAACCAAAGCAGTCTGTTGCAAGTGAAAGCACAGAGTATTGCTGACCCGTACTTTCCCTTGTTCTTGAACCATGTTTACATTATTCCGGGACTGGGCAAATGTAGCTGCTACAGCGATGCTACTGAACATTGTAAGGTCCATTGGAATAGAGACTCAAATAGATAATCTCTCTCTCTTTTGGATGGATGTCCGTTGGCACAAGATCCTGTTCCTCAGAACTCTTCATTAGGAGATAAATGCTACCTTTGTTTTATCCAGCAGAGAACCAGTTACCTTATTTTATCCATTTGTATTTATTACTACACAGCTGGTATAGCACAGTGGGGAGGAGAGCCTGGCTGGGAGTCCAGAGTCTGTGAGTTCAAATCCCCGCTCGTGTCTCCTGGGTGTCAAGGGCCAGCTAAAGATCACCCCACAGTGAGTGGCTCAGGGGTTACGTGCCCTGCCGCCTGTGCAGCCGTGGGCCAGCTGCATAGTCCCAAGGAGCCCAGTTGCCCCCCAGCTGGCAGTTGCGGACAAGGAAGGGGCTGGCTTGTGCAGCTGTGGCAAGCTGAGCAGGCGCTAGCCAGCTGGGGAGGACTAGCCTCAGAGGGAGGCAGTGATAAACCTCCTCTGAATACCGCTTGCCATGAAAACCCTATTCATAGGATACCCATAAGTGAGGATCGACTTGAAGGCAGTCCATTTCCCTTTTTGTTTATTACTACACCTTTCCTCCAAGGAGCTCAGGGTGGCGTACATAGTCTTCTCCCCCCCCCAATTTTTTTTAATTCCCACAACAACCCTGTGAGGTAGGTTAGGGTGGGAGCCTGTGTCTAGCTCAAGGTCACCCAGTGAACTTCATGGTTGCATGGGACCAAAAGTGGCCCTCTAGGCCTCTCTGTGTGGCCCTTGGAACTCTCCTCAAACCACACCCCTTACTTGCCCTGCGTTGAACCTAAGAAGAGCCTGCTGGATCAGGCCAGTGGCCCTTCTAGTCTAGCATCCTGTTCTCACAGTGGCCAACCAGATGCCATGGGAACCCTGCAAGCAGTTTTTGCCTGGTTGGAATATGTCCTTGATCTTCGACAATGCGTCTTTGTTAACTGGATAGAGGGTTGTGTGAGTGTGCATAGAAACTAGTCTACTATACAAAGATTAAATTTACATTTGTTGCTCTGCCCACTTTTGCCTCTGGCTCCACCCACCACTCCTATGTGGCCCTCAGAAGGTTGCCCAGAAGGGAATGCGGCCCTCAGACTGAAAAACTTTCCCCTACCCCACTGCACACTAAAGAATTATCTGCGTATTTTTCTAGTCACTCAAGTTAACTTTTTTTTTTACAGCCGAATAAACTATTTCCCCATTCAGTACCTCTTTTAAAAATGCTGTGTCTTTAGACTTTCCAGTTATAATGCAGACAATTTTGGTAGCGTTTATCAGCAAGTTCCAGGAAGGTGGATCATTGTGCAGAAAATTTCCATCGGTCTAGGGAGTAGCTGTGAGTTGCTCAGAATAATGCAAAAACAATCCATGTTTTCTGATGTTGCTCTTTTCCAATCTGTTTTGTTTCAGGACCAAGAAGAAAATAAAGGAGCCACAAGCTGGCCAGAGTTCTACATTGATCAGCTTAACTCCATGGCGGCTGTAAGTGGAGTTTTTAGCAATTTGCTTTCTGGCTTTGTTAACTGAAAAAGTGTTCTGACAACAAAGGCCCAGGACTGTGTCATCGGAACCCTAAACTCTGGTTAATCTTAACTATGGTTAGTGAAAACAAGCTAGCTTCATGCACTAAGAATTGAAGTTTTGCTCTGTTTCATCTAATCATAGTCAAGTTTAATCACAGTTTTCTGGGGCTGGACAGCACTACCAGCTGCAGTTAATTCAAAAAAGCTGATCAAGAGCTTCTGAATTCCCTTCCTGTGTCACACCAGAGGTGGAGTGTGGAGCCTCCAAACCCAGGTGGCCTGGGTTCATTCTCAAAATGCTATACTAGCACAGGTGTAGTCAATGTGGTGCCCTCCAGATAGGGACACCAGTTGTCATCATCACTGACGATTGGCCGTGCTTGATGGAGCTGATGGTAGTTGTAGTCCAGTAATATCAGGAGGGAACCATGTTGGCTATCCCTGGTTTAGCATGACATCCAAACCAGTCCTCTTTCAAACATATGTTGGGTGCCATAAAGGCTAGAAATTTGCTTTTTTTAATGGTGGAAACTGAGGTTCTTCACTTTCTAACTGTGATTTTGCGGAATCACAGGCTTGCAACCCTAGCGGAGGCCATTCTTTCTCTGTCTGTAACTTGTGTGCCCAGCACTGTGGTTGCACAGTTGCTGCTGCTTTTGTGCAAATCGGCACTTAGCTTCAATTACTAATCTTCTCTCATGGAGCGTGTTGTAGGGAGGCCTTTCCTGCACTTACAGATGCTTTCGGGTGCCAGGAGTTGTGGTTGGCACTTAGCCTTGTCTGGGATGACTTAAAAAAAAAAAAGGAAGCCTGGCTGATTAGATACACGAAGGAAGAAGGTCGCTTTGAAAAAGTCAGATGAAGCTCTGTCCCCAGCTGTCCAAGCAAAATGCAGTGGCATAGTGCCACATGTGTGTTTGCAAATGTGGGGAAGATTTGTTTCTACAAACTCTCTAACGACTTCAGCAAGAGCCCCTGGATCAAAGAAAACAGACCCAGCTTGCCTTTAAGTGAGCTGATTTATAGGCCCTTTGGGCGGGTGTTACCTAGTTATGCAGAGACTAGGAATAAACGGACAGTTCTCCCAATGGAGGGCTGTAGAAAGTGGAGTCCCTCAAGGATCGGTATTGGGACCTGTACTTTTCAACTTGTTCGTTAATGACCTAGAATTAGGAGTGAGCAGTGAAGTGGCCAAGTTTGCTGATGACACCAAATTGTTCAGGGTTGTTAAAACAAAAAGGGATTGCGAAGAGCTCCAAAAAGACCTCTCCAAACTGAGTGAATGGGCAGAAAAATGGCAAATGCAATTCAATATAAACAAGTGTAAAATTATGCATATTGGAGCAAAAAATCTGAATTTCACATATACGCTCATGGGGTCTGAACTGGCGGTGACCGACCAGGAGAGAGACCTCGGGGTTGTAGTGGACAGCACGATGAAAATGTCGACCCAGTGTGCGGCAGCTGTGAAAAAGGCAAATTCCATGCTAGCGATAATTAGGAAAAGTATTGAAAATAAAACAGCCGATATCATAATGCCGTTGTATAAATCTATGGTGCGGCCGCATTTGGAATACTGTGTACAGTTCTGGTCGCCTCATCTCAAAAAGGATATTCTAGAGTTGGAAAAGGTTCAGAAGAGGGCAACCAGAATGATCAAGGGGATGGAGCGACTCCCTTACGAGGAAAGGTTGCAGCATTTGGGGCTTTTTAGTTTAGAGAAAAGGCGGGTCAGAGGAGACATGATAGAAGTGTATAAAATTATGCATGGCATTGAGAAAGTGGATAGAGAAAAGTTCTTCTCCCTCTCTCATAATACTAGAACTCGTGGACATTCAAAGAAGCTGAATGTTGGAAGATTCAGGACAGACAAAAGGAAGTACTTCTTTACTCAGCGCATAGTTAAACTATGGAATTTGCTCCCACAAGATGCAGTAATGGCCACCAGCTTGGACGGCTTTAAAAGAAGATTAGACAAATTCATGGAGGACAGGGCTATCAATGGCTACTAGCCGTGATGGCTGTGCTCTGCCACCCTGGTCAGAGGCAGCATGCTTCTGAAAACCAGTTGCCAGAAGCCTCAGGAGGGGAGAGTGTTCTTGCACTCGGGTCCTGCTTGCGGGCTTCCCCCAGGCACCTGGTTGGCCACTGTGAGAACAGGATGCTGGACTAGATGGGCCACTGGCCTGATCCAGCAGACTCTTCTTATGTTCTTACGTTCTTATGTTCTTATGTCAACAAGAGCAAGCCCCTTGCAAGGGTGGCTGGAATTCTGTAGGGGCTTCTTTTTGCAACCGCAGCACTTGCAGTTCACTTGCCAATGGCCAGGGCTGTAACTGTGACCTGTGGAGCGTCCATTAGGCCTTCCTTGTCTGTGGTTGTGTGGGGATCTGAGACTCCTTGGATACCCTTTCCCAATCTCTGCTTGGCCTCTATTTAAACCGGAAAGCTTTGCATGCAAAAAGCCCCAGGTTCAGTCCCCAGCATCTCCAGGTAGGGCTGAGAGAGACTCTTGCCTGAAATCCTAGAGATCCACTGCCAGTCAGAGTCAAGAATACTGAGCTGGATAGACCAAAGGCCTGCCCTGGTGCAAGGCAGCTTCCTATGTTCCTAGATCATTAGGGAAAGGATCCTAGCTTAATGGTACAGCATCTGCTTTGCGTGCAGAAGGTCCCAAATTCAATCCCCGACATTTCAAGTTAGGGCTGGGAGAGAGCTGCTGCCAGTCAGTGTAGAGAATACTTAGCTAGACAGACCAAAAGTCTGGCACAGTATAAAGCAGCTTCCTATGTTTCTACTGATTCCAGGGTGGGCTATAACAAAATATTGACCTAGCCGATACAGATCAGCACTGCTGTATTACAAATAAAAACATTTTAAAACCTATACAAAGTTTCTAATCAAATGAAAAGTTTGGGTAGACATATCTGAAATAAATGAGTAGATTTGCATTTCAAGAACAGAGAGTTTTCTACCTTCCTAGTGCACCATCTATCATGCAACGAATTATTTGGACTCAAACTAAAACATTACAAACTGTCTCAACTGTGGGGTTTCCTGGGCAACCATACTTGTGACTATCTAGAATTTTTAAGTGTTTTTTCACTTGTATCCAGCGTTCTGGACATAGCTGCAAATGTTTGGTTCTAGACGTGGGCACCACTCTTCTGGAACCATGAAATGCCTTGCCGATATTCAGAGTCCCCATTACACATAAAACACTTCAGTTCTACTTAGAGAAAATCTTCTCCTCTTGGATTTTCACGGTGAATTGCAGGCATGAAAGGGTGACATCACTGGTTAAACATTTCTGCAGGGCAGTTTTCTGCCTACATGTCCTGGTGACAGCTGTCTGATTGCATCACCACCTGAAAGACAGCTTTAGCGGAAATAATAGCACACACACACTACCCATCCCAGTTTTATTATCCACAGATGTTTGAAACTTATCTAGTGCTGGCACTTTTGAAACCAAATCCAGGTGGCTACTGGAGCAGGAGAGATGAACTAAGTAGGTGGGTTTGCCATTCATCTGGGCAAAGCCACCCCTCAGCTCATGGGAAGAGAGCCACAGCTCAGTGGCAGAGTACATGCTTTGCATGCAGAAGGTCCCAGGTTCAATCCCCAGCATCTCTGGTTTTTTTAAAAAAGTTGGGTAGCAGGTGAAGGAAATATTCTCTGCCAGAGATCTTAGAGAGTCATTGACAGCCAAATAAATTGACTAATAACTTCTTATGTTCCAATGCTATTTTTATAAGCATCACATTGTGCATTATCCTTTTTTTTTTTAAGGTGGTCCTGCACACAACACATGATTAATATGAATTTGGTGCCACAGAGCTAGCCTAGATCAGTTCCCAAACTGGTCTGCAGACCATCAGTGGTCTGTGAGCTTCATTCAGGTGGTTTGTGGATTTGTGGTTGAAGGCAGGGGGCGGCACATCCACCGTGTCACAATTCTATGCAATTCAGTTTATAATACAATAAAATACAATACGTAAGAAATGAAAGAAGCAATGAAAGTACAATTGAAATCATACCGCACCTATTGCAGCCCATTACAGTTGGTAGATAGCAGGCAGAAAAATCATTAAGTGGTCTGCCAAGACCCTCAGTAATTTTCAAGTGGTCCCTGAGGGGGGGGAAAGTTTGGGAGCCACTGATACAGGGGAAGGCCAAAGGAGCTGTTTTAACCTACAAAATAACTCAAATTTGTATAGCATGCTCAAATATTCAGTAGCATTTTACATGCAGTATCCCAGTAATCATTGCCACAGCCCCATAAGGTCAGTATTACACCCATATTAAGAGAAAAGCAGCTTGCCCTTGTGCTGTCATATTGAGTTAGGATCTGAAGTGAGTGCCTGTTTGCTCTTCGCCATTCCACTGCACTAACTTTCTGGATTAAGACCTATTAAGTCTTCAGACACTGATGGATGGGCTGTAGCTCAGTGATAGAACATCTGCTTTGCATGCATAGGATCCCAGGTTCAATCCCTGCCATCTCCAGGTAGGGCTGGGAATGTCCCCTGCCTGAAACCCCAGAGAGCTGCTGCTAGTCAGTGCATTCACAATTCTGAGCTAGATGGACATGTGAGTGCTCTGACTTGGTGTAATGCCGCTTTCTGATATAGCACTGTGGGGAGGAGAGCCTGGCTGGGAGTCCAGAGTCTGTGAGTTCAAATCCCCGCTCGTGTCTCCTGGGTGTCAAGAGCCAGCTAAAGATCACCCTACAGTGAGTGGCTCAGGGGTTACGCACCCTGCAGCCGTGGGCAAGCGGCATAGTCCCAAGGAGCCCAGTTGCCCTCCAGCTGGCAGTTGCGGACAAGGAAGGGGCTGGCTTGTGCAGCTGTGGCAAGCTGAGCAGCCCCTAGCCAGCTGGGGAGGACTACCCTCGGAGAATGGGAAACCCCCTCTAAATACCACTTACCACGAAAACCCTATTCGTAGTGTCACCATAAATCGGGATCGACTTGAAGGCAGCCCATTTCATTTTCCATTTCATGCCCCAAAAGAAGAAGGGGTGAAATAAGTTGAGTAAACATTAGGGAAGGATTCCTCACTTCCATGCAGTTGTCAATGGAACAAGGATTTGGAGGCAGTTTTTAGATTCTTTTCCTGGACGTTTTCCAAAAAGAGCCTCCTCCCCGTGCAGTGGGTAAAGGGTAACAGACCCCTGGGCTGTACTTGTGCTCTCACTTTAAGAATCTCCCTGATGTTGAAGTGCTTTGCAAGAATGTTCAGGCGGATTTGAATATCAAAGGGTGTTCCCCCCCCCCAACTTGGCAATACCAGCAAGAGCTCCCTTTTCCAGTGTCGTCTTTATTAACTGCAAACATAGGACACAGATGACAAAAGTCAGGAGGGAACTGGGCTGTGATTGCTAGATATTGCATATGAAAAGGGTGTTGGACAGAGAGTTCAAAAGGCATGTTTTGGAATAGGAACACAGGAATCTTGCCTTATTCCAAGTCAGGCCGTTCAGTGTCTTCTATAGCAGGGGTGGGGAACTGGTGGTCCTCCAGATTTTGTTGGACTTCCAGTTCCCATCAGCCCCATCCACCATGGCCAGTGATGAGGAATGATGGGAACTGTAGTCCAACAACAACATCTGGAGGGCCACAGTCTTGGTTTCAATGGACAGCGACTCTCCAGGGTTTCAGGCAGGGTCTTCCCCAGCCTTTGCTCATATTCTGCTCACAAGCAGGACTGTGTGTGTAGCGTTGAACCTGCAGTTGTGGAGAAACAGCAAATTGAGTTGGAAAACTTATTAGCAGCCCTTCAGCGTGATCTTCCGGGACAGCGCATGATTAATTTGCTGCTGCTAGTCTTAGAAAAGGCAAGGATCTGTACAGGATGTTGAAACCCTGCCCCTTAATTATAGAAAACAACTGTTCCAGCCTCCTTCTCCAACAGCTAGCTCTGGAAATCTCACCAAGCATTCATCGCCATAAAGCTAGGAATTGCCTCCCCTTCCGAGGAAATTGTGAAGAGTTGAGGCATGTTGCTCTCAAGGGTTCTCCCTTAACCCAAACTAGATGTGGGAAAGGTCTCTCAGACACAGTTTGTTCTCTCTTGGTTCCCAATGAGCTTTGAGCCATCCTCCATCTTTTCTTGCTATAGTTTTGAGTTGGCTTACAATGTACTCCTATGTATGTTTACTCAGAAATACATTCCCTTGAGTTAGATGGAGTTTACACTTTAAGTATGCACAGGATTGCAGCCTTAGTCCTGAGGGAGGTGCGGAGGGTGGTTATAAAAGAACAGGCCTTTTCAGTGGTGGCCCCCATCTGTGGAATGTTCTCACCAGGGAGGTGCACCTGGCACCATCTTTGTCAGTCATTAGGTACTAGGCTTAGATTTATTTTTATTTTGTTTAACCAGGCCTTTGATAATTAGGTTGCCTCCTTTGATGGCGCTCATCTTTTAATGTGGTGGGCAGGACTTGTCCTGATTTATATGCTGCTAGATGAGCATTTTATGTATTTTGTGCTGTTCATTATTTCAATTTGTTATGGTTTTAAATTGTTTTTGTGTTGTATTTTATCTTGTCCAGTTGCTTTGATACTTTTTCTTTGTATAAAGCAACTGTTAAATGGTTGTTGTCGTTGTTAATAATAATAATATAGCCATATTACTACAATATATTCTGCTGTGTCCATTTAGACTCATGTATCGGGCATAATATGCCCAGCAGGTACTGTGCTAATAATAGCATTGTATTGCTAATGAAATTAAATACAGCCTAATTGCTAGTGTGCCATTAAATGTTTCTGTGTCTTCCAACTTGTCCTTTTGTGATTTCTGTTCTGCTGCATAGGGATTTTAACTTATTGCAGAATAGGCTGCTGTGGGGCTATATATAATTGAGCTTGGTCCAAATGGTTGCTCATCAAACAGACTGGCATGGAGCAACAGAAGTGCAAGCATATGAACCTGCCTTCACATCAGGCCTGGGCAGACTTCAGGCTAGCAGGATCTACATGATTCCCACCCCCCTGGAACCTTTGAGTTCCACTAATCAGAGCCAAGTGCAAACCAGTGGCTTGTGGGGGGGGGCAACATACTCTTAGAATTAAGGAGCAGGGTTCCCCTGAGCACATGCTCAGACCAGGAATCAGTACTAGCAGTGAGCTCACAGTCCTGATGCACAAAAATCCATTCCTGGTTTTTCCTCCAAGCTGTCCGTCTTAGTAGCATTGTTTACAAGGAGGGTGATTCTATTTGTTGTTGCTGTTGTTAAACAACTGGGAGTTGGGATCTTTGCTTTTCAGCTACAAACCGGGAGTCAGAATCTTTGCTGAACTTCTTCAAATCATTCACAAATTCAGAGCTTGGAAAAGTTACTTTTTTGAACTATAACTCCCATCAGCCCAATCCAGTGGCCATGCTGGCTGGGGCTGATGGGAGTTGTAGTTCAAAAAAGTAACTTTTCCAAGCTCTGCCATAGGTCCTGATGAACCTCCTGCCTACCCTTACATTAGAAGATCATTGGTCCATCTAACTCAGTACTGTCTAATGTCTGTCAGCTGATCTCCAGGATCTCAGAGAGGAATCTCAGATGGGTATTTCCCAATCCAGTACTGCTAATTGAGGCTAACCTCTTTTGGGATGAGGGCCACATGAAGTCTTCTCAAAGTCACTTAAATAATACAGACAGAGTGAAAAGTCCTGATAACACTTTACTGAGCAAACTGAACAAAAAACAATGTATAATTTGAGGAGGAAAGAACAAAGAGGTTGTGTCTTTCAGTTCAGGCCTTGTTTTGTAGCAGAGACACACAACCAAACGAAACTCCCTCTGAACTTCACAACCAATCAAAGCACATGCCACAACACTGAAGTTCATTCCATTCTGCCTGGTTACTAAACAATATCTCCACCCATCCCCTCTTAGCTAGTTGGCTTTAACACAAACAGAATTAACCCTTAAGTTACAAACTGAATGATCTCTGCTGTCCCTTCTAGCAGACCCTGGACATCCCTATTGGGTTCGCATGTCAAAGCGGGCGTGTATTAAGCCAGAGAGTTTCCCATGGTTATTTGACCTATTTGTGTGTGTTTTGTGCTCCCTTAAAATTTTGATATGTTTTTAAATGAACTTTTACTTGTTAAATGGTCAAATGTTATGTTGTACTGGGATTTTCATGTTTCTTGTATATGTTATGGCTTTTGTGCTATTATTATATTTTGTATGTAAATAAACTGACTGTACCTAACTTATTTCTTGAGCTAATTTTCTTTGAACTTTTACAGAGAAAATCACTAATTGCTTTGGAAAAAGAAGATGAAGAAGAGCGAAACAAAACCATAGAGAGTTTGAAGACGGCACTGAGGACTAAACCTATGAGGCAAATGATTTTCCTTGCTTTTTCATTGGTTCTCTAGCAAAAGGGTTCTTAATATTAATTTACACAAGGTTCTGGCCAACTGATACTAAGTTTAATGAAATGGGTTAACTGGATAGCAGGGGAGTTGCTAGACAAAGGATAGCCACTGTGGTGCTCTCAAGGTGTCGCTAGGCAATAATAATAATAATAATAAAATTTAATTTTTGTGTCGCCTATCTGGCCGAAGCCACTCTAGGCAACGTACACATTAAAATTCAATAAAACACACTATGATTACAAAACAAAATACAATGCAGTCAACAATGATGCAGGCATAAATTATGTAGGGCAATCAATAAACAATTTCCACAAAAACAATAAACAATCACAGAAAAAATTAGCCCACCCCGGAGATCCTGTCATCCCTGACCATTGACGATGCTGGCTGGGGGCTGATGGAAGTTGGAGTCCTACATGATCTGGAGGGCAGCGCATTGGCCATCTCTGGTCTAGACCTTTCTCATTCTCCACTTTTGTAATTCTGATCATTTTCCTGGATGAACCTGCCCATATTCATTGTATCTGTTTCTGACAGGTTTGTAACCAGATTTATTGACCTGGACGGCTTGACGTGCATTCTGAACTTCCTGAAGAGCATGGACTATGAGACCTCTGAGTCTCGAATACATACCTCTCTCATTGGATGCATCAAAGCTCTGATGAACAACTCTCAAGGGAGAGCTCATGTCCTGGCTCACTCGGAGAGTATTAATGTGATCGCTCAGAGTCTGAGCACAGAAAACATTAAGACAAAGGTAGCGGTGCTGGAAATCATGGGTGCTGTGTGCCTGGTTCCCGGGGGTCACAAGAAAGTCTTGGAGGCCATGGTGCATTACCAAAAATATGCCAGTGAAAGAACTCGCTTTCAGGTATGGAGTGGCCTCTCACCACTTAAGTTGGTTGCAAGGTTGGGGGAATGACAGACAATAAAGGCAGTTTCAGAGGGTTTTTTGCTTCCCACGGAGTAGAAATATTTCTTTTGTCCCATGGTTTGTGTCCGATCAAACAGGGCTTGAAGGATTTTGAAGCAAGACTAAAACCTCCAACACCTGTTTTTACCAGAGGCAGAAGTGAGAAACATATCCTACATCTCCAATATTAACTTTTACTAAGTGCAAAACTGTTTTGAGGCAAGTGTTGAGTTGTACATCAATTTCATCAGCCTTTTAATTTAAAATAATAAAAAAAATTTTTTAACAAAAATAATGACTGGCATCATACCCGGTTATTTTGTAATTTTTTTCAATTTATTACCCGCCCTTCATAATAATGTCCCAGGGAAGGTTACAACCATTTAAAATGCAGTATTAAAACACTCTAAAACAACCACAGTCCCAAGAATAGTGTGGTTGCTTGAGTAACCCCTGAGAGATATGCTGGGAAGCCACCAAATACCAACATTTATTCTTACAATTAATAAGTTTCTCTAGCCCATTTGTTAGAGTGGGCAGGTAGATCAAGTCAGCCCTTCTCCCAAGGTAATGCCCTGCAGATGTTTTGGACAACAACTCCCATCAGGCAGCACCTGGGGGTTGTCCAAAACATCTGAAGGGCTCCAGACCCGGGAAAGCTGTTGTCAGGTGTATGGGTGGCTCATACTTTTGTGGGATCCTCAGCTTGTTTTTTTTTTAATGCAGCTGGTTTGCGCTGATAGCATATCCCTCCGGCCCCCGCTGCTCTTCTGTACCCACAATATATATTCAGCAAAAGCCATTAATCAAAAACCTTACATCCCACAGACGTTAATAAATGACCTGGATAGAAGCACAGGCCGATACCGGGATGAAGTGAGCCTCAAGACGGCCATTATGTCCTTTATCAATGCTGTTCTAAGCCAAGGGGCTGGAGTGGTAAGTTTGGGAGCTGGAATTGTCTGTTTCAATGGTGGTGGTTGATGCCCATTGGGGCTGGTGGGGCAGAAGGCAGGGAGGCCAACATTTGGCGGAGCCAGAGCCAAGGAGAGACAAACCCAATTAATTGCAGTTTTGTTTCCATCCTTCTCCCTGATGAGTTCTGCAAGGGGCAGCAATGAGACCTGAAGACTGAGGGGAGATAGGATAGCACTCTTCAAGTACATGAAAGGTTGTCACATAGAGGAGGGCCCGGATCTCTTCTCGACCGTCCCAGAGTGCAGGACATGGAATAATGGGCTCAAGTTGCAGGAAGCCAGATTTCGACTGGACATCAGGAAAAACTTCCTGTTAGAGCCATACGACAATGGAACCAATTACCAAGAGAGGTAGTGGGCTCTCCGACACTGGAGGCCTTCAAGAGGCAGCTGGACAGCCATCTGTCGGGAATGCTTTGATTTGGATTCCTGCATTGCGCAGGGGGTTGGACTCGATGGCCTTGTAGGCCCCTTCCAACTCTATTATTCTATGATTCTAGGAGGAAGCTGCCATAGGCAGCACTACCCCCACCCCCAGGGTGGTTGTAAGTAAGCCAGTAGGTAAATGGGGACAGGGTCCGGCAGGGCCGGTGCTATCATTAGGCCAACTAGGCAGCCGCCTAGGACGCAGACCTCAGAGGGGCGCAGTACTGACATTTGAGGGGCACAGTTTTATACAGATTAGGTTTTTTAACCCTTAAAACATTTAAGGGTGCTAAAACATTTTCTTTTGTATTTGAGAAAGATTGTTGTATTACTTATTCTTGCAATTTAAAATAAATTTTGCAGTTTCAAGTTTTGTGCTTTTCATTTTTTCTACAAGACATCTGTTTTTGAAAAGTTGAAGTTAGCAATTTTTTTGGGGGGTGCAAGTAGTTAGCCTTGCCTAGGGCACAAAATAGCCTGGCACCGGCATTGGGCTCAGGGCAGAACGTGGTTGGTGGGGCAGTGTCCCATTCACCTTAATAAGCCAGCCTTCACTGGGCTGTGTAACTAGCAGGGGGTTGAGCCAGCAGAGATGATACCCCTTGGGCCACTTTGGATGGATGCTGAGAGTAACTCTGAGCATTGCAGAATGTGTGTTAGGGGAAGGGAGGCCCAGCTTGAGAGGGTGGTGTAGTCAGTCACTTCCTGTGAGCCCCATGACTAGCAGAGGTCATAGTTCCACTATTCAACTTGGGTCCAGGACTGCCTTAAGGACCACCTGATCCCTTGTATCCCAGCTCAGTCACTAGGAGAGAGTGGTTAGTTGTCCCCCGTGTTTCAGAAGCCTAACTGGCTTCAACTAGAAGTAGGGCATTTATTGTTGCCAGTCCCATGACACAGAATCTTCCAGCAGAGATTTAGCAGGCATCCTTGCTTTTGACTTTCAGGCGTCCCTTTTTATGCCTACATTACCCAGTAATGAGTATTTGTACTGTTTTTAATGGTGTTTTATGTTTTATTATTGTTCACCGTCCTGATATTTTATGATATGGTGGTATAGAGATACTTTTATAAATAAATACATACATTCTGTCCTTCCTCCTCCCCCCTAGAGTACCTGAGAAAGTTTAGATGCAACTTGAGAGAATTCTTTTGCATATCCCACCTTTGGGAGCCTACTAATCATACCTTGCAAGAGGAACCCAAAATCTTTGGGGCGGGCAGTGGGCCAGAAGCATAAGTGCTTAGTGGATGTTTTGATCTCTGGTCTATCTAATATAAGATTTGGTCAGTTCTGCCCCCTTCTCCCTGCTGACAGGGGCTGATGGGTGTTGTAGTCTGAAACAGTTGGAGGGCGCCAGGTTGGTGAAGGCTGGTCTAGAAGGATATTCTAGCAGAGTCTTTGAAAGGTTTGTCTTCTTTCCCAGGAAAGTCTGGACTTCAGGCTCCATCTTCGATATGAATTCCTCATGCTTGGAATTCAGCCTGTAATTGACAAATTAAGAGAACATGAAAATTCCACATTAGATAGGTAAGTGTGCTTGCTTGATTTTTATTGTGTAAGTTTTTTCTCTCTTGTACACGTTGTTCTTGTGCCTTATTTAAAAGAAAAGGTATGTTTAGGCCAGAGCTTTCCAATTACAAGTTCAAATGGTTCTTGATTACTTCCTTTAACGTGCCTAACGTCAGCAGTACTTAATGGCTGTGGTAGTCTTATTTATGCTGTATTATTAATTTACAAAGTGGCTTGCAAATCTTTACCTTTTTTCCACCCGTCCCTCTTGCAAAAATATAAAAAAACTGAATTTGTTCATTTATTGGTCCCAACTCAGGCATTTGGCAATGGTACTGTTCTGGTTTTGGGGTTATTTTATTTTAGGTGTCCATCCCACTGTTGGGTGAGGGACAATGTTCTTTTTCTATAATTGATTATTGTGAATGAACAGTTTTCTGTGTTCAAATTGGGAAGAAATCGGATACTTTATATCGTTACGAGGATAGATTATGTAAGGACTTCAAGCCCTACTGAATGAAATGTTAGTAAATGGCTCACTTAAATAGCAGCATAACCTTTTAAAGTCTGTTGACGAAATTGATTCGATAACCCATTGCAATAAATCTGTGTTAAGTTGTCTCTTTTCTCCTTCCCAGGCATTTAGACTTTTTTGAAATGCTCAGAAATGAAGATGAATTGGAGTTTGCCAAAAGATTTGAGCTGGTATGTATCCATCCATCCTAACTCTTCTGGTGTTATTTTTTGCTATTGTAGGAAAGAGAAAGGAAGAATTTTATTCTAGTGGGGATCGCTATAAATACTGAACCATTCCGCACCCTTTTACAGTGATCTCTGAAAATGTGTGGGTGCTTTTCAGTGAACATTTTCACAAAACTCCCTTCCCCACCCCATTTTGGCTTAGCTCCAGTATAAGTGAATCACACTTTTGTGGAATGTGTGTATTTTACAGTGACTGTCGAAATTCACATTAGAATGCTAAAAATCCCAGGTGAATTTGGTTACTGCCCTAAAAGAGTTACTGCTTTCACCGTGTTTTGGACATGTGTCCATGACAGTCACATTTGGGTGAACATCAGCATTCACAAGTGTATCTCAAGAGTTCTTGGGACACCTGCTAAATCTTGACTGGGATTGTCAACATGCACAAGCGACTATTGACATGTGCACTGTTTTTGGGGATCCATTGGTGCCTGTGTGAATGTATGTGTGCACCTTCCCACCCACATGTAGCAAAGACCTGATTTGAAAAGAGACTGTTCTGGACTGAGTGCCATTGAGGGTAGCAACTTTTAACTACCTGTGGCAGTGCCAAGCAATAATTTGGTGTGGAAATACTAAACTGCATCTTTTGCCCATCAAAACACAGGTCCACATAGATACAAAAAGTGCAACCCAGATGTTTGAGCTCACACGAAAGAGGTTGACTCATACAGACGCATATCCACACTTTATGTCTATCCTTCACCACTGTCTTCAAATGCCTTGTGAGTAAAAAAAAAATAAAAATGTGTTTTTTGTATCTGTACCTGTAATGGATATTTTGGAATTAAGGATGGTTTTGGGATTCTGGCTTCTGTCAAGTGAAGCTGGAAATGCTGTAGCATTCCTGTAAAGTCTCTTAATGACCATAACTGCTTGCAAAATCCACTTTTGTTGTCTTGCTATTAATCCCCATACTATAGGAATATAATTTAATAAAAATCTGCAAATATCAAGGATTTTGCCAATGAGAAATTGATATGAACAACTTCAGACCAGAAAGAAAATATGACTAAACTTGCCCACATCACATGCCTCAGTGAGGCATTACACCTCCAGCATCTATCTGCATTAGACAGTACCTTCCCATAAAGATGTTGTGGAGTCCAATATAGATGAAACATTAATTTTTTCTGGATCTCTTGTTGATATTTTTAGATCCTGCTTTTCTGTTGATGTTTTTGGATCCTGGTGCCTCTAATTGCTGTATATTACATACAGCATTATTTTGATTTTAAGCACTGCGTTTCAACTTGTATTTATATTATTTACTCCACGTGAACATTTTATGTTTCTACTATTCTATGATTCTATTCTGTCGGGAATGCTTTGATTTGGATTCCTGCATTGTGCAGAGGGTTGGACTTGATGGCCTTATAGGCCCCTTCCAACTCTACTATTCTATGATTCTATTCTATGATTCTATGTATTGAAAGATTCTATTCTATGTATTCTATGTATTTGTGTAGCGTGTATTGCTTGGATGACAGCAGTTCTCTCTCTGTCACCTTTTTTTAAAAAAAATAGGGTTGTATCCCACAAAATTGCCCCATTTGTGCAAGAACTTCCTCTCCCTCTTCTCTCCCCCCCCACACCTCCTGCATCCCTCCAGTCTGCTCCAAAGAGTTGGAGGAAACCCCAAAACAGATCTGGGGGGCATGCAGGGAGGGAAGAAGGGTGGGGAAGTTCCATTGCACAAGCAGAAGCCCTTGCACAAACCGGACAACTTTGTGAGATACAACCCTTTAATATTTCCCCCTGAAAACTATCTCACCACCACCACCCATCCACAGCCACCTTCTTGCAAATGCTTCCTTATTGTTATGGATACACTTCCTTGCATACACTGATTTGAATGCATTTTAAAATTTACAAAGTCAAAACTTCTGTACTCCTGATACTCAACTAAAATGCAATGTAGAAGGCTCCAACTGGAGGAAGGGGGAAGGATGGAGGCAATCTGTGCCATATCCCCCCCCCCAGCAGCCACTTCCTGTGCTGTCCTGGAGGATCCCCCAGTTCTCTGGAGCAGATTTTCTGGGGGCTGCAGGAGGGGGGAGGAGGAACAGAACATTGGCTGTCTCTGCTTATGACAGTGCGAATGACGTTCTGCCCGTAGGAACGCAATTGAAGCTGCTAAGTTTTCTGACAACATAAGAGGTGCTTTAAACTGATGAATGACGCAGCTGCTATCCCAAACGACAGCAATGAATTTCATAAACAAGGAAATATATATATATTTTTACAACCGCCTGGAGTACCCAGGAAGTTTACTGTCATTGCAGTCAGCTGCATGAAGGATTTTCTCATTTGCAACCAACTGCTCTGGATTTGCCTCTGCTTTCATAGAATCTAATATATAGTTCAGCCTCTTGCATGATTTCTTTCTCTGAGGTTTAGTTCAAATTTTGTTTGCTGAGTAACCCCATGGGCCCTGTTTGTTTGTTTGTTTGCTTTGCTAGTCCCATATGTTTCCAGGATGTCACATATAACTTTGCATCCTTTCCTGACATGACATTATTTTGGAGAAAGTAAACACACATCTCATTTTAAAAAAAACAACTCCTTTTTTTTGTCCGTGGACCACCTGCTTTTGATGGCTGCCCAAATGCACAGATGTATGCAAACATCTGTCTTCATTGGAAAGGCTTTTTGAAGGATGCCCTTTCAAGGCTTGTTCCCCATTCATTGTCTGCTACCAAAAGAAGTCCCCCTAAGAGCGGCTTCCTTAAACATTTCACATAGTTTTGAATTGATCTGGCATTCAAAACATGGAAGCAGCAGAAGTTTCCACTACAATCGCTCAGTATCTGTAGCACGTGTCCTCTTTTGTCAAAGTCTTTATTCATCATGAACTCCTTTTTTCTTCTCCTTTTTAGATAAGAGAAATGGCAACACCGTCCACTACTGGTTGCTGTTAGACCGTATCATACAACAGATAGTTATTCAGAATGACAAAGGACAGGACCCGGACTCAACACCCTTGGAGAACTTTAATATTAAGAATGTCGTTCGAATGTAAGAGCCCTTCTCCTCCCCAACAGAATGATAAATTAGAAGGCTTACTTTCCTCCCTCGACCTTCCTTAATCTGTATTTCTTTTGGCTTGTGGCTTGTTTTTTTGTGTTTTGTTTTTAACTTCTTTCTGTGGTTTGGTTTAACTTATCACGGATGCTTCTAGCAGTGGATTTCCTGCATCAGCAAAGGATTGAACTTAGATGACCTTTTGAAGCCCTTTCTGACTCTGATTCTGTGAACTCTACAGCTCTAAAATGGGGGTGGATTTTTCTAATTCCTTGATTGGGAACAGGGCATTCTGTTTCAATCAGTTTTCTCTTATTTTACCCCTTGATAACAGTGAGTACATGCTCCTATTACAAATAGAAATTGTATTTTGATAACATTTGGTTGGGTTCTGTGGCATGCAACTAAGATCATAAGAATAATCCAAAGGTCTGTCTAGACCAGCATCCTGTTTTTTCCATAGTGGCCAACCAGATGGCTCCAGGATGCCCATAAGTGGAACATGTAGGCAATAGCACATACCCTTTCCACACTTTTGCCCTGACTGATGAGCAAGAAGTGGCAAGCAGTCCCTGAACCAGTAGAAACTGGACCATTAGGGTGACTAGGACAAGGCACCACCATCCTTGGTCTACCCTTGGCCCACTCCTACCTGCCTGCCTTCTTTCTTACATCCAGTCCCAGGGGTGGCACTGCCTGCCAGCTTCTTCCTCTTTGGTCTCAGTGTTGGCCTTATAAAACTCTACAGGGAGGAGGATGGAGACAAAGCTTGAACTAGCTGTCACTGCCTGCCATTGGCTCTGACATCAAACAGTGCTGGTCTCCCAGCCTTCCACTTTATCAGTCCCAGTGGGCAACAGCCAGTTACTATCATCATGATTATCATTAATTACCCGCACTTCACTGAAAGGTCCCAAGGCGGGTTCCAGCATTTTTGAAATACAGCATTAGAAGCAATTAAAAACAGCCTAAAGTTATAAAATAATTGTGCACCCTAAAAACATTTGTCTCAGGTGTCAATGGCTAGGGCCGTCCTCTTTCAACAAGCCTTTTAAGTAGAGACCTTATCCCAGTCTGTGTCTGTTGGAATTGTTTTTTGAGATGGGTTTTTTTTTTAAATATGTTTTTAAAAATGTTTTGTTTTAATATGTTTTTAAAGTCTGTTTTTAAGATGTTTTAGAGTGTTTTTAGTGTTTTTGTTTGCCACCCTGGGCTTCTATTGGGAGGAAGGGTGGGATAATAATAATAATAATAATAATAATAATAATAATATTGGGGTGCGTCTTCAGCACTACTGCTCTGAACCATGGAGTGTCAATTTTTAGGCATCATAGATGATAGACCATGAATTTATCTGATCTCTTTTTTAAAGTGAACTTACAAGTTCTGAACAGGGTGGTTCATGACAGATGTTATTGGAGGTCACTGATTCATAGGGTCACCGTAAGTCATAATCGACTTGAAGGCATATAACAACAACAACTTTTTTAAAGCAGTCGAAAGTAGAAGCCAAGTCTGCATCCTGTGGCAGTTAATTCTATAAGTTAGTTATGCATTGTTAAGTAGGACCATGGAAAGTACAGTCAGGAAAGGAAGTTCATACTTTTCTCCCCTCCCCCCTTACTAATTTACCAATTTGTGACCTGCTTCTCATCCTGCAGTAGCGTTGCCATCTTGAAAGTTTTTTATATACCTCTCTTCCTTCACACAGTCTGCCGTAGTTTGCCAAAAATTCATTGCTGATAACTTCATCCCATGAAAGTAGTGTTTGTGAATGTTCCATAGCATTTTTGTAGCTCAGCCAGTGTCTAGGAAAATGGACTGCCTTCAAGTCGATCCCGACTTATGGCGACCCTATGAATAGGGTTTTCATGGTAGGAAGCAGGATAATGATGCTTTCCTCCGAATCTCTTATGTGCAAGAAGGAATGCTCTTTGAAAAATCTGGCATTACTTAATGTGCTCGACGTTATGAATAACTTTCAAGGTAGCAACATGTAAGCAAGACACTGCCATTATAAAATGTTCTGTGGTAGGGAAATGAACTAATTGAGCAAATCCATATGGATGTAACCTTCTCGGCTTTACCTAATCCTCGTTTCATACATATGTGAAACTTGCTAAGTGTGTTCTGTTTATTGTTTTCACAAAGGACAATGCTCTTTTTCTTTCTAGGTTGGTTAACGAAAATGAAGTGAAACAATGGAAAGAACAAGCAGAAAAAATGAGAAAAGGTAATTGGTGAAAATATGAAAACATTTCAACCAAAGGCAGGGCTTCCTAAAGAGGAATGGCTACAAGATAAGTAGATCAAGGTTGCGGAACCTGCTGGATAGTGTTGAACTACAACTCCCATCTTACCAGACAACTGGCTGTGCTGACTGGGACTGATGGGAGCTGGAGTCCAGTGGCATCTTCAGGGCCTCAGGTTCCCCATCCAGGAAGTAGATGAAGGATAACCATGACAACCGATACATAGAATAAGGGCCACAGGGCAATGATGGAGCAAATGGTTTTTCTTAAAGCCCCAAGATAAAAGGACGTTGGTAAGTTAGGACTGGGGAAAAGAAATACCTGCCTGGACTCTTGGAGAGCCAGTCCCAGTCGGGGTTCTAAGCAAGGTGGAGCTGTGGTCTTCCTCAGCTTCAGGCCAATCCTTACCATATTATGGTTGTGAGGGGAAGTGACATCATAGAGGTGGAAGGTCTAGAACCTGATTTCATCCTAGCTGTGTGTGGACAGAAAGTAGAACCGGTTAGGTGGTAGAACTTTGAGGGTTGTAAATATTGGACTTGGGGAGCAGAAGTACAGAAGCTTAGAACCCCTGAAGTGGGGAGTTGGGGGCAATTTGTTAATTGACACAGGCTAATTCATTTTGGGCTTAATCCAGACCTGTTACACAGACAAGCAATTCTGGCTTCCTTAGTGTCCCTTTTCTGTGAGCAGAAATGGGAGGAACCGGTTTAAAACCTCCTGAGGTAGTTTTTATCAGATAAGGAGCAATTCACTGAATTGGAAGCAAGAGCAGCGGGATATTACAAAGTGTCTTCTGCCGGGAAGGGGCCACAGTGCAGTGGTAGAGCATCCGGTTTACATGCAGAAGGCCCGTGGTTCAATCCCTGGCATCTCCAGGTAGGGCTAGGAATGCCCCCTCTCTGAAACCCTATAGAGCCGCTGCCTGTCAGTGCTGCTCTAAATGGACCAATGGACTGACTTGGTATAAGGCAATTTTCTATGTCTGTTGAGCTCCTTGATGAGTAGCTTTTGTGAGCAGAGTCCTGTGAATGGTCCTTTTCCGTAAAGCTGGGATGGAGAACCTGTGACCCTCCAGGTGTGGTTGGACCTCATGGCTAGTGGTCAGGGATGATGGGAGCTGTAGTCTAGCAACATCTGGAGTGCTTCAAGTTCCCCATCCTTGCTATAGAGAAGGGTTGGGGAATCTTTTTGGCCCATGGGCCAGTTCCTTATCTAGGTCTGCCTCATGGGGCTGCCCACTGGTCAATCACATGACATAATTATGACATCACATGATAGGCAGGCAGGCAGGCAGGGCACCCCACTGTCAGAACCCCTTGCATTTCTCTTAAGTCTCTGCAATCAGGGACTTAAAGGGGGGGGGGAATTTAGAAAAGCCTCTTCCAAGGGTCTCCCCCTTTAAGTCCCCAATCACGAAGAATGAAAAGGAAAGCATGGGAAGACTGGGAAGAGGCTTTAAGACAGCCCCCACTATCCTGTTTGAGCAAATGGGAGAGCAGAAGCTGTCTTAAAGCCTTTGCAAAAACATCTTTGAAGTAGCCCTCATGCTAAAGCTGTTTCAAAGGGCACTTTTGCATAGGGCTTTAATGCCTGCTCAGCTGGTGAGCAGGGGTTAAATCCTGCTACTTTGGCTGCACAATCTTGTTCCTTGCTGGAAACAGGATTGCACAGCCAAGCCTGTTCTCCTGCCCATCAGCAGGCATCACTAGTGATGTCAGCTAGTTGATGGATGGGTGTAGTTTGGAAAAAATGGCCTTAGGGGCCAAATGGTACCCCTTGGGAGCTATGATTGGGCCTGAGGACTGCATGTATGGTAGAGGGTCATCCAAATTATATCGTATAAGAGGTCTGCCCTGAACTCATAGTTGAACGTGTTGGGGGGGTTGCTATTAGGTTAGATAATAACTTATTGAAACCTTTTTCTATAAGGCAAAATTTCCTACATGTTTAAGGGGGTAAACCCCCAATAGCTTCTTTTTCCAATCACATGGTAAACTTCTAGGAACAGTGGTTTGTATCCAACGTAGCACTAAGTAACTCATTCCATGCATGTAAGGATTAACACTAGTGCAACAGAGTTTCCCCCCCTCTCCTCCCCCTGTGCACCCCTTAAATCTATCCTGGGAGTTCCCTCAACCCTCTAGAGTAGTTTTCGGGATGGGATGCAGGGCCGCATGGAGAGGGAGGAGGTGGGGAAGTTCTGTTGCACAAGCATAAATCCTTGCACTAACGGAATCAGTGCACCAGATGCTGCCTATAGGAAGCTGCCTTTATACCAGATCAGACTGTTTACCTATTTAGCTCCAATGCCAGATTGGCTGTGGCTGTCCAAGGTCTGTGCATATATAGCCATGATGGCTATAGTTTTATAGGAGAGCTTTAAATGTGTGCTGCGGGATAAACTTGTTCAGAGGACTGTTCTGCTTTAAGGTGTCAGGTTCATTTTGTAACTCCACTTGATGCACAGAAGGCTGTTGATTAGTGGCATTTTTTCGCCAACCCAACTGGGAAGGATTCCTGCACAAACTTCATTGGCATGACTGGGAGCTCACTACAGTGGAGCCATTGATCATCATGGGTTGTTTATCACATTACTCCTGATCCCAATATTCACTGCATGGGCAACTTTCTCCACCAACACTTCTGTGGCATCCCGAGTTTTATTAGAATATTTATTAAATACATAGCTCTGAAAAAGAAAATAGTCTGTAAGTACAGAGAGTGTAAACAGATTCAACATTATAACACAATAATGAAATAGAAAATAAAAAATTCAGACACATTCAGTATAAAATACCCTAGTCATTCATTTTAAATTGTATAATTTTGTTTTTAAGATGTTTTAGAGTGCTTTTAATGTTTTTGTTTGCTGCCCTGGCTCCTTCTGGAAGGAAGGGACATAAATTTAATAAATAAATAAAATAAAATAAATATATTTGTTTTTTTAAAAAGACACCATTACTGAAAGCTAATATATCTTCCATGAGAAGTTATATGGATTTATGGCTTCCTGCATTCTTTGGTTCCATTAGGAAATGAACAAACTCCACTTTTGTATAATTTTTTAAAGTATTTAATTTCCTTTCTCTCCCCTTTTTTTTAATTAATAGAACATCATGAGCTGCAGCAGAAGCTGGAAAAGAAAGAGCGGGAATGCGATGCCAAGGCCCAGGAGAAAGAGGATATGATGCAGACCTTGAATAAGATGAAAGAGAAACTGGAAAAAGAGCTGTCGGAGCACAAACAAGCCAAGCAGCAAGTAGCAGACCTCATGGTGCAGATGCATGAACTTAGCAGGGTGAGGCCACACCTTGAGGCTCTCCTGTTTGATGGGAGAATGTGCCAGATTTCACCTTGCCTGTCATCCTGTAGAAGAAAGGTTTCAGCTACAGAACTGGGCGTAGGCAGTGAAGGAGAACACCCTCCCATCAGTGAGAGGAGGAAAGGGCCAAAGCCGTTAAAGTCAGGTTTTGGTATCTTTGCCTGAGTGAGATCCCTTGGGGCACTCTGGCTACATCCGCACCATACGTTGGAAGCAGACATACCAGTTTTGTTGAGGAGAGCTTTGCGCATACCATGGACTGTGAAAAAGCCAAATGATTAGGTGTTAGAACAAATTAAACCAGAACTATCACTAGAAGCTAAAATGGTGAAACTGAGGTTATCATAGTTTGGACACATAATGAGAAGACATGATTCATTAGAAAAGATAATAATGCTTGGAAAAACAGAAGGAAGTAGAAAAAGAGGAAGGCCAAACAAGAGATGGATTAATTCCATAAAGGAAGCCACAGACCTGAACTTACAAGATCTGAACAGGGTGGCTCATGACAGATGCTATGGGAGATTGCTGATTCATAGGGTTGCCATAAGTCGTAATCGACTTGAAGGCACATAACAACAACATAATACCATTTTAGCAATCATTATGCCCCCCCCCAAAGAATCCTGGGAGACTGTAGTTTGTGAACAGCGCTGAGAGTGGGTAGGAGACCTTTGTTCCTGTCACAAAGGGGTAATTCACAGAGTTCCCTGGGAATAGGGATTGCTTTTTAAACCATTCTGGGAACTGTAGGGGAACAGTGGTATCCTAACAACTCTTAGAAACCCTAACAAACTACAGTTCCCAGGATTCTTGGGGGGGGAGCTATAATCGTTTAAAGTGGTATAATACTGCTTTAAATGTACGGTGCAGATAGGGCCAGAGTGCCCCAAGGGATCTCACGCAGGCAGAGGTACCAACACCTGACATTTATGGCTTTGGCCCCCTTCTGCTGAAAGTGCAAAGAGTGGGCACCTGCCATGTCTCGACAGGAATGGAGCAGCCACGCTGGAAGCCCTGCTCCGAGTTACTATGAGGCAGAAATTAGTTTTCTGCTAAAAAGGATTGGCTTGGCAGCTCCTTGCAATGTAGGGTCAAGTGAGGCATTGTCAGGGAGGAGCCAAAGAGAGGGGGCTCCTCTCTTATTAGCTAGGTTAGGGTCAGCCGACATCCTGCCCTGCAGATATTGCTGGACTCCAACTCCCATTAGGTCCAGCCAGGGATGATGGGAGTTACAATCGAACGGCGTCTGCAAAGCCGTAGGTTCCTCATCCCTGGGCTAGGGGGACCTTTCGGTTCCTTGCCAGCGGCAGCTTGTGGCTCCAATGTCAGTGGGGCAGTGGAATCCACTGCAGGTTTTAGTGCAAACGGTCAAGGAGATGTTCAGGGTGCTTCAGCACCTTGTACGTTCAGACTAAAACCTGGAGTGGATTCCACTGCCCCACTGACATTGGAGCCACCAGCTGCCCGCACTTCTTGCCTTTCCCTGTTGCTGCTCCATCTCACATACCAAATGCAAGGTGGAGAGTCCTTCCTTTCTCACAGTCAGAACTTGCTTCTCCTTATTTTCGGTTTCAGTGATGGTTTGTCTTTTAGATGGCAATCCATCACTGGTAGCCTAAATGCTGCCTAATTTTTCTGTGCTTCTCAGTGACTGTATGCTATCTCTCTCTCTCTCAGAGGGCAATATGTGCTCCAGTTCCAGGGGGCCCCCCTCTGCCACCGGGTGCTCCTGGGGGCCCCATACCGACAGCTTCTGTAGGTTCTCTTCTCCCGGTTCCTCCGCCGCCGCCGCCTCCTGGTGGAATCCTGCCTCCCCCGCCTCCCCCGCCACCGCCCCCTGGTGGGCCCCCTCCTCCACCAGGGCCTCCTCCACTTGGCGGCCTAACCCCGGCCCCGGGGGCACCCCTGGGATCAGCGCTTAAAAGGAAGAACATTCCACAGCCCACGAATGCTCTCAAGTCCTTCAACTGGTCCAAGCTTCCTGAGGTAAGGCATCTGCACCCCGGTCTTCCATGCTGTGTGAATAAGGGCATCTGGCCAGAGTATGGGCTCCTCTACATATTAGAACAGCCGTCACCAACTCGTAGCCTGAAACATGTGGAGGGCACCGGGTTGGAGAAGGCAGAGTTATTGCCATCAAGGCAGGGGAGGGGAACCTTTGGCCTTCCAGATGTTGTGGACTACACCTCCCAGCATCTCTGACCATTGGCCATGCTGTAAGGGGCTGATGGGCACTAGAGTCTTAGCAGCATCTCGAGGGCACCAGGTTGGGGAAAGCGGTGCTAGAGGAAGGGGGAGAGTTGATTTTTGTCATTTCTGCTCCCCGCCCCCTCCGGAGCCCCACGTGCCTCTTTCCACACTGTTCCGAAAGTTCCTCCAGCCCTGCCCAGGAGCTGTTTGGTTGTCCTAGGAAAGGAAGGGGGAAATTGGTTAAAATTCCCCCCCTTTTCCAATGGCATAGTGCTGCCTTAGGGTAGTCTGGATCCAACCCCTGTAGATGGAACACTTCTGTCTTTGCACCTCCTTGGGTCACTTTAGTTGAGAGGGAGTTAATGCAGCATTAACAATTATAGTGGCTTAGAGGATAGAATTATTCCAAGTCAATATCTCCCTTTGTGTCTGTACTTAAGTGATCCAGACTTTAAGCCCAATAATACACTGGGGCAGCCTTCCCCAACCTGGTCCCTTCCAGATGATCATGGGGTCTTGGGGAGGGGTACTTTGCAAGGGGCTGTGCAAGACCCTGCGATCAGCTGATCAATGGCACTTTGTGGGATGTGCCTTTGCCCGCATGGATTGATTTCAAACCATGTGGGCCAAAAAAGGGTAGCCTGACGACACTGTGATGGCAGGTGATGGACAGGCAGACAGGCCTGCTCACCTGTCAAACTTGGCTCGCGGGGGTGTGGAAGGTAATGATCTGGCTTACCAACCAGATCCTGTCCCCCCACCCCGACCACTGTAAACCTTGGATAGGGAACCTCTAGCCTTCCATACGGTGCTGGGCTACAACTTCCATCTTCTCTGTTTATTGGCCATGCTGGCTGGGGCTGATGGGAGTTGCAGCTCAGCAACATCTAGAGGGCTGCAGGGTTCCCTATGGCTGCTGTCACCTTCCCTGTGGCAACTTGCTGTCTCTTGCTTGAAGCAGGATGCTGGCTGGATTGGGTCTCTCTCTCTCTCTTTTGTTTAAAGTCTTTTATGTTCTTCATACGTGTATGTCTCCAGAATGACTCAATTTCTCTGGAACTTAAAATTAATTCATAGGCCTAGAAATGAAGAGAGAAACACACACATATATCACTGTCACTTAAACATTTTTCCTTTGTCAATTATTTATTTATTAGATTTATAACTTAAACTTTTTTTCCTCTGTCAATTATTTATTTATTAGATTTATATCCCGCCCTTTCTCCCAGTAGAAGCCCAGCAGGGTGGCAATCTTGTTATTGTTATTACTATACTTATTGCCTGCCCTTCACCAGTTCTGGTCGCCTCATCTCAAAAAGGATATTATAGAGTTGGAAAAGGTTCAGAAGAGGGCAACCAGAATGATCAAGGGGATGGAGCGACTCCCTTACGAGGAAAGGTTGCAGCATTTGGGGCTTTTTAGTTTAGAGAAAAGGCGGGTCAGAGGAGACATGACAGAAGTGTATAAAATTATGCATGGCATTGAGAAAGTGGATAGAGAAAAGTTCTTCTCCCTCTCTCATAATACTAGAACTCGTGGACATTCAAAGAAGCTGAATGTTGGAAGATTCAGGACAGACAAAAGGAAGTACTTCTTTACTCAGCGCATAGTTAAACTATGGAATTTGCTCCCACAAGATGCAGTAATGGCCACCAGCTTGGATGGCTTTAAAAGAAGATTAGACAAATTCATGGAGGACAGGGCTATCAATGGCTACTAGCCGTGATGGCTGTGCTCTGCCACCCTAGTCAGAGGCAGCATGCTTCTGAAAACCAGTTGCCGGAAGCCTCAGGAGGGGAGAGTGTTCTTGCACTCGGGTCCTGCTTGCGGGCTTCCCCCAGGCCCCTGGTTGGCCACTGTGAGAACAGGATGCTGGACTAGATGGGCCACTGGCCTGATCCAGCAGGCTCTTCTTATGTTCTTAGGGCAGGTTGCAGAAATTTAAAATACAATGATGCTCTTGGGGGTCACTGATTCATAGCGTCGCCATAAGTCGTAGTCGACTTGGAGGCACATAACAACAACAAAAACAATTAAAACACATGACATTCACAGGAATTGGGTGGGTACTGAAAACGTTCATCTCAAGTGCTGAAGGCTTGGGTAAAGAGATACGCCTTTAGCATTCGCCCAAAGCTGTACAGCAAAAATGCCAGACGTACCTCTGTAGGGCAGGAATTCCACAACTTTAGGGGCTGCCACGGAGAATGCCCTCTCCCAGGCCACCATCCCCTGAACTTCTGAGGGTGACAGTACCACGAAAAGGCCCCCCTCTGCTAAACCTAACACCCAAGAGGGTCTAAAGGGAAGGAGATGATCTCTCTGGCATGGCTGGGCTTTTTTGCCAAAAATACATTAAAAGTTGTGTGTGACCTTACCAAGGACCTCTGTTCATATAACACAGTGGTGGGAAGCCTATGGCCCTCCAAATGCTGTTGGACTCCAACTCCCATCAATCCCAGCCAGCGTGGACAATGGGAGTTGGAGTCCGACAACATCTGGAGGACCATTGGGTCTGTACCGTTGGTATAGCATATGGTTTCACTTGAGCACTACAAAATTGTGAGCACATGTGGGAAAAGTGATGCTTCTTCCATCCTCTTCTCACCCTCCCACCCCCCAGAACAAGCTGGAAGGCACCATCTGGACTGGCATTGATGATGCAAAGGTGTTTAAGGTGCTAGATCTTGAAGACCTCGAAAGGACGTTCTCTGCTTACCAAAGGCAGCAGGTAATGTACTGCCAATGGGTGCGTATAAGAAAGTCCAAACCTGCCTCTGTCGGGTGATCATTGGAATGCACCTTTTTTTTTTAACCATCCTTTATTTACTCATGTAACACTTGTCCCGTCGGTTAAATGCCTCTGGCATGTCCATGTTGGTGGTTTTGATGGTTGGTTCAGAGCCTGGTGGAGAAGGCGGCCTTGGCAAAGTGCTTGTGCGTGCCATGGGATGGTGCATTTTTAGAGATGAAGCATGCTCAAGTAATAAAAAAGGATAACAAAATGTCTGGGAATGACTAAAGACTAACCACAGGTGTGACTTGTTTACTGCATGAGAATTTTTTTTCCCCCAGTTTCAAAAATCAGTCTTCTGTTGTGTTCATCTGAATGGCAATTTTATTTTCTTTAACTGTTAAAGTGATGTCTCTTAACTATTTATAATGTAGTTATTATAAAAATGTGTTAGTGGAAGACAGGAAAGAAGATGAGCAGACGCGGGGGAAACCCTTTTCGTTACAAAAGTACACAGCATTATCCTGTTCTGCCAGTTCCGATTACACCCAAGCATCATTCTTTAAAGTGGCAGCTAATTAATCCAAAATTTAAGGAATGAGTGGAGACTGCCCCCCACCAACTCAAACTGCCCACAGTTGCCAGATTTCCAAGATGAACTTCCCTAAGCTGACTCCTCTGCATGCATACAGCATTCTGTCTTCCATTCATGAATGTGGCACGTTTCCAAATGCACCCACTTCACACATTTATTTACACATTTTCCTACAGAGAAAGCACTTCCATGCTGGTAAAAGCACACCCAGTCTGTGCACATGTACACGCGTGTATTTCACTTCATGTGCACCAAGTGAAAGGCATAGAGATGTTGTCAATCATGTGGGTCTGTATGCATCGTCTGATAAGGAAATGCTTTTTTCCCCTCAGTGCAAGTGTAGGTAAACCCCAGAAATTGACACCAATGGCCCTTTTTGTCATCCTCAGGCAGCCAGAGAGAGCACACTTCTTGTTTCTTTTGAAGACTAATCCTTGCTGTTCAGGAGGCTATTTATATTCTCCTTAAGGACACATTCAGGGGCAATGCACACTTTATCTAGATGGCTGGGTTTCTGTGTACACTGTTGTTGCCAGCTTGTAAACCCATGAGGCTGCACACAAGGCAGCTGCAGAAGATTAGGGCTTCTTAGAGAGTCTTGTAGGGTGCACCCTCCACCCCACCCTGGTGTTTATAAACAAGTGTCTCCACTTCATATGTTACAGTGCTGACTTCTTTGTCAAGTGTGAACGAGACCTCAAGTGGCCACTTTTGCAAGGATTAATCCAGTGCAAGCAGCAGTGCTTCAATCCATTTGTGTTTTTCGTATGCAGTCCAAATGCACAGAGGGAAAAAAAGAGTTGCATGCATCAACCTGCCACACACACAATGCCTTAAAAATTAAATATCCTCAGCATTCCACAGAGAGCTGCCTGCATTTTCTGTCCGGTTGCACTTAAAAGGGTGACCTGTACTTAAGACTAGTTTGCTACCTGCTTGCTTCCTTCCTTATTTAGGAATTGGTATGAATGGGCTCTTTATTTGGATTTCTGTTAAATCAGGTCAGGGGAGCCTGTGGCCCTCCAGGTGTTGCTGGACTCGTAACTCTTATCTGCCCTAGTCAGCGTGGCCAGTGTTTCAGGGATGATGGAAGTTATAGTCCAACAACTTCTGGAGGGCTACCAGTTCCTCAGTCCAGTTTTAAAGTGAGGGCTTCATTCCTAGAATCTGAAATGTAGATAGGCAAAAGTGTGTGTGTGTGTGTGTGTGTGTGTGTGTGTGTGTGTGAGAGAGAGAGAGAGAGAGAGAGAGAGAGAGTAAATAACTTAAAGATAGCAGAGTAAACAAAGCATAGAGGAGGACTTCTGAGAGTTGCTAATGTGAAGAATAATCAGCTTTGTCTTATCTGAGGGTGTAATCCCTTGGAGCTCTGAAGGTTGAGGACTTGAATGCAGTTTCAGGGAACAAGCAATCCATTTAGAAGGTGCAAGTTTAATCTCTTCCTGATGCTAATCTAGGGAGGGATGGCCACCAGTTTAAGAACAAGATCAGATGTCAAGAATTATTGAGCGCTGAAGTCCGGAAGAGTAGCTGCAAGAGAAACTTTTGGTCTTCATCTATCTTGATTGGCCATCCCCAACCTGATACCCTCCAGATGTTTTGGACTATGACTCCCATTGATGCTGGTTGGGGCTGATGGGAGCTGTAGATCAAAGCATCTGGAGGGCACCAGATTGGGGAAAGCTGCTCTTGATACTTGAGAGATGGTGAAATTGTTACAGGCATGAAACAGTTGAGTAGCTTTTGGCAAAAGATAGAATGAAGATATGAAGGAGCCTTAATACAGTAGGGCCCCTCTTCTCGGCGCCCCGCTTTTTGGCATTCTGCTAATACTGCCCCAGTGGGACAATCAGCTGGAAGGGGGGCTGGAGCTCCCCGCACTCCAGCTGATCTCGCTGGAGGAGGGGCTACAGCTGATCTTCTCCTCGGGGGCAATAAGGCTCCCACACTACAGCTGATCCACCGGAGGAGGGGAAGACCAGCTGTAGCGCTCCAGCCAATCTTCTCCTCCTCTGGCTCGATCAGCGGGTTAGGTTCCAGACCCCCACGCTACAGCTGATCCACTTTTCAGCGGTTTTCGCGTTTCAGTGGGGGTCTGGAACCTAACCTGCCATATGAATGGGGCCCTACTGTAATTAACTTCTTCCAAGAAAATGGGGTTGAAAATCCTCCCTGGGGGCCACTGTATTACAGATTTTTCATAGTGAGCAGACAACATAGTTCTCCTCATTTATTATCACCTGTCCCCAAATTTCAGCCGCTATAGACACATTTCATTTTGCAAACGAAAAACACCTAGAACAAAAAAAATAAAAGCCATGAAATCTGTTGATTTTTCCCATTGGGGTGCTTTTTTGTTTTAGCGAGTATTAACCTATTGGGTTTTTTAAAAATGTCCCATGTGGGTCTTCAAGCAAAAACCAACCCAGAGAAGCAGATAACAGACCTTCTGATACCACACACATGGCTTTGTTTTGTGATAGTTTACTATCCTGAGACCCATTTGAATTGGCTTCGGGTAGGAAAATACCCCATCAGAAGTGTCTGCATCCAGTTCGTAGTTTTCTTGGAATAGGCAGAGACAGGCCATTGTTTCCATCTAGGCTAGTGCTGTCTACTCTGATTGGCAGCAGCTCTCCAAAGCTTGATACAGAGGTCTTAGCCTTACTGCCCAAGAGCCTTTTAGCTGAGATGCTGAGGACTGAACCTGGAACCTTTATGCATTCCAAGGACCCACAGCTATCCGGTGTTTGGGTTGGTTTGAAAAAGCAGGCAGATGGAACAGAAAGTTCATGTCTTAACCCGGGTTGTAGGTATACAAGAGAAACAAGCTGGGGGAACTGTCATACGAACCAAAACATCTCCAGGACATAAGAAGAGCCTAGTTGTTGGACCAGGCCAATGGCCCATCCAGTCTAGCACTCTGTTCCCATTGGCCAACCAGATGCCCATGGGAAGCCCACAAGCAGGATGTGAGCGCAACAGCCTTCTCCCCACGTGATTCCCAACAACTGGTATTTGAAGTCATACAGTCTCCAGTACTGGGGGTAGCACACGGCCATATGACTAGTGGCCATTAATGGCTTTATCCTCCACAAATTAGTCTAATTCCCTTTTAAAACCATCCACATTGATGGCCATCAGTTTAAGCCAGTGTGGTGACCTCTAATCTGTTCATCAGCAAATGAAGATCTATTTCTTTAGGTTGAAGAAACTGTAGGTTTTTGATGGGGTGTCAGGCAAGCGAGGAAGTTCCAGCCTGTCTTGCTGGCACCAGGCTCACATGTACTCTTAAATGTGCAAATGTATACACAAGTGACCTACTGCTTCCTACACAACAGTAGAAATGCCTATAGCTGGGGTTCCCAATGTGACACTTATGGGTATCATGGTGCCCTCAGACACACAACCCTTGGCATCCCACCAAGGCCCCTGTGATGCGTCCTTCCCTGGCTCTCCCTGTCAGGTTCCTACCTGCTCGTGGTTACTGCCTGTCTCTAGGCACCACCAGGGACTCCACCAGTCCGGACCGCACTCTCTTATGGTTTACCCATCCGCTCTAGCACAGATCTCAACAGATCCCCCTGCTAGGCAACCACCAGTAACGTCCCAATACTAGTATTCCCAGAGACTCTGAATACTGGTATTGTTATTCTCTTCACCGCTGCCACCATTTGTTACAGTTCCCCTTCAGCCTTGGTCATTACCTTACCCTCCCTTCTGGTCTGTGAAACCCCAGCCAAGGATCAGGCCTTTGGTAAACCAAATTAAGTATTTATTACAGATAACAATGCTAACAAGATTAACAAGATTTCTCCTTAAGGCACATAAGCATATGGTTTTACTCAATACTAATCCGAACTCCACCTCCCTCCTGATAAACAACTCTCTAAACCCCACCAAGCAATCCACTCTTTCTCTTCTCCCCCCAGATTCCACAATTCACCACCTCACATTCCCCCAGATTTACCTGTCATCCTTTCATTTATACTGTCAGCCATTTTAAACATTCAGCCAATCATCAAGCATTCTATTGCCTATTCACTCCCCCTCCTCTTTCACTACTTACCATGTATACTCTAAACAACCAGCACTTACCATATATACAATAATATATAGGAACATCACAGCCCCCTGTCCCCTCCCACTTAATTTTTAAATTTGAGGTTTTCCAAGCTTTTTCTTTGCTGTTTTTTGTGGTGACTGGGAGCAGCTTTTTTGTCTGTTTTGTTGTTTTGGGAGCGTGTGTTAGTATTCGGCCTGTTTTTTGGGAGATCACCACTTTTTATTCTGTGCAATGGACATTTCATGGTGCCCATTGCAGCTTTTTGCATTTCCAAAATTGTCCACTGTAGGAATATCAGGTGTGAAGAGGCTCCTTCCCTTCTTCCTGCACCTTATCCAAAGAATGCTACTCTGTTCTTAAGCAATATCCATGTGGCTCTGTGCAAGAAGCATATATTTCCACTGGACTTTGGCAGCCTTCCAGTCCCTAATCTGAATGCTAATGTATTGGGTTGCTTTGATTCCCCAGTAGTGTAAACTGAAACATTTATAGCACCTAGTCATGATTTAATCACATACACAGAGTTTCAATTCCAGTTGCAAATTAGTGAGTCATAGACTACTGCAAGAGAAAGTAACCTTTCAAAATAGTGCTTTTCGTTGTCTCTGCAGTCAAAATATTTGGTGCTTACATTTGACATTCAAATCTAGGTGGAACCGTAGAAGTACAACGACACTCCCTTTATTCCCCATGGTAATTTAAGGATTCTAGCAAAGTGAAGGAATGCAGATGTACGGTGCTAGCAAACTCAAAGCAGCCCTGATATGAAATGAGACAAGGAAGCTGCCCCAGACAGAGGCAGTAAGGTATGGTAGAAACGCAGATCTAACCCATGGGGTACAGTCCATGGGAAGATTCTTTAACCCATTAAAGTAGGGGTGGGGAACAGGATCGGGGGGGCAGGGGAGAGCATTATGTTGCCCACCCCCCACAGGCCAAGTTTGACATGTGGGCCCACCTGTCAATCAGGTGACGTCACAGTGATACCCTGACATCACAGTGACGTCCAGTGACCCTTTTTTAAAATCAAACCATGTGGGCCAAGGCACAGCCCGCAAAGCACTGTCAATACAATTTGGGCTCAACTGAAAATGTTGGTTTTGACCTTTAAAGCCTCAGGAGTCAGGACCCCAATACCTCAAGGACCACCTCTACCCACATGAATTGCAATCGTCATCTGAGGCCCTTCTTCATGTGC
This sequence comes from Rhineura floridana, assembly GCF_030035675.1. Classification (NCBI taxonomy): domain Eukaryota; kingdom Metazoa; phylum Chordata; class Lepidosauria; order Squamata; family Rhineuridae; genus Rhineura; species Rhineura floridana. The sequence continues at coordinate 228,049,029 of NC_084481.1, read as the reverse complement.
TCCCTCTGTGGGACGTTCAGAGGTAGCAACACAAGAACGGGCCTTTTCAGTGGTGGCCCCTGCTTGTGGAATGCTCTCCCCAGGGAGACATGTCTGGCCCCATTCTGTATCTATTTTTAGGTACCAGGCAAAGACTTTCCTCTGAACCCAGACTTTTGAACTTAATTTGAAGGATTTCAGGCATTTGTGGCCTCTTTTAGTGGGACGGGATCTGTAAGACCTGTCTTTTAACTGTGTTTTGGGGCTTTTATTGATTGTGTTTGTTTTAATCAGTTTTAATGTAAGCCGCTTTGGGTCACTTTTGTGAGCCGATTGGCACTTCCTGCAGACCCTGCCTTTTGTTTGAGCCAGGTATTTACCTGCAGGACAGGTGGGTTTGGCAGAAACGGCCTCACATGCCAAATGGGGAGACCTGGAGGGCCTAATTAGGCCTGCCGGCCAGAGTTTCCCCACCATTGCATCATGGCGAATAAGATTCCCAGTAGTACACTTCAACCTCTATGGTTCCTCCTAGATTTGATGGCATTTTATTTTAGATTTTGCCAGAGGTTTTTTGTAAACAGCCCCTCAAAGCATTGATGGAAGGAGTATATAAAACTTTTAAATGAATGAAATTGAACCTTGGCTTGTGCACATCTAGTAGACTGCATGTGCCTCCCCTCCCCTCCCCCGCTGTTAATTAGTTTGGGGTGGGTCCCATTTGGATTTTCTGCCTGAGGCACTGAAATGTCCTGAACAAGACCCAGGGTGAATTAAGTCCTTTTTCTCTGAATTTGTAAATATTTGCATAAGGAAGATTGCCATGAACATCAGAAAAGGGCTATTGCACTTGTAAAAACAAATCCTTCCGTGCTTGCTTATTTACAGGGGTCGGAGGGGAGAGGCACTGATAGTAGGCTTTGGCTCTGTGCCTCTATCTGTCCACAAAAATCTGCTCGTATAGCAAGAGGGAAGGAAAGAACAGCCCTTCTAAACGCAAAAGACATTTACATTCTTGACTTGTTGGGTTTTTTTAAAAAATTAAAGATCAAGAGGGCCTCAGCTGTTTGATTTTGTTGCTTTAAACAGTCTTCTCAGACCTTGTAATGTTTTTCATTTATGTAAACTTAACAGCTCCTATTCTAAGGGACTATAACAATAATAAAACACAGTAGAGCAGCATTAGACCAGTGACTGGTGGCTCCATGTCAGTGAGGCAGTGAAATCTGCTCTGGGCTTTAGTCCGAACGTTCAACTTTGCACATGCACCGTGGACAGCTCTTGGAGCGTTAGGACCCACTGACATGGAGCCCCCAGCCACCACTGGTTCTTCTCAAACTCAATCAAAGTAACATATAATACGTATGGGCACAATCCACCCAAACTGTAGCATGTCTGAGTCCAGTTGATCCCAAAGGAGGGGGTGCTTTTTCTGTTGCTCGACTTTTAAAATCCTATAAAATCCTGTACATGCATTCCTTAGGCTGCTGATGTGGAAAGGTAGAAGGCTTGAGATAAGCAGCAGTTCAGAGTGCTGACTCAGTTCTGCACTGGGAAACAATGGATTCTGTCCTTATATTGAGAGAGTGTCTATTTCCCTCCTTTTGGACCTGACCCTGAAGAACATGGAGAGGAAAAAATGAGTAAATTTGTGCTGCTTTTAATATCCAAAGCAGCAGTAAAGCAGACGGATTCCCTGAGGGTGGGGCCACCACTGAAAAGTGCCTGCAATATGTGTGAGGCTAATCCTCCAAGCCAAGGAGACCCTGGGCAAAAGACTACATCTTAAGCAGGCGTGGCCCTCTGGGAAGAACTTTTCCCTAAGGCCAGTGGAAGCTGGTCCGTTAGGGAAAGTGGGCCCTGCCCCACCATGCTCAGTCTGCCCCCAGACAGCCCCCACCAGCCTTCCTCCTTACTTACAACCAGTCTAGGGGGTGGCACTGGCTGTCACCTTCTCCTCCTCTGTTTTGGTGTTCCTCTTGTAGAACTCAGCAGCGAAGAGGATGGCAACACAACTAGGATTGGTTGGCTCTGCCTGTCATTGGCTCTGCTTCACCGACTGTTGGGCTCCCTGACTTCTGACCCACCAGTCCCTAAGGCTGGGATGGAGCCCAAGAACATCTGGAAGCCCATAAGTTTCCCATCACTGAACTGTAGCTTCCAAATACGTCTGCTAGGAGTCCTTCTACCTCCCCCCTCCTGGAAGAACATAGTAGTAAAAAACAAGTACAATTTGTTTGCAAATTGATACTGCAATATGAATCAAATTATTAGCATTCCAATATAACTTGGAATGAGGGCAGAGGGAAAGAGTAGCATGTAAATTTCTCCCTGGTTATTATTGGGTTTTTTTAAAATGAGATCCATGTGGCCAAGTGTATCCCACTTTCATTAGGTTGCTCCCCGCCTTGCACAACACACATAATACGATGAGCCCCCCTTCCCACGCTGCTAAAGCAATAAAGCTTTTACCTACATAGCTGTGTGCATAGAGTCCGTCTCCGTGGAACTGAATTTACGAGCCATTTTTCTCTAGCGCTTGCAGTGTTTTGCTCTTCGTGAACATCTCTTTCTTCTCCCTCCAGGTTCTGGCACAGTCAGGTGGATGCAAAGTATTTAGCCACCAACCCGTTTGTTAATGAGAAATGGGACAAAGGCTGGCATTCACCTGTCTTCTGCAGCATTTTAAGCTAATGGCGTGATTATAAGGCCAATTTCCGCTAGGGTCTTAAGAGTCGACGAAGAAACGGGTTCCTTTATTCCAAGAGGTTTGCGAGCTAAAAATCCGAACACGGAAGGTGGCAGGAAAAAATGAAGCTCTCGGGAGGCATTTTCCTTGCCCTTTTTAACGCAGTTGCTTGGCCAGTAGTAGACGCCGGCCCCCAATCTAGCAAAAGTTGTGACAAAGTCGGGGAAGGCAGTGTAGCTCAGCAGTAGGTTTGGTCCCCATTGGCATCTCCAGGTAGGGCTGGGAGAGAACCCTGCCTTGAAATCCTGTACAGCCACTGCCAGTCAGTGCAGACAATACTGAGCTAGGTGGCCTATGGCCTGACTCGATATATGTTCCATTTAAAGCAATGGGGCTTAGTCGTTTGCAACAAACCTTATCTGGAGTGATTCCATAAAATACATACCAGGGCTGTCAGGTAGGGATGGATGAACTGGTCTATTCCATACTGCTGTTGCATGTATTCACCCATAGATTGGGGAAGGGCTGTGGCTCAGTGACGCAAGCAAATGGTTTGCATGCAAAAAGTCTCATATTCGATCCAGCATGTCCATGTAGGGCTGGGAAAGATTTCTGTCTGAAACCCTAGAGAGGATTTGCCAAGCAATGTAGACCAGGGACGGGGAGGCTGTTGCCCTCCAGAGGTTGCTGGAACACAACTCACATCATCCCTGACCATTAACAGTGCAGACTGAGGCTGATGAGAGTTGAGCGTCCTAGAACATCTGGAACGTGACAGGTTCCCTGTCCCTGGTGTAGACAGTTCTAAGCTAGATGCACCAATGGCCTGACTTGCTAAGATGATGCTAAGTCCATTCCATCCCATTTCTATGTTAACCTGAAATCCAGACAAACAAAACAAAAATGATCATTTAAATACATGCTTAAATAGTATTTTAAAAATATTAGGTGGCAATTCGATTAATGTATCCAATCATCGCAAGGATTGCTTCTTGTGCAAGGGCACTCCAGAGCATTCGGGGAAACCCTTGAACAGATTGGGGATGGGAAGTTCTTTTGCACAATTGGAAATCCTTATAGTGAGGAGAAAGCACCCCTTCACGATAAGCTTGCCGAGGGGGTTTGACCAAGTGGATCCAGGGTGTGGCCAATGCTCGTTGTGGGAGGGAGTGGTTCCAGCCTCCCTAAAGGAGGTGGTGATTCAACCTCTCCTGAAGAAGCCCACCCTGGACTAATTGGGTTGTGACAACTACCGACCGGTTGCAAATACCCCCTTTTTAGGGAAGGTGATTGAGAGGGTTGTGGCACAGCAATTACAAGTACTCTTGGATGAAACAGATTATCTTGACCCATTCCAATCTGGGTTGAGGCCTGGTTATGGGACTGAATTGGCCTTGGTTGCCCTGATGGATGAGCTTTATTGGGAGAAGGTCAGGGGGAGTGTGACCCTGTTATTCTTACTTGATCTCTCAGCAGCTTTTGATACCATTGACCATGTTATCCTTCTGGGCCAACTCGGTGAGATGGATATTGGAGGCACTGTCTTACAGTGGTTCCGATCCTATCTCTAGGGTCATTTTCAGAGAATAGCATTGGGTGATTGTCTTTTGGCCCCCTGGCAGTTGTGCTGTGGGGTGCCGCAGGGTACCATCTTGTCCCCCATGCTGTTTAACATCTATATGAAGCTCCTGGGAGTGATCATCTGGAGATTTGGGACGAGGTGTCAGCAGTACATGGATGAAACCTAGCTCTATTTCTCTGTACATCTGAATCAGGAGAGGCCGTGCAAGCCCTGGACTGCTGCCTTGACTCGGTGGTGGGCTGGATGAGGGCCAGTAAACTGAGTCTGAATCCTAGCAAGACGGAGGCACTGTGGGTTGGTGGTTCCTGAGTTCAGGTAATTGGTCAGTTGCCTGCTTTGGATGGGGTTGTACTTCCTCTGAAAGAGCGAGTTCATAGTGTGTGGGTGCTCCTGGATCCATCTTTATGGTTAGAGGCCCAAGTGGCCTCACTGGCTAGGAGAGCCTTTTAGTGCCTTGGTAAGATAGCTGCGGCCATTTCTGGACTGGGATAGCTTGACCATGCACTGGTCAGCTCCAGGCTGGATTACTGTAATGTGCTCTATGGGGGGCTGCCCTTGAGGTTCACCGGGAAGCTGCAGCTGGTGCAAAATCAATGGCTACTAGCCATGATGGCTGTGCTCTGCCACCCTAGTCAGAGGCAGCATGCTTCTGAAAACCAGTTGCCGGAAGCCTCAGGAGGGGAGAGTGCTCTTGCACTCGGGTCCTGCTTGCGGGCTTCCCCCAGGCACCTGGTTGGCCACTGTGAGAACAGGATGCTGGACTAGATGGGCCACTGGCCTGATCCAGCAGGCTCTTCTTATGTTCTTATGTTCTAAAATGTGGCGGTGCAACTGCTCACTAGGCCAGGGTATCACCAACATGTCACACTGCTGCTGAAAAAATTGCACTGACTGCTCATTAGCTTCTGGGCCAAGTTCAAGGTTCTAGTTTTGGTGTACAAAGCCCTACACAATACCTGAAAGATTGTCTAACCCGTTGTATACCCAGACAGTCACTGTGCTCTGCAGGTGAGGGCCTCCTGCAAATACCATCTTATAAGGAGATTCGCTCTGCAGTCAAAATGGCCTCCTCCCCTCCCAAAAAAAGTAGTTTGCCCTCAACTTGAAGTCCCACAGATTAAAATTTGCCTTCAGAGATGAATTGGTGGGAGTCCAGCACAAATCAACTGAAACTGGTTGATCTTTAAATGCTTCAGGCCCTTAGATTGATATTGATTGATACAAACATATGTGCAAAATCTTGTAGATAATCATAGTGCATTTGGTTGCTATCATTGGCTACTAGACACAATAACTATGTTCTACACTCTTGGAGGCAGTCTGAATGCCAGTCCCTGAGAATTGCAAGGAGGGAGAGTGCTATGGCCTTAGGTCCTACTTTCAGGCTTTGCATAGGGGCATCTGATCGGGCACTGTGAGAACAGGATCCTGAACTAGATGGGCCATTGGCCTGATCCAGCAGGCTCTTCTTATGCTCTTAATCATCACTTGAGTAACCCTCACATAGTGATTCAGCGACACTGAAAAAAACTTCCTCTAAATATGGAGAAACTGTGTAAACTGCTGTAGAGAATCATCCATGGTTTGCTTTTGTTTCTTGCAGTGTGTGTTATTTTTTTCCGTAGTGATTACTCAGCCACACAAGTTGTTAAAGTAATCCGCTGGGTATAGGACAAAACCCAAACTTAGTTTGGTGGTTTGAAAAATTCTTTGTAAACCAAAGTCATTTACCTTTGAATAATCCCATATAATGGACTTAACAATAACTAACATTCTATTCTGTCCCACTTTGGTAAAGGATATTTACCTAAACTTCAAAATGTTTATATGTATGAGCATAGTTCAGTGCAGTGGGGTGGAGAAGCCCCAGGAGATGGTATGGAAATGGACTGCCTTCAAGTCGATTCCGACTTATGGGCAACCCTATGAATAGGGTTTTCACGGTAAGCAATATTTAGAGATGGTTTACCATTGCCTCCCTCTGAGGCTGAGAGGCAGTGACTGGCCCAAGGTCACCCAGTGAGTTTCATGGCTGTGTGGGGATTCGAACCCTGGTCTCCCAGGTTGTAGCCCAACACCTTAACCACTACACTACATTGGCTCTCCCAGGAGATGGTAAGGTAAAGGTGTCCCTGCACTTATAGTGCGAGTCGTTTCCAACTCTTAGGGTGACGTCTTGCGACGTTTACTAGGCAGACCGTATATATGGGGTGGGATTGCCAGTTCCTTCCCCGGCCTTTCTTTACCCCCCAGCATATGCCGGGTACTCATTTTACCGACCATGGATGGATGGGAGGCTGAGTGGACCTCGACCCCTTTTACCGGAGATTTGACTTCCTCCTTCCGTTGGAATCGAACTCCGGTCGTGAGCAGAGCTTTCGGCTGCGTTACCACCGCTTACAGTCTTTAATAGGCTCTCTCATACATTGTTGTATTCAGTGTAGTGCTAAGTGATTCATTCCATCAGTGCAAGGTCATCTGCTTGCAAAACAGAACTTTATCTTGTCTCCTCTCTCTGTGCATAACCCATGCTCTCCCCAAATTTGTTTTAGAGGGTTGGGGGAACTCCCAGAACAGATTTCGGGGGAGAAGAGAGGGGAACTTTGCACAAGCATAAGTAATCATAGAATAGTAGAGTTGGAAGGGGCCTATAAGGCCATCGAGTCCAGTGCAACAATCTGACTTTGAGTATACCTGACTGCCTCTTGAATGCTTCCAGTGTTAAGAGAGCCCACCACCTCCCTAGGTAATTGAAGTCCTTATACTGACAGTTTGCTGGAAACCATCCTATGGTTTGGACAGAGGTGCTTTTGTACAGCTCCCGTTAATTTTGATAGGACTTATGCAAGAGAACTTCCAGGGGATCATGCCAGTAAAAGTAGAGAGGGCCATCTGGATTTTCTGCCTTGGGTATGAAAATATCATGTGCTGGCCCCAGTTTTAGAGTGCCCCAGATGGGGCCAGAGTAGGGCTGTGTGTGTATATCATGTTTATGAGCCGCAAGCAACTTTTCTATCTAGTAGACCAGAGGAACTGCTCATCTGGTCACCATATTCATCCCAGCTCTGCCAAGGTCAGCAAGACCTTGGCTTATCTGCCAAACTGAAAAGATCAGGGCCGCCAAGGATTAATCTTCACTAGCTTGCCCATTCCCCCTCCCCAAGATACTCTGAAAATGCAATGAAGAGGTAACATTTGATTCTTTGAGGCCTATTCCCTGCATTCTGAAAACCTCCCCAGCTTCCTTTTCCACACAAGCATCGTGACCTGGCTCCAGACAACCTGAGTCATGGTTAACAAGCTCACTGTGAAGAGAACAGGGAGAGAGCTTCATAAAGATGGCAGCTCTCCAGCCTACAAGCCGTCAGGGTAGCCAGGCAGAAAGCGAGCCAGGCGACCCCTGCTGTGTGTTGGCCCCTTGCCTCTGATCTCACTGGGCTCTGTCCCAAATGATAGCCTGGTCCTCCTCCTCCTTCTGTCTTCTGGGAGGCACTCTCATTTCAGTTAGGCCATGCAAAATTGGATGCTATGTGCAACCTTGACAGGCTCTGCATAAAGTACCATGGAGTCCCTTTGAGAGGGCACTGCCAGGTTGCCTGGTGGTGGGCCTCACAAGTTGGATCCAGCTCTCTGCAACAACAGCATATAGCTAAACTATGGGATTCGTTGCCACGCGCTGTGGTGACAGCCGCCAATTTAAGATAGCTTTCACAGGGGATTAGGCAAATTGGCAAGGATAAGTCATAATGGCTGTATGCTACCTCCGTGATCAGAGACAGCATGCCTCTAAATTATCAGCTGGAGATAGCTTTTGCCTTCATGTCTTGCTTTTGGACTTTCCAGAGACATCTGGCAGACCACTGTGAAAAACAGGATGCTGGACTAGGGAGGACTGGTCTGAACCAGGAGGGCTTTTCTCATGTTCTTGACTCTTGTATCTGGCTAAAATCTCACGATAATGTCAATCCGCACTCTTCACACCTTGCAATAGCGCATGGCTTGTTAGAGAGGAAAACACTGAACTGCACCTTGACTGTAACATACAGACATATAAAATAAACCACATAGATGCTTTGAGCAACCCTATTTACACCTCTGTTTCAAATCTGCTGTTTTTGCACAAGAATTAAAGGGGTGGGTCAAGCTTCCTGCTCCCAGCAGGCACCAGGAACCACGGGAGTTGTCTGTCCATCTATCCAGATGGGTCAGAAGTTGGGTGTGTGGTCAAAGTCAGATAAAATGTGGGCAGATCAGAGGCAGATTTATAATCAAAAGTAGTCAGAGGTCAAGATCCAAGGCTGAATCGGGGGGGACGGGGACAGGGAAGAGCAGAACTGAGATAGTCATATTGAAGACCAGTGGCGGCTGGTGGCTCCATGTCAGTGGGGCAGTGAAATCCACTCCAGGTGTTAGCCCGAAAGTTCAAGGAGCTGTCCAAGGTGCTTCAAGCCACCGCTGACTGAAATGGTCACTGTTTGTGGTCCCAAGTTAGCAAAATGCTCTTGGGCATTTCACTGCTTAGGCACCATAGAAGGTTGCCTTATACTGAGTCAGACCATTGGTCCTAGCTCAGTACTGTCTGCACTGACCGGCAGAGGTTGTCTGAGATTTCAGGCAGGAGTCTCTCCCAGTAGTACCTGGAAATCCCAGAACTTTCTTCTATTTTGGCAAATATATTAGACACTTTGCCCTTAGAATTCACCAGGAATTAGTTGGCAATAGCAAATATTGGCAGTACATGATTCCAGTTCATTCATAGAATCATAGAATCATAGAGTTGGAAGGGGCCTTGTAGGCCATCGAGTCCAACCCCCTGCTCACAGCAGGAAATCCACAGCTAGAGCATCTCCCGCAGATAGCTGTCCAGCCTCTGCTTGAAGACATCCAGCGAAGGGGATCCCACCACCTCCCTAGGCAGTCGGTTCCATTGCCGAACTGCCCTTACTGTCAAGAAGTTCCTTCTAATGTCCAATCTGAATCTACGCTCCTGCAACTTAAAACCATTAGACCTAGTCCTACCCTCTGGGGCAGCAGAGAACAAATCTGTACCCTCCTCTATGTGACAGCCCTTCAGGTACTTAAAGAGTGCAATCATGTCACCCCTCAGCCTTCTCTTCACCAGACTGAACATGCCAAGTTCCTCCAACCTTTCCTCATAAGACTTGTTCTCCATACCGGCTATCATCCTCGTCGCCCTCTTCTGAACCCGCTCTAACTTGTCTATATCTTTCTTAAAATGAGGCGCCCAGAACTGAACGCAGTATTCCAGATGAGGCCTGACTAATGCAGAATATAGTGGGACTATTACTTCCCTCGACCTGGAAACTATAGCTCTGTTTATGCAGCCGAAAACCGCGTTTGCCTTTTTTGCCGCAGCATCACACTGCTGGGTCATGTTCAACTTGCGATCCACTACAATTCCAAGGTCCTTCTCACACGCACTACTGCTAAGCCGGGTATTTCCCATCCTGTACCCGTGCATTTTGTATTTGTGGCCTTAATTTCAGAATCCTGCATTTGTCTTTATTGAATGTCATTTTATTAATTTCAGCCCAATTTCCTAGTCTATCCAGGTCCCTTTGGATTTTATTCCTGTCTTCCATTGTGTTAGCTATCCCTCCCAGTTTCGTATCATTCCTTCTGTGTTATGTTCAGAGAAGCTGGGACTTGTTATTCTAAGATAACTCAGTAACTCATTTCAGTTTCTGGTTGCTTTGCCGGATGGTGGGCTTAGTTGTTGAAGTAAGAGGGCCCTAATTAATCTGGGGCTCTTGACTCATTTCTGTTTCTGGGTTGTATTCAATCAAGTCCTACTAACAGTAGTCCCATTGAGATTAATGAACCTAAATTAGTTGTGTCTATTATCTTCAGTAGGTCTACTCTGATTAGGACTTCCATTGAATACCCCCTTCTGTTTTCAGTGGATTGATGCAATATCTCGTGGCCATTCTCTTGTCTGCACAATAGTCTTCAGTGTTGTCAATTCTAGGTGAGATTGGCTCAAGATAGTGGGCATTTCTTAGGATACAGGAGCTATACAGTTGTTTTATAACTGTAGCTGCCTCCACCTTGTTCCACCGGAATGAAAGAAATCGTGTGGAAGGGGGCTGATAACAAGGCAACTTCCCACAGTAATGGTGCCACACACAAACATCACAGATCCTCCGTCGTGGCTACCAACCATATAGCTGGTCATTGTACATGATGCTGACCATTCTGCCATTGTAGGTGGAGCAGCAACCTCGCTGCCCTTGTAACGTAACACCCACCAGCATCCAGCTAAAACACTGTAAGATTCTGAATCGACCGCTACATCATAGCCTTGAGGCATCTCTCTTTGTGTTAACAAGCCCCTTGGAAGATGTAATAACTGCTTGTGCCCTCATTATGTGTGGGTTCCCGATTCTTTTGCCCTGGGTTAGGGCAAATGTGCATGGCTGATAGATTGAAACCGCATCGTCCTAACCAATGGCTTCCCTTGCCTGTTGCCTGACTCTGTTTCTGCATGTCTCTCCACTTTTTGGTACTTTTCCACTAATATCCGTTTACTTCATCCTGTCTCCTGGTCAGCGTTATAAGGACCGCAGCTGGTATTTCCCGATCGCTGTAGGGTTGTTGGCTTTTTGCTTAATTTTGTTTTGCAAAAAGAAAAGAAAAAACACCACTGGAGTTATATAAATATATCCTTCCCAACTGTACTTTGACTCTTCTCTTTTGTTTTGTGGTTGTTCCTTTTTTTTTTCTTTTTCTTTTTTTTGCTGTGACCACTGAACTGCACCCTTTTTTCCTGCCTATCCCACGCTTCTGCTCTGGCTATAGGACTTCTTTGTGAACGGTAACTCCAGACAGGTAAGTGTGCTTCTGCCAGAAATCTTTCCTTGAATGTGCAAGTTCTGATATATTCCCTTGAGCAATAAAATGCGGGACTCCCAAACTTATTTATTCCTCCAGTCAAAAGATTAGGTGATGCTAGTGGGGTCTGGTGTTTCTAATTATAAAGATCCTGGATCATGTTTTCATCTGGAAGTACAGGCGGGCCCCGCTTTAAGGCACTTTGCCTTTCGGCGTTCCGCTAATGCGGCGGCTTTCAATTAGGGAAAGTCCCCGCTTTAAGGCGCTTGTTCTGCTTTTGCAGCGGTTTTTGCTCGTCACGTGCCATTTTCGCGTCATTTTCGCCCAGCGTGCACCATTATCTTCAATGGGTTCCACTTTTCGGCGGTTTCCGCTTTTTGGCGGCAGTCTGGAACGGAACCTGCCATATAAACGGGGCCCGCCTGCAATATTAATGTAGCCTTGGGCCTATCTGTAGTGTACATTTAAAGCACTGTATTCAAACAGTCATGGCTTCCCACCAAGAATCCTGGGAAGGGTAGTTTGTGAAGGGCGCTTGAGAGTTGTTAAGAGATCTCTATTCCCCTCATAGAGCGACAATTCCCAGGATGGTTTAACAATCTATCCCAGCCTTTCCCCACCAGTGTGACTCCAGGTGTTGTTGGACCACAACTCCCATCAGCCTCAGCCAGCATTGCCAATGGTCAGGAAAGATGGGAATTGTGGTCCAACAACATCTGGAGGCATGCTGGTTGGGAAAGGCTGATCTATCCTCTTCCCAGGGACCCCTGGGAATTGTTGCTCTGTGAGAGGAATAGGATTATCACTGGGAGGAGGAAAAGACCAAAGTCAAAAAAGTCAGATGTTGGTATCTTTGCCTGAGTGGTGCACTCTGGCCACATCTACACCATACATTTAAAGCAGTATCATACCACTTTAGCAATCCCCCTCAAGAATCCTGGGGACTATAGTTTGTTAGGGTTGCTGAGAGGTGTTAGGAGAGCCTCTATTCCCCTCAGGGAGCTGTAATTCCCAGAGTTCCCTAGGAAAAGGGACTGATTGTTAAACTGCTCCGTGAAGGGAATTAAGGTCTCGTAACAACTCTTTGCCAACTGAGGTTCTCAGGATTCATTGGGGAAAGCCATGACTATTTAAAGTGCTTTAAATGTGTAGTGCAGATGGGACCCTTGTGTGTATATTCAGAACCAATGAGCCCATTATTAAAATGACTTCATTGGCTCAGAGCAGCAATAGCTGGAGCACAGCAGATATAAGCATTTTAGTCTGTCTGTCAGTAGAACCAGCACCATGAAGATTGGGCTCTTCCTTTTGCGTTCTTGGTTAATAGTGACTTATTCCTTGCCTCTGCTTGTCTAATCCTTACACGCTTATTTTGCACTCAGCCAATGCTGTGTCTTGTCACGGAGAGTCTGCAGATCACTCAAGCACTGAAAAGCGTGGGGGGGGGGAATGTAAAATGCATGCGTTTACTTTACTTTTTTGTATTCATCTACAAGATTTCTACTGCCCCCTATCTCACGCAGCGATCACAGGGCGGTTTCCAGTATTTGTGAATTTTTCGGTATGATGCCAAAGGTTCCAAGGTTGCTGTTGCTGCTATCGTTGTAATGGGTTGCTGTTGTATCAGAGAGTGCCTCTGGTATACGGAGTAAACCAGCCTCACACTTTTTATTGCTCAACTATTTTGGTTTTGTTTTAATGTGTTTTTAAAGACGTTTTAATATATTTTAATGTCTGTTTTTATGATGTTTTATAGTGTTTTTATTTATTTATTTTTTCAATTTTGATTTATATCCCACCCTTCCTCCCAGCAGGAGCCCATGGTTTTTGTTTGCCACCCTGGGCTCCTACTAGGAGGAAGGGTGGGATATAAATAATAATAATTAATAATAATAATAATTTCTTCCATGCCTACAGGTGAAGGTCTCGTTGGTTATTTTTGAATCAATGTGAAATTTGGTTCCTCTGTATCTATTTTGGGGGTTCTTAAGCATTGGTCCGTGGGCAGGCTTCAGGGGGTCCATGAACCAGGCACATTAAAAAATCCAATGCAATAAAATAAAATGTATGCAAAAAAAATGTGTGTATGTTTATGTGCATTTTTCTGGGGAGGGGGTCCATAGCTTTCATCAGGTTCTTAAAGGGGTCCATGACCAAAAAAGGTTAAGAACCCCTGATCTATGTGCTTGTTCCACCAAACTCTGTAGGCCTACTCTGGATTGGCACCAGCCCATCATTGCCTCATGGCTCTATACTTGAGCAGTGGTTCCATCCCCATAATCCTCTGGTGTAGGGTGCTATTACTGGACCTAGCTCACTGACAGAGCGCATGCTTTGCATCCCCAAGGCCCCAGGTTCAATCCCCGGCATTTTCAGGTAAGCCGGGAAAGCCCCCCACCCAGAAGCTGGACTAGATGGACCAATTTACTGACGTGGTATAACACAGATTTTATATGTCACTGTTCGCTTTTGAACATGAAGCATCTTTATATTGAGTCAGCATACTGGTCTCCTTAAAGCAGAATTGTCTGCTGTGACTGACAGCGGCTCTCCATAATCTCAGGCAGAGATCTTTCGGATCCCAGTTTAGCTGGAGATGCCAGGGGTTTGATCCTGGCACCTTCTGCATGCCCAGCACATGCCCTACCACTGAGCATACCTCTCAAAACACAGAATAGGGCTTTGAAACTCCTGAAAGTAGCTCTGCAGTATTCCCAGCTGCTAGGAAAATAGCTCCAAATAGAGTATCGTAATTTGTGTGTGCTAGGAAACCCTTTACATGATCCCCACTGTCCACACACTTGTGGGATCTTAAATCTTTCCATCTGGATAAATATTTATACACTTGTAACCAATACCTTCCCCTCCCCCTTCTTCCCCAAAAGAACATTCTGGTTTATGAAACAGCTGATTGTATTTCAGTTGTAGTCTCTGGGTTTTCCTCATTGGCTTCAGTAAGGCTTCTTGATTGATGCTTGGAATGCTGGCATGTTCTGGAAGTTCTGAAATGTCAATGTACATATCTGCTTATTAATGGATTCTTTTCATGCTTGTAGAAAGAAGACTCCCTTGATGACGCGCTCAGTTCCAGGCATAAAGTCAAGGAGCTTTCGGTTATAGATGGGCGGAGAGCTCAGAACTGCAATATTCTCCTCTCAAGGTATTGCTTTAATGCCTTTCCCTCTATGACCTCTGCCTGTTCAGGGCTAAGGTGAAGTCAAGCTTGCAAATATTTAAGGTTTTCTTTAGTTGGAACCATAATTGTATAAAAGAATGCAGCAGCTGCCCACAACTGCACATTTTGGAGCCCGCTAGTCCAAATATTCCTCTAATCCACCAAGGTATTGGGCACTTCAGAGTTGCTTCTTTGCATACAGTTTTAGTCCAAAAGTGACAGGAATTTATAAAAGCATATAATTTGCAACTTAGTAGTAGTAAATAATAATAATAATAATAATAATAATAATAATAATAATAATAATAATAATAGTTGGAAGGGGCCTATAAGGCCATCGAGTCCAACCCCCTGCTCAGTGCAGGAATCCAAATTAAAGCATACCCAACAGGTGGCTGTCCAGCTGCCTCTTGAATGCCTCCAGCAAGGGGAGAGCCCACCACCTCCCTAGGTCTTTGGTTCCATTCTTAACAGTTAGGAAATTTTTCCCAATGTTCAATTGAAATCTGGCTTCCTGTAACTTGAGCCAATCATCATCATCATGTTTCATTTGTGAAACTCTTCCCGTTAGACATCCTGAAGCAATTTGCCATGTAACAGAAACATATATAAAACAGTTAGATATATGAAACAATTAAAACAATGTATTTATTACATTTATACCCTGCCTTTCTTTTCATGATAGAAACCCAAGGCGGCTTACATATGGTTCCCATGCGGTCTCCCATCCAGGCACTGACCAAACCAGAGCCTCATGTGCCTTCAGACCATAGCCTGGGATTATATAATATAATTTTAAAAACCCAATTTATACACAGACAGAGAGAGTTTAGAACAACAGCACATATAAAATCAACTCAAATCCAACACAGGTACCAACTGGGATAAAGATCTCCAAGTAGAAGGCTTGTTGAAAGAGGAACATTTCTGAAGCTTGAAGGACAGAGGCCTGAATCGCAATAAAAATTATAGCAAGTAATATCAGATGTACAAGAGCGGATTCCCTATCCTATTACTAATTATAACCAGGCATGTACAATATTTCACGTTACCTTATCTTATAAATTCAGTCACCTGAATATCATTTGCTGGCAAGTAGGGAGGATGTTCTTGCACTCAGGTCCTGCTTGAGGGCTTCTCAGGGGCATCTGGTTGGCCACTGTGAGAACAGGATGCTGGACTAGATGGGCCACTGACCTGATCCAGCAGGGCTCTCCTGCCTCTCCTGCTAGTGCTGTCACGCTTCATACTGAGTCAGTCCTTTGGTCCATCTAGCTTAGTACTGTCTACACTGACTGGCAGTGGCTTTCCAAGGTTTCAGACAAGGGTCTCTCCCAGCCCTACCTGGAAAAGCCAGGGATTGAACCTGGGACCTTCTGCATGCAAGGCAGACGGTCTGCCACTGAGCTGATTCGTGAACTCTCATTTAACTCTGGTAACGTACTTTTAACCAGTGTTTTAGTGATAGGTTTGCCGCTTCTTGGTTATGAATGCAGTACTTTCCTCTTGCTACAGACACAGAAAGGATGCGGGTGGCATAGCAAATAGGGTGCTGGATCTATTTTCCACATTCAGCTATGAAGCTAACTGGGTGATCCTATCCCATTGGCTTCCTCTAAGCCTAGCCTACCTGACAGGGTTGTAGTGAGGACAACCTTGAGTTCCATATGCGCTTGTGGCAAATAAAATGATTCTGCAGTTATTTTGTCTAGGAGGGCTATGAGCCATATTTACAGTTTTTTACAGTTAAATACCATTTTACCACATTTCTCCTAGTACTAGTGAGCTGATTAAAGACTTCGGTATGCAAACAGCTCCTTAGTTATCCTAGACGTTTATAAAGCAAACCAGATATTGTCTGGCATGCAGTACAGAAAGGTTCTGTCTTGCTAAATATTTTATCTGTTTGTGCCTGGCTCTCTTGCTCTGGGAAAAATGATTGCATAGTGAGGTCATATTAAATTTCGTCTTGTGCTAGCAAATATTTTTGCGATACCATTCCCCCCCCTCCCCGGCCCTTCCTGCAAGCACAGCGTGGCCATATATGGCTTTTGCATTTGGGGCCTACATTTAAATTGTGCTAAAGGAGCCTAGATATACCTGTTTCTTGCACTCAGGACAGGTGTGCTTCCATAAGCCTTCCTTTCCTGCTGGGTTTCATTAGGAAGCCGTGGGATGGGATGGGCGAGACTGATATAGGAACATAGGAAACTGCCTTATACCAGATCACACCATTGGTCCATCTAGTTCAGTTCTGTCTACACTGACTGGCAGCAGCTCTCCAGGGGTTTAGACCAGAGGACAGTTCCCATTCTTGCCTGGAGGTGCCTGGAGTTGAACCTGGTACCTTCTGCATGCAAGCTAGAGGCTCCACCACTGAGCTATGGCCCTTCCCCTAATCAGTGGAGAATCTGTCTACATTTCAACTTCAATCTGTGCCTTGCAGATTCCTCTACCTCTTCCTCTTTCCATCTCCCTCTCTTAGATCATTCCTTCCCACTGTCAAAAGCTGGCACAAATGCAACCCACTTCTGTGCATCTCTGCAGAAGCATTTCCAGGGTGAAAGAGTCCTGGGCTTATGGGTCAGCTGTGCAGAATTGCACTTGGTTCTCCCTTCTTCCTCCTCTCTGCCCCCCCCAACCTAATAATAATAATAATAATAGCTTAGCACCCAGGCAGGATTAACAAGGCACTTTTTAATTTTCTTCCACCACCTAGCAGGTACTGAGCATCATGATTACAGGGTCCTACTTGCCTATTCCTTCATCACACGTATTCAAATAGGCCGTGCTAGGAAGGGTTACAGAGCTGGGTTCGCCTTGTAGTAGCTACGGAAATAGCTGGTGGGGTGGGGGTCTTAGGGAGGGAATGTTCTTCTCCCCCGCCCACGTTTTCAGAACAACATACTGTTTATTCCACAAGGGAATAAGATATGAGAAGTAATTGTAATAAATGCTTTTTAAAATGCATTGCTCCTTTGGAAATGGATATGCCCGAGAGCTGACTGTCAAATCTTTGTGTGATTTTTGCTCCTCCCCTTTTTCCAGAACATGAAATCACACCCAGGAAAATGGCTTGGCTGCTTTCCCCTTGGGTAGCGTTAGGTTCTAAGTCTTGGGGGCTCGGATAGATCCATCCTTGGAGCGAACGTATAATGACTGCTTGTGCTTTGATCTTCCTTCGAGGGAAGAGCTCAGAATGGCTTGTATTGCGTTCCTGGGCTGCCACCTGCCCAGGGCCAAACAGAGTACAGCCCTGTCACTCACATTGTTTGCACATCCTGAATGGAAGAGGTGCTCTGGGAGTAGGGTTGCCAGGTTCAATCCCTGATCCTGATCCTGAATCTTTAGGAGAAAAGAAAGTCAGCCAAGTCCAGGTGTTCTTGCAACCCTATAACGGGAAAAACCACAAGGTGGAATTCTCCCTTCCCCCTGCACAACTTTTAAATACAGAAGACCTCTTGGAGGCTGGGCCTGGCAACCAAGAGGTCTTCTGTATCTTTAAAAGTTGTGCAGGGGGAAGGGAGAATTCTACCTTTTAGTTTTTCCCATTACAGCGTTGCAAGAACACCTGCACTTGGCTGACTTTCTCTTCTCCTAAATATACAGGATCAGTCTCAGGGATTGAACCTAGCAACCCTATCTGGGAGCCATCTTGCCTCTCCAGTCATCCCCTCCTCTTCCTTCCCCCCCCCGAGACTGAGAATCTTGATGTCTTTATACTCTCCTTCTAGTTAGTGAGGAGTTGGGCTGGGCTTTCTTATATAGGAACTTAGGAAGCTGTCTTATGTGGCAGCAGCTCCACAGAATTTCCTGCAGATACCATCCTGTTCCACATGTTGTCAGAACTGGGCCTTTCGTGTGATGGCACCTATCCTTTGGAACTCCCTCCCATTGCATATCAGACAGGCGCCTTCTCCATTGTCTTTTCAGCACCTGCTAAAGACGTTGCTCTTCCAACAAGCCTTCTAAAATTCGTTGTCCCAGGTGGTACCTATCTTGGAACACAATTGGTTTTATGTTTTCAGCTGTTTTTTATATTTATAATAGTTGTAACTGTTTTCATATAGGCAACTGCTTTATAAATGTTATTATACTGTAAATTGTTTTGGGATGCCTCATGGGAAGCAATTCATAAATGAAAACTAACATTATCATTATTGTAGACGGGGTTCCCCCCCCCTCCCCAGAGAGCCAGTGTGGCGTAGTGGTTAGAGTGTTGGACTACGACCTGGGAGACCCGGGTTCGAATCCCCACACAGCCATGAAGCTCACAGGGTGACCTTGGGCCAGTCACTGCCTCTCAGCCTCAGAGAAAGTCAATGGTAAACCACCTCTGAATACTGCTTACCATGAAAACCCTGTTCATAGGGTCGCCATAAGTTGGGGTTGACTTGAAGGCAGTCCATTCCCATTCCCCTCCCCCCGCCACCCATCCCTTCCTGGAGATGCCAGGAACTGATCCTGGGGCCTTCTGCATGCAAGGCAGATGCTCTATGGATGAGCCATAGCTCATCTCCTTTGGGTCTGCTTTCCATCCCCTAATGGCAAAGGTGACAGCACATGGCCTTTAAGAAGGGATGTTGGGGCTCTGTGCTCACCATACTACAGCACGGCAGTTAAGGAGTTCAGGCAGCTCCTGCCTGCTTGCTTGCTTTCAGATATGATTCTTTCCAGACCCCTGGACTGAATCCCACAGATTTTAAAGCTGTCCCAGCAACTCTGTTTTCTCTGGTTAGCTCATAAGTTATTGTCTGGAGGAGCAGCTGCCACTGTTAAAGGAACATAAGACAAGCTCTGCTGGATCAGGCCAGTGGCCCATCTAGTGCAGCATCCTGTTCCCACAGTGGCCAAGCAGAGGCCAGTGTTTTGCAAGCTGTCTGTCAAACTCCTCTCTAGAATGACTAGTTCAGCTGAGGGAGGAGGAGGAGGGTCCTCCCCTCCCCCCAGAAAACCCCTGTGTTCCTTCACTTTGGTGTCTGGTTGTGCACCCCCCTTCTATCCATCAATCCTTGCAAGCTGTCACATCCCATTGAAAAATTCAGGGTTTAAGTCCTTGACAGCCAACACTGTGACCTAGCTCCACCCTTGGACTGTCTGCACTCAGCAGCTGTTGCCAACAAAGATAATTATTGTGGGTCTCTCTCTCTCTCTCTCGGTAGTCTTATAGCTTTTTGCTGGCCTCTTTCCCATCATACTGTCAGAAAAAGAGGCTGTTCCATTTTGGCACTGGGAGATGTCTCACCCCCCACCCCCCGAATACATTCAAAAAGTCTCTAAGGGCATGTTTTTATTTCATTTTCATTTTTCCAAGACCTAGAGAGATGGTGTTGAACATATTGTATACTTGTAAGCCACATGAGAGCAGAGGTGCAGTCGTGCAGGGTCTCTGGGGGTCCTTAGACCCTTTACCTTTTGGGGAGCAGGGTCCCAGCAGGATCCCTATGTCTCCAGCATCCTACAAGCCTATCAGCATGAAAGGAGAGTGTGTTAGCCACTGTGAAGAATCTTCTAACATGCTTCCTTGTCCTTTCCTGATTATTGGAGCCAATCAGAGTGAAAGGAGGCGAGTCAAAGACTGAGGAGACTCTTCTCACTGCTAACATTCTCCTTTTTCATGCTTATTGATTCCTAGGCATTAACAAGGATTTCATTCTTTGGATTAATTAATACGGAGTACAAAAAACCCCACATACATTGGGGGGGAGATATGGGCCATTTAGATGTCCTTCTTTGTACTATCGGAATTGCTTTTTAAGATGCTTCTAAAGCTTTTTTTAAAAAAAGATGCTTTTTTAAATAGGTTTTTAAAGATGTCCTGTTTTGAAGTATTTTGTTTTTAAGATGTTTCAGAGTTTTTTTAGTGTTTTTGTTTGCCGCCCTGGGCTCATTCTGGATGGAAGGATGGGATAGAAATTTAATCAATCAATCAATAAATAAATAAAATTCTCAACCCCACAGCAAAAAAGCAAGGGGGGGGCATAGTTGCGATTAACATGAAGGGACCCTCCACTTCTGAATTTACCACTGCACTGCTGCATGAGAGTGTTGCTGACATTGAGCTGATGATTCCCTTCCTAGTCCACATGGTAGGCAAGCACCAGGGACATCTGGAAAAAGACATACAAAACCTCTTGCAAAATATACGGTTCCCTAACTAGTCCTTTTTGTGCCCGAGGCTGGCTCTGAATTCTACATAAACACATGAAATTGTATTAAATGTACCGCCAAGGCGAATGTTGCGTCAGCTAAAGGATTTCTCCTTCCACAACGGAAAGTACTCCCCATCTCCTCCCTCCATGCACCCCCTAAATCTGTTATGGTGGTTCCCCCAACTCTCTGGGGCAGATTTGGGGCAGAGGGAGAAGATGGGGGGGGGAAGTCCCATTGCACTAGCGGAGATTCTTGCATTCGATCTAAGACTTCTACAAATTTTAAATCTGGGGGATGATGTGTAAGAGGTACAGAGGTTGCAATGGGAAGGAAGCAGAAAATTTAGAAGTGCAGGGTCCCTTCATGATTATCACAGCCCTTCCCCTCCCTTTTTTGCTGCTGGGTTGAGAATGAGATCCTTCTTCATGCCCTCTCCCACAACAACAGATGTCCCTACGAGCCAATAAGCATGAAAGGGGAGATTGTTAGCTACTGAAAAGAGTCTTCTTTCATTCTGATTGGCTCCAATCAGCAGGAGAGGATAAGGAAGCAGGCTAGAAGACTCTTCTCAGTGGCTAACATGCTCTCCTTTCATGCTGATTGGCTTGTAGGATGCTAGAAGCATAGGCACCCTGCTGAGACCTGGCTCCAAAAAAAGTAAGGGGTTTAAGACTCCCTGAGGATGACTACACTCATGGAAGGAAGATAGCAACAAAACAGCTGTTATTCAAAAATTTCAATATGTAGGTCAGTAGTCTTCTCCAACCTGGTGGACTTCCAGTTCCCATCAGCCCCAGCCAGCATGTCCAATGGTCAGGGATAATGGGAGTTGGTAGTCTTGCAGTGTCTGGAGAATACCAGGTTAGAGAAAGGCTGGTTTTATTTATTTGTTTATTTTTAAGATTTATTACCCACCCTTCACCATGAGGTTCTGGGGTGGGTTATAGCAAATAGAAAATACAGTTTTAAAACAGATAAAAACCACAACAATTTTAAAACACATAAACCTGTTCCAAAATGGAGCAGAGCAATATGAATTCAGCAAAGCAGAAGGGTCACAAAGACCAAAATTCCTTTACTGTCAAAGGACAAGGTTTACAGTCACTGACAGAACACAATACCTGAACGTGGCTCGTCCAAGAATATTAAAAGGAGAAATCATACCCACCCCCACTAAAAAGTGAGCACTAAAAGGGCAAAACAGAAACCACGCACTACCCTCCTAATAAACAATCAAAGGCCTAAAAGCAAACAGTGATGGTGCCAGGTGTACTTCCACAAATGGGGAGCCACCATGGAGAAGGCCCGTTCCCATGCTGCCACCCTCTGCACCTCCCTCGGAGGAGTTACATGGAGAAAGGCCCCTGAAGATGAGCACAATGTCCAGGGTGATTCATGTAGGGAGAGTTACTGGGGGTCCTGAGCCGAATAACACTTAATATGTCAAACCCAGCTCTTACGATTGAGCTCTGAAACTAATTGGTAGCCAGTGCAGTTGTGCCAGAATTTGTTGTATGTTCAGGTTGCCTTCCTTATATGCTCACATCTTTCCATCCAAAAGATTTTGTCATTGTCTCACAACAAAATCTAATGCTCTTTTGTTTATTTAACACGCATCATGCTCCATATTTCTTTCAGATTTTGGTATTTGATGCTGAATTCTGGAGTGCTTTGATGAACATGTTGCCACTGTGTTCCTGATTATTCACATTAATGTTTTAGCTTTAAAACCAATTCAAAAGACCAATTGTGAAAGAGGGTGTCTTATTGCAGACTTGAGTGAGCATGTTGCCCCATTCCCGGGTTTCCGCGTACCGCAAACGTTCCCTCTCAGCAACAGGTTGAAAACCTGGGCCCTGCTGACCTCCTTGATTAGGGGATGAGATTAGGCTAAGTGGTAGAGCATCTGCCTTGCATGCAGAAGGTCCCAGCTCCAACCCCAAGCAGGGATCTAAGATCATCTGCCTCTGGTCTCCTCTGCGTGCCTGGAGTGAAAGATGTTAGATTGACAGGCATGCCGGAGAGAGCTTTTTCAGCTGTGGCCCCCAAGCTTTGGAATACTCTACCCCAAGAAGTTCGCTCTGCTCCCTCCCTGTTGGTTTTCCGGAGACTTCTGAAAACAATGTTCTTCCGGAGAGCCTTTGGGAGGGATTGAAGGTAGAGCCTGGCACTGATTTTATGCCTTCTACATTACATTTTACTTTTGTAGTCCCTTTAGTACCAATCCCTATATATATGTATATATGTTTGTATATATATATATATAGTTTGTTGTTGTTATGTGCCTTCAAGTCGATTACGACTTATGGCGACCCTATGAATCAGCGACCTCCAAGAGCATCTGTCATGAACCACCCTGCTCAGATCTTGTAAGTTCAGCTCTGTGGCTTCCTTTATGGAATCAATCCATCTCTTGTTTGGCCTGCCTCTTTTTCTACTCCCTGCTGTTTTTCCCAGCATTATTGTCTTTTCTAGTGAATCATGTCTTCTCATGATGTGTCCAAAGTAGGATAACCTCAGTTTCATCATTTTAGCTTCTAGTGACAGTTCTGGTTTAATTTGTTCTAACACCCAGTTATTTGTCTTTTTCACGGTCCATGGTATGCGCAAAGCTCTCATCCAGCACCACATTTCAAATGAGTTGATTTCCTCTTATCCGCCTTTTTCACTGTCCAACTTTCACATCCATACATAGAGATCGGGAATACCATGGTCTGAATGATCCTGACTTTAGTGTTCAGTGATACATCTTTGCATTTGAGGACCTTTTCCAGTTCTGTCACAGCTGCCCTACCCAGTCCTAACCTTCTTCTGATTTCTTGACCATTGTCTCCATTTTGGTTAATGACTGTGCCGAGGTATTGATAATCCTTGACAAGTTCAATGTCCTCATTGTCAACTGTAAAGTTACATAAATCTTCTGTTGTCATTACTTTAGTCTTCTTGACGTTCAGCTGTAGTCCTGCTTTTGTGCTTTCCTCTTTAACTTTCATCAGCATTCGTTTCAAATCATTACTGGTTTCTGCTAAGAGTATGGTATCGTCTGCATATCTTAAATTATTGATCTTTCTCTCTCCAATTTTCACACCTCATTCATCTTGGTCCAATCCCACTTTCCATATGATATGTTCTGCGTACAGATTAAACAAATAGGATGATAAAAAACAACCCTGTCTCACACCCTTTCTGATGGGGAACCAATCGGTTTCTCCATATTCTGTCCTTACAGTAGCCTTTTAAAAAGAAGATTAGACAAATTCATGGAGGACAGGGCTATCAGTGGCTACTAGCCATGATGGCTGTGCTCTGCCTCCCTAGTCAGAGGCAGCATGCTTCTGAAAACCAGTTGCCGGAAGCCTCAGGAGGGGAGAGTGTTCCTGCACTCGGGTCCTGCTTGCGGGCTTCCCCCAGGCACCTGGTTGGCCACTGTGAGAACAGGATGCTGGACTAGATGGGCCACTGGCCTGATCCAGCAGGCTGTTCTTATGTCCAGAGTATAGGTTGCAAATCAGGACAATCAGATGCTGTGGCACCCCCATTTCTTTTAAAGCATTCCATAGTTTTTCATGATCTATACAGTCAAAGGCTTTGCTGTAGTCTATAAAGCACAGGGTGATTTTCTTCTGAAATTCCTTGTTCCGTTCCATTACCCAACGTATGTTTGCGATATGATCTCTGGTGCCTCTTCCCTTTCTAAATCCAGCTTGGATGTCTGGCATTTCTCGCTCCATATACGGTAGGAGCCCTTGTTGTAGAATCTTGAGCATTACTTTACTTGCATGGGATATTAAGGCAATAGTTCGGTAATTACTGCATTCTCTGGGATTTCCTTTCTTTGGAAGTGGGATATATATTGAACGCTTCCAGTCTGTGGGCCATTGTTTAGTTTAACATATTTCTTGACAAATTTTTGTCAAAATTTGGACAGATTCAGTTGCTTGTAGCAACTCTATTGGTATGCCGTCTATTCCTGGTGATTGGTTTCTTCCAAGAATTTTAAGAGCAGCTTTCACCTCACATTCTAAAATTTCTGGTTCTTCATCATATGGTTCCTCCGTGAATGAATCTGTCATCCTGTCATCTCTTTTATAGAGTTCTTCAGTGTATTGCTTCCATCTTCCTTTTATTTCATCTCAGTCAGTCAGTGTGTTCCCCTGTTGATTATTCAACATCCCTACTTGTGGTTTAAATTTCCTGTTCATTTCTCAAATCTTTTGGAATAGGGCTCTTGTTCTTCCCATTTTGTTGTCCTTTTCTATTTCTATACAATAACTATTGTAATAGGTTTTTTTGTCCCTACGTACTAATCGTTGTATAGTTGCATTTAGGGTTCTGACCGTGTTTCTATCTCCTTTTGCTTTTGCTTTCCTTCTCTCTTTAACCATTTTAAGAGTTTCTTCAGTCATCCATTGAGGTCTTTCTCTCTTTTTAACAAGAGGTATTGTCTTTTTGCATTCTTCCCTGATAACTTCTCTGACTTTATTCCATAGTTCTTCTGGTTCTCTGTTAACTAAGTTTAAAGCCTCAAACCTGTTCCTTATTTGATCTTTATATGCTTCTGGGATGTTATTTAAATTGTATTTTGGCATTATGACTGCTTTGTTGGTCTTCTTTAGCTTTACTCTGATTTTCGATACGATCAGTTCATGATCTGTACCACAGTCTGCTCCTGGTCTTGTTTTTGCAGAAAGTATGGAACTTCTCCATCTTCTGTTTCCAGTTATATAATGAATTTGATTCCTATATTGACCATCTGGTGATGTCCACGTGTACAGTCGTCTTTTTGGTTGCTCAAAAAGTGTGTTGGCAAGAAACAAATCATTGGCTTCACAGAATTCAATAAGTCTTTCTCCTGCTTCATTTCTGTCTCCTAGGCCCCATTTCCCCATAATTCCTAATTCTTCTCTGTTCCCTACTTTTGCATTCCAGTCTCCCATGATTATCATCATATCTTGTTTTGGTGTGTGATCAATTTCCTCCTGTACTTCTGCGTAAAATCTCTCCAATTCTTCTTCTTTTGTGTTTGATGTTGGAGCGTAGACTTGGATGATGGTTATGTTAATAGGTTTCCGGTTTAATCTCATTGATATCACTCTCTCAGACCTAGCTCCTAATTGCTTTTGCTACATCACTTCTCATTATTAAAGCAACCCTGTTTCTTCTTGATTTCTCATTTCCTTCATAAAATATTTTCCTTCATAAAATATTTTGTAGTTGCCTGATTGAAAATGTCCCATTCCTGTCCATTTTAATTCACTCACGCCAAGTATTGTAATGTTGATACGCTCCATTTCTTGCTTGACAATTTCTAACTTTCCCTGGTTCATGCTTCTCACATTCCATGTTCCTATTGTGTGCATCGTACAACTCCGGACTCTCCTTTCGCATCTGTGCCCATCAGCCTCTGGGTTTCCTTTCGGCTTTGACCCAGCTGCGTCATTAGTCACAGTTACTTGTACTTGTCCTTTGTTCTTACCCCGTAGGTTGGTGAGTGCCTTCTGACCTGGGGGGTCTCATCTTCCAGCACTATCTCGTGTTGCATTTTGGATACTCTGTTCATAGGGTTTTCGTGGTAAGAGGTATTCAGAGGTGGTTTACCATTGCCTTCCTCTGAGTATGGATGCATCTTAGTCTGGTGTCTCAGCTTTGACCATTCCGCCTTAGGTGCTCCTGCTAGGAGTGTAGCCTCTAGGTCTAGACTCCTGACGGCATTGCTGTCAGCTTCTTCAACACTCTCAAACCCCCTCACCACGTTAAGGTGTGCATCCTAAAGGGGGTATATATATAGTATTTAAATTTATGTTAATATTTTTGTGATTTTACTGTTTACAATTTCATTATGTACAAGTTTGATTTTATTTTTGTAAGCCACCCTGAGTGCCCTATGATAGGGTAGAAGGGCAGGATAGAAATATTTTAAATAAATCAATAAATAAAAATCTCCAGTTAGTGCTGGGAGAAACCATTGTCTGAAGCCCTGGAGAGCCACTGCCGGACATTGTTGACCATACGGAGGACACAGAATATTGTTGTTGTTGTAGTTAGTTAGTTGTTTGCTACCTGAAGGTCGTCAATTTACTTACAACACTGTGAAAAACAAAAACAAATGCATCATTCCCTTAAAAAAACCCTCCCAAAAAATTGGCAACATCACCCATCCCCAATCAGCCAGAGCTTCAGGCATGGGGACATTCCCAGATCCTGGAGATGGAACCTGAGACTTTCTGCATGCAAAGCAGATGCGCTGCCCACTGAGTGATCTGTTCTTCCCCTAAAGCTTCCTGTATTGTACAGTGACTGGCCTTGTCTGCGACCGAGGGCAGGAACCGGGCCGTAGGGTTCTGGACCCTTGCCTGGCCTGTCTGCCGCATGAACATAACAGGATGTTCTGTTGTTACTTTTCCAGGCTAAAATTGTCAAATGATGAAATTAAACGTGCAATTTTAACAATGGATGAACAAGAGGACCTGCCAAAAGATATGCTTGAACAGGTGAGTATGACTGATGGGTGGTTGGAGTCACTTAAGAGAGCTGTGATTTTTTAAAATGATTTTTTTTTTAATGTAGGCAGTCTTAAAAAAAGAAAAAGCTGAGAAACCTTGTGAGTCCTACTGCTCCAAGGGTCCTGATTGCCTTACCCCCCCCTTCATTCCCTGCACAGTTGTTACTCCATGCCGTTGACCCAATCCTTCCTCCCCTCCCCATTTTTAATTTTAAAAATTAAAAATCTAAATACTTCAAAGCCCTCCAATTATGTATCTGGAAGTCATGAGAATTCTTGTGCAAAAGGACAGCTGTTTGTAAGTTACCCACTTCTCAAGCATGGCTGTTCTAAAGGAATGAGGGGTGGGGTAGCCTCTTCTTGTTAGGTATGAATGCCCCCCCCTCCTGCTTGCTGTAAGCCAGTCCATAGCTAGAGACCGGGCCCAGGTTGGGGTGATTCTCATGGCCTTATAGGCCCCTTCCCGCTCTACTATTCTGTGATTCTAACAGGTAGTGTTGACCACCAACTTGGATAGCTTTAGAAGAGAATTTAGAACAAAAGAAGGACATAAGAAGAGCCTGCTGGATCGGGCCAGTAGTGGCCCATCTCATCCAGCATCCTGTTCTCACAGTGACCAACCAGTTGCCCATGGGAAGCCCGCAAGCAGGACCTGAGCATAAGAGTACTCTCCCCTTTCCAGCAACTGATATTCAGAAGCATACTGCCTCCGACTACGGAGGGAGAACATAGTCATCATGTCTAGTAGCCATCTATAGCCTTCTCCTCCATGAATTTGTCTAATCCCCTTTTAAAGCCATCCGAGTTGGTGGCTGTCGCTGCCTCTTGTGGGAGCAAATTCCATAGTTTAACTCTGTGTGGTGTGAAGAAGCACTTACTTTTGTCTAGACAAATTCATGAAAGATAAGGCTGTCAGTGACTATTAGTCATAATGGCTATGTTCCCTCTCCACTGTTAGAGGCCGTGTGCTTCTGAAGGACCTGCATTGGATTCCTGCATTGAGCAAGGGGTTGGTCTTGATGGCCTTACAGGCCCCTTCCAACTCTACTATGCTATGATTCTATGAGCACCAGTTGCTGAGAATCACAAATGGGGAGAGTGCTGCTTTCTGGGTTCCCATTGGGGCCTCTGGTTGGCCACTGTGAGAACAAGATGCTGGACTAGATGGGCTGCTGGCCTGATCCAGCAGCCAGGCTCTTCTTATGTTCTTACCAGTTCACTTTGGACTAATTCCGCCACCTCACCCCTTTCTTCTGCACTCGAGGAAGATGTTGACAACACAGGAGAGGGACAAGTGTGCGTGTCTTAAAGTGTCCTTTCTCCCCCCCCCCTTTCCTTTTTAGCTTTTAAAATTCATTCCTGAAAAAGCTGACGTTGACCTCCTGGAGGAACACAAGCATGAATTGGATCGGATGGCCAAGGCGGACAGGTTCCTCTTCGAAATGAGCAGGTGATTGATTGTTAGCAGGCTGCTCCCCATGAAATACAATTGCGCTCTGTGGCAGAAGCAGCAGTTTCCAAAAAGCAATCACTGTGGCAACCTGTAGCCACCAAGGGGTATTTGTCTAGCCCACGGGTGAAGAACCTCAGGCTGAATGTGGCCCTCTGGGTGTCTTTTTCTGGCTTTCGGGACTTTTCCCAGGCCATGCCTCCTCACAAGGCCCTGCCCCCTCTCCTCGGACCTCCCACCCCACCCCTTACCAGCCCTACTATGTGTCCTCCTCGAGTGTTTTGGCCTGGTTGGGATGGGTCCTTGAAACTGTGGTCATGCCTCTTGCTTTCTTGGATGGGGAGAGGTCTGCAGAAACACCTGATTTTTGCCCAGCTGGAATATAGCCTTTGTACAAAGACAAAAGAGTCACACCTCTTGATCCGCCCACTTGTTGCGTCTGGAGCCACCCACAACTGACATGCGGCCGCTCCCAGAAGGTTACCCACAAAGCAGTGTGGCCCTGAGGTTGCAAAAAAGGTTCCACACCCCTGGTCTCACCACACACATCCAGTTCCCAGCGTAGATTGAGAGTGTTTGGGAAGGGGCCTGAACTGCAAAGGAGCTGCCTGTGCTTTCCACACTGCAAGGGAAAAGCCACACAGAGTATCTGCAACTGGCACCTTAAGACTTAAAGAAAGCTGATGTGGTTGATTTGAAGCCTTCCCACACACTGAGATACACGGGGGATGGGTTGGAAAGTTCTCTACAGTCCACTGCTGTTGGAAGTTCAATTGGTGGGTATGCCGGAGAAGACGTTTCCTGTGCTGGCCCCCAATTCTCACAACTGCATGCCACAAGAGTTCTGTTTGGCTTCTTCCCTGTTGGCATTTCAACATCCTGTGAAATCTTAGCTTGCTCGCTGTCGTGTGTGTGTGTGTGTGTGTGTGTGTGTGTGTGTGTGTGTGTGTGTGAGAGAGAGAGAGAGAGAGAGAGAGAGAGAGAGAGAGAGATCTCCCAAACAGTGCTCTGCTGGTTGTTTTAAACTGAGCCTTCTGGGTTTTTTCCACCTAATTATGTTGATTTGTAATCTGCCTTGGGTATTTTATCTTATATTGTTTATTTAGAGATGTCCTTGCTGCCCTTCACCAAAAAAAAGTCACAGGGCAGTTTACAAAAACATAATACATAATAAACAGAAATGTTAAAATAATTCTCATAGATTGCTGTTTGAGGGCACCAACACCTGTACCTCCTATGACATCCGTGAAAGATCTCAGCAAATATCAACTCAATAACCCTTTCTGCATGAGAGACTGTTCTTCCTGATCAGTTCTTGTTTGCACCGACTCAGGCTGTCCGACATTGAACATGCCCTGTTAAACATGCCCACATTTCGTTGGACGCCAGGACTGGACACACACACACCTCTATTCTGAACAGAGGAGCTTCTGGGCCAAAAAGGCTAGCAACCTTTTAGTTAGCTGGACTGCGACCTGGGAGACCAGGGTTTGAATCCCCACACAGCCCTGAAGCTCACTGGGTGACCTTGGGCCAGTCACTGTCTCTCAGCCTCGGAGGGAGACAATAGTAAACCTCCTCTGAATACCGCTTACCATGAAAACCCTATTCATAGAGTCGCCGTAAGTCGGGGTCGACTTGAAGGCAGTCCATTTCAATTTTTACAAATGACTTGACCCAACAGCCTCTTAAAAGCCTGACAAAAAAAAGAGTGAGTGAGTGAGTGAGTATGTATGTATGTATGTATGTGATTTATATCCCGCTCTTTCTCCCAGTAGGAACCCACTTGATGTCTTTAAATAACAGGTCTGAGGTGACACTCAGTTCAATGAGGAGGTCATTGCACAGATTCAGAGCCACCACCATTTCTGTATGCAGTGGAGAAGTAGTGTATGGGTGATGATTTTAGCTCCTGGGAAACCTCAGTGATCCCTGGGGATGAGAGGAAGCGGCCAGGACTAGATATGCAAGGCACAGCCCTTTTCTGCCACAGGGTATTGCTCGAAGTTTGTTCTCCTTGTCTATTGCAGGATAAACCATTACCAGCAAAGGCTGCAGTCCTTGTATTTTAAAAAGAAGTTTGCTGAGAGAGTTGCTGAAGTTAAACCCAGAGTAGAAGGTAAGTTTAGTGTTAAAACACTTATTGTGCTCAGTATAGCACTCCGTGAATGTTCCGTCTGCTCAAGGAAAGAACTGGGGATGTTTAGCCTGGAGAAGAGAAGACTGAGGGGAGATATGATAGCACTCTTCAAGTACATGAAAGGTTGTCACACAGAGGAGGGCTGGGATCTTTTCTCGATCGTCCCAGAGTGCAGGACACGGAATAATGGGCTCAAGTTGCAGGAAGCCAGATTTCGACTGGACATCAGGAAAAACTTCCTAACTGTTAGAGCCGTATGACAATGGAACCAATTATCTAGAGAGGTGGTGGGCTGTCTGACACTGGAGGCATTCAAGAGGCAGCTGGACAGCCATCTGTCGGGAATGCTTTGATTTGGATTCCTGCATTGAGCAGGGGGTTGGACTTGATGGCCTTATAGGCCCCTTCTAACTCTACTATTGTATGATTCTATGGATTTCCATTTGCCCAACGGAACAATCTCCCCCTCTACTTCCTCTTCCCCACAGCCCCTAAATCTGCTCCAGGGGCTCCCCCAACCTTCTGGGGCAGATCTGGGGATGGTGTGGGGGGTGTGCGGGGGCAGAAGAGGGGAGAAATCCCACTGCACTAGTGCTAATTCTTGCACTACCACAAATATTTAGTTGCATACCACTCATTTGCTTTAAAAATGCTTGTGTGTTTAAGCTTGATCGTCCTGAACAAAGCAAGATTGTTAATGTTTTAAACAAGGGTTTTAAACAAAACGATAGTGTGGCTGAGGTGCAGGGATTAAGGATCTCGCTATCCCAGCACAAACATTGCGAACTTGGACCCTAAACTCTCTTTCTTGACTACTTTTGATGGACAACACAGAGGCCTTCTGTATAAAGATTCATTCCTTTTCTGGTGGTAGTACGGGCAGTTTACTATTTATTTCCTATTTTATTTATTTCAAAAATTGTTCAAAAAAATTCTCTAAGCGGCATACAGGTTCACCACTTGTACGTAAGAACTTCTCTGTTAACCTGTGCAATAAGAATTTGGTATAGCATGTTGATGGGAAAACTCTCGTACTGAATCTACTTGTTATGCAAGCTAACTGAAACTTTTTTAAAAAGTGGTGTGGAAAGCCTTTATTAGGTGCGTTTATAAGTTGCGGATACCATGGACTGCAAAAAAGACAAATAATTGGGTGTTAGAACAGATTAAACCAGAACTATCACTAGAAGCTAAAATGATGAAACTGAGGTTATCATACTTTAGACACATAATGAGAAGACATGATTCATTAGAAAAGATAATAATGCTGGGAAAACCAGAAGGACGTAGAAAAAGAGGCAGGCCAAACAAGAGATGGATTGATTCCATAAAGGAAGCCACAGACCTGAACTTACAAGATCTGAACAGGGTGGTTCATGACAGATGCTCTTGGAGGTCACTGATTCATAGGGTCGCCATAAGTCGTAGTCGACTTGGAGGCACATAACAACAACATAGGGATGATAGCTCTTACCACCTTCTCTCTCAAAGTCAGTCATTTTGCTCTGTACATTTTCACATATTTTTCATGGAATAATTGATCTTGTTCACATGTAACCCTAAGCTATCAGTGCAAATGTGAAGGATCCTGGAGCAGAGATTGTGGCCTCTGTGCTCCTTTCCTGGTGATGCTGCTTGGTTTGGCATAGCATGATGCCTAAACCCCAGGCTCGTGGTTTGTCTCTTCCAGACAAACCATGAGCCCTCAACCCTTGGTTAGAGCTCATTGTTTGGAGTGAGACAAACTGTGTGCTCAGATGACACACCAAACCATGGCTTATTTCACAGCACGACTAGAGGAGAATCAAAGCGGCTGAGATCTCCTCTCCAGGAGTCCACTGAGTTTGGCTCAGTGTTACATGGAAACCAGCTCACTGTCTACCACTAGATGTAGTGATGATGGCCAACTCTGATGAACATAAGAACATAAGAAGAGCCTGCTGGATCAGGCCAGTGGCCCATCTAGTGGTCCAGCATCCTGTTCTCACAGTGGCCAACCAGGTGCCTGGGGGAAGCCCGCAAGCAGGACCCGAGTGCAAGAACACTCTCCCCTCCTGAGGCTTCCGGCAACTGGTTTTCAGAAGCATGCTGCCTCTGACTAGGGTGGCACAGCACAGCCATCACGGCTAGTAGCCATTGATAGCCCTGTCCTCCATGAATTTGTCTAATCTTCTTTTAAAGCCGTCCAAGCTGGTGGCCATTACTGCATCTTGTGGGAGCAAATTCCATAGTTTAACTATGCACTGAGTAAAGAAGTACTTCCTTTTGTCTGTCCTGAATCTTCCAACATTCAGCTTCTTTGAATGTCCACGAGTTCTAGTATTATGAGAGAGGGAGAAGAACTTTTCTCTATCCACTTTCTCAATGCCATGCATAACTTTATACACTTCTATCATGTCTCCTCTGACCCGCCTTTTCTCTAAACTAAAAAGCCCCAAATGCTGCAACCTTTCCTTGTAAGGGAGTCGCTCCATCCCCTTGATCATTCTGGTTGCCCTCTTCTGAACCTTTTCCAACTCTAGAATATCCTTTTTGAGATGAGGCAACCAGAACTGTACACAGTATTCCAAATGCGGCCGCACCATAGATTTATACAACGGCATTATGATATCGGCTGTTTTATTTTCAATACCTTTCCTAATTATCGCTAGCATGGAATTTGCCTTTTTCACAGCTGCCGCACACTGGGTCGACATTTTCATCGTGCTGTCCACTACAACCCCGAGGTCTCTCTCCTGGTTGGTCACCGCCAGTTCAGACCCCATGAGCGTATATGTGAAATTCAGATTTTTTGCTCCAATATGCATAATTTTACACTTGTTTATATTGAATTGCATTTGCCATTTTTCCGCCCATTCACTCAGTTTGGAGAGGTCTTTTTGGAGCCCTTCACAATCCCTTTTTGTTTTAACAACCCTGAACAATTTAGTGTCGTCAGCAAACTTGGCCACTTCACTGCTCACTCCTAATTCTAGGTCATTAATGAAGAAGTTGAAAAGTACAGGTCCCAATACCGATCCTTGAGGGACTCCACTTTCTACAGCCCTCCATTGGGAGAACTGTCCGTTTATTCCTACTCTCTGCTTTCTGCTTCTTAACCAATCCCTTATCCACAAGAGGACCTCTCCTCTTATTCCATGACTGCTAAGCTTCCTCAGAAGTCTTTGGTGAGGTACCTTGTCAAACACTTTTTGAAAGTCTAAGTACACTATATCCACTGGATCACCTCTATCTATATGCTTGTTGACACTCTCAAAGAATTCTAATAGGTTACTGAGACAGGACTTTCCCTTGCAGAAGCCATGCTGGCTCTGCTTCAGCAAGGCTTGTTCTTCTATGTGCTTAGTTAATCTAGCTTTAATCATACTTTCTACCAGTTTTCCAGGGACAGAAGTTAAGCTAACTGGCCTGTAATTTCCGGGATCCCCTCTGGATCCCTTTTTGAATATTGGCGTTACATTTGCCACTTTCCAGTCCTCAGGCACGGAGGAGGACCCAAGGGACAAGTTACATATTTTAGTTAGCAGATCAGCAATTTCACATTTGAGTTCTTTGAGAACTCTCGGCTGGATGCCATCCGGGCCCGGTGATTTGTCAGTTTTTATATTGTCCATTAAGCCTAGAACTTCCTCTCTCGTTACCACTATTTGTCTCAGTTCCTCAGAATCCCTTCCTGCAAATGTTAGTTTAGGTTCAGGGATCTGCCCTATATCTTCCACTGTGAAGACAGATGCAAAGAATTCATTTAGCTTCTCTGCAATCTCCTTATCGTTCTTTAGTACACCTTTGACTCCCTTATCATCCAAGGGTCCAATTGTCTCCCTAGATGGTCTCCTGCTTTGAATGTATTTATAGAATTTTTTGTTGTTGGTTTTTATGTTCTTAGCAATGTGCTCCTCAAATTCTTTTTTAGCATCCCTTATTGTCTTCTTGCATTTCTTTTGCCAGAGTTTGTGTTCTTTTTTATTTTCTTCATTCGGACAAGACTTCCATTTTCTGAAGGAAGACTTTTTGCCTCTAAGAGCTTCCTTGACTTTGCTTGTTAACCATGCTGGCATCTTCTTGGCCCTGGCGGTACCTTTTCTGAACTGCGGTATGCACTCCATACCTTATGGCTTTAAAATTAGCCAATTAGACAAATTCGCAGAGGATAAGGCTATCGACTGGTATTAGCTGTGATGGCTATGCTGTGCCTGCATGGTCAGAGGCAGCATGCTTCTGAAACAGCAGGAGGGGAGAAGTGCTGTTGCACTCTCCTGCCTTCAGGTTTCCCATGGGAATTGGTTTGGCCACTGTAAGAACAGGATGCTGGGCTAAATGGGCCACTGGCCTGATCCAGCACAGCTTTTCTTATGTTTTTATGTCTACCTCTCTTGCTAATGTCGTGATGTTAGCTTGGGATGACCTCCCTTGTGTTCATTCATATTCCTTTAGCACCCCAAATTTAGGACCCATCTGCACTAGACATTTAAATCAGTAGTATGCCACTTTAAACAATCATGGCACTCCCAAAGAGAGCTGGCTTGGTCTGATGGGAATTGTAGTCCAACAATATTTAGAGAGCATCCAGGTTGGGGATCTAAATAATCATTTTTTAAAAATGTTATGTTGTTTCAACAAGCCTTGTAAGTGGATATTGTTATCCCAGTTGGTATCTGAGTTGGAGTTAATATTGATTTTATATATATAATTTTATACATGTATTTGTTGTTAATTTGTTTTAGTTTTGGTTTATATATGCAATTTTTTTAAAAAAAATTCTGTTTGTAATTGATATACATATAATTGTATAGTAAATCACTTTGAGATGCCTCCTAGGAAGAGATTTATAAACGATAATAGTCAGGTTGCATTTGCTGACCAGGGTTCCTCCGCCTTGTCCTTCACAGCAATCCGCACAGCTTCCACGGAGGTGTTCCAAAGCAAAAGTCTGAAGCAACTGCTGGAGGTGGTTTTGGCCTTAGGCAACTACATGAATAAAGGCCAGAGGGGGAACGCTTACGGCTTTAAAATAATTAGCCTGAACAAGATTGCGGACACCAAATCCAGCATGGACAAGTAAGCAAGCAGCTTCTTCCCAAAGAGTAGAGTCTGTCATCAAGTTCCTTTTTGAGAGAATGAGAGGCAGGAGAAACCTTCCTCCCACTCTTTTCATGGGATTGCACTTTACACCCATAGAGGACAGCAAAGGAAATACTTTTGAGACACAGCCCAGCCTGATGCATGAATGAAGGTTTAACACTAAAGTTCTGCATGCCAGCTAAACTTAGCCTGTTTCCATCCTTGCTGAGAACTTGTGTTGCATGTTCAGGGTGTTTTACCAGGAAAGGCAGCTTCATCACTGATTTGCAAATTAATTCTACCATTATTGCAGAAAATACCTCATTTCAGCCTGCTGTAGCGTGTGGGGCCAGGTTGTTTCTTTATTAAATTTATATCCCACCCTTTCTCCCAAAGGAGCCCAGTATCTTAAAGAGTGTAAAACAATCATATACTCTCGCAGTTAATAATTTCAGGGTTGCCAGGAAAAGTAACTTTCAACCATCAAATGCCTAGGTAAACAGGAGTATTTTTAAATTCCTCCTGCCAGTTGTAGGGCCTGAGATGGTTAATAAAAGCTATTGTTGCCTATCTGGCTGTTGCACATGTTGCAAGGCTGTTCGTCTGTCAACAGATCTGACTATTGCACGTTTGCCTCTGTCCTGAGTAGTTGGCTTATTCTGTGCAACAAGTCCCTTTTCGTGGATTCGCAATAACTTTTCAGAAACTTCTCGCTTCATTCAGACTGCTTTTCTTCTTCGCAACGAGGGTAGCCAACATGGTGGCCTCCATATGTTGATGGACTACAACTCCCACTATCCCTGGCCATTAGTCCTGCTCGCTGGGACTAATGGGAGCTGTAGTTCAGCAGCATCTGGAGGGCACTACATTGGGTGTCCCCACTTCACAAATAGCTCCTATGAAAGTCACAAACATTAGTTGCACCCATAACACTGCCAGTCTTTATTCTAGGAATATCACCTTGTTGCACTATCTCATCACCATCGTAGAAAAGAAGTACCCCAAAGTTCTCAACCTGCATGAAGAGCTAAAAGATGTCCCTGAGGCTGCCAAAGTAAAGTAAGTGTTGTACGTTTGGGCAAGTGCTTGGGATCAGGGGACTGGGCAGTGTTCACAATTTCTGGAACTTTGAAAGTTCAGACTAAAACCCGGAGCGGATTCCACTGCCCCACTGACATGGAGCCACCAGTCACCACGGCACCCCAACCCTTCTTTAGATGCAGTGTGTATTTTGTTGTTGTTATGTGCCTTCAAGTTGATTATGACTTATGGTGACCCTATCAATCAGTGACCTCCAATAGCATCTGCTATAAACCACCCTGTTCAGCTCTTGTAAGTTCTGTGGCTTCCTTTATGGAATCAACCTATCTCTTGTTTGGCCTTCCTCTTGTTCTACTCCCTTCTGTTTTTCGCAGCATTATTGTCTTTTCTAGTGAATCCTGTTTTCTCATGAGGTGTCCAAAGCATGATAACCTCCATTTCATCATTTTAGCTTCTAGTGATAGTTCTGGTTTAATTTGCAAACCTCCAACACCACATTTCAAACGAGTTGATTTTTCTCTTATCCGCTTTTTTCACTGTCCAACTTTCACATCCATACATAGAGATTGGGAATACCAGGTCTGAATGATCCTGACTTTAGTGTTCAGTGATACATCTTTGCATCTGAGGACCTTTTCTGGTTCTCTCACAGCTGTTCTCCCCAATCCTTTGCGTAATTCCAAATGTGGCAAGCCAGCCCTGCTTCATCTGGAAGGCCCTCCTGCCCACTCCATTGAGTGGTACCCTGGATAACTGCCAGGGCTCTACCCTGAGGGCAACCACTGTGGCTCAAATAAAAAATGTAAATGTGCTGCCTTTAAGTCGATTCTGACTTATGGTGACCCTATGAATAGGGTTTTCATGAGGCTGAGAGGCAGTGACTGGCCCAAGGTCACCCAGGGAGCTTCATGGCTATGTGGGGATTCGAACCCTGGTCTCCCAGATCGTAGTCCAACACCTTAACCACTACGCCACACTGGCTCTCAAAGGCAGGGTGAAAGGTTCCATTTGAACGGAGAGCCCAGCCCCTTGGGCAACAGCCATAGCTCAGTGGTAGAGCTTCTGATTAACTTGCAGAAGGTCCCAGGGTCGATCTGTGGCATCTCCAGGTAGAACTGGAAAAGTAGGACTATGGCACTTTAAATAGCCATGGCTTCCCCCAAAGAATCCTGGCAACTGTAGTTTTTTAAAGGTGCTGAGAGTTATTAGGAGATCCCTGCTTCCCTCACAGATCTACAGTTCCTTTCCCAGAGTGGTTTAACAATCATTGTTGTAAACCGCCCAGAGAGCTTCGGTTATGGGGCGGTATACAAATGTAATAAATAATAAACACAGAATAATGGGCTGAAGTTACAGGAAGGCAGACTTCGGCCGAACATCAGGAAAAACGTCTTAACTGCTAGAGTGGTATGACAATGGAACCAATGACCTAGGTAGGTGGTGGGCTCTCCAACACTGGAGGCATTGCAGAGGCAGCTGGACAGCCACCTGTCAGGAATGCTTTGATTTGGATTCCTGCATTGAGCAGGGGGTTGGACTTGATGGCCTTAAAGGCCCCTTCCAACTGTACTGTTCTGTGGTTCTGTGAATCCCTCTTTCCAAGGAACTCTAGAAATTGTAGCTCTGTGAGGGGAATAAGGCTCTCCTAATTCTTTGGGGAAGTACATGACTGTTTAAAGTGGTATGATACTGCTTTAAACATGTGGCGGAGATGTGTGCCTAACAGAGTTTGCATCTTACATAAAGCAAATTACTATGGACACTTTGGAACTTAACACCAATTATCATTAATTAATTAACTATTGATTAATCAATCAGAAAAACTCCATCTTTATTGGCACCTAATGAAGACCTTTTTCAACAAGCCTTTTAAGTGGAGATTCTTATCCCAGTCTGTTTGCAATAGATTTTAAACCGTCCTTATAAGTATGTTTGTATTAACCTTCATTCATTCATTTATATCCTGCCCTTCCTCCCAGTAGGAGCCCAGGGCGGCAAACAAAAACACTCTAAAACATCTTAAAAACTGACTTTAGAATATATTTAAACAAAACATCTTGAAAAACATTTTATTACAAAGCTTTAAAAACATCTTAAGCAATTCCAACACAGACGCAGACTGGATTAAGGTCTCTACTTAAAAGGCTTGTTGAAAGAGGAAGGTCTTCAGTATGTGCCAAAAAGATAACAGAGATAGCACCTGTCTAATATTTAAGGGGATATGATGATATTATTACATACAGTCACTTAAGACAGCTCTTGCTTTGCAAGCTAACAGTCTAAAATACAGACCCAAAAAGAAAAGGGCACGAAAAGCAGGACTCGGTGCAAAGTTGTTGTTTTAATTTTAATATTTTTTTCCAAGGGGAGAGAAGAAAAAGTAGCTTTGGAGCTGCATTTCTAGAAATTGGCTCAGAGCAACTTGAAAAATTAACACACTTCCTTTGTCTCTGGCAGCATGACTGAGCTCGAGAAGGAAGTTGGCACCTTGAGGAGTGGGCTGAGGGCTGTGGAGACGGTGAGTATTGTTTACCCACTTAATGGTCCTCCTGCTACGAGACGACTGCAAGGAGCTCCTTTTAGCATCCGTCCTTGCAGAGGAAGGAGGGGGAAGCTGGCTGTAGATGTTTTTATCTCTCTCTCCTAGAGCCTGGTTTCTCTTCTCCTTCCTGACCTGCATCTCATTACGGTTTTATAGGACTCTTAATGACCTGAGTAGCTTTCCTTTCTCTTTTTCATTATGAGCATTTAAAAAAAAGAGTTTGTTTTGGGGTGGACAGAACTGGTGCAGATGCAACCCTTAAAAATATCAGGAGAACCCTGCAATGACAAGCCAGTGGCCCATTTAGGCCAGCATCCTGTTCTCACAGTGGCCAACCAGGTG
Organism: Rhineura floridana; assembly: GCF_030035675.1. NCBI lineage: Eukaryota > Metazoa > Chordata > Lepidosauria > Squamata > Rhineuridae > Rhineura > Rhineura floridana. The sequence goes on along the minus strand of NC_084481.1, from coordinate 228,009,521 downwards.
CCTGTGGAAAACCCTCAAGCATGACCTGGGTGCAACAGCACTCTTCCCTCCTGCGGTTTCCAACAATTGGTATTCAGAAGCATCTGCCTCCAACCGTGGAGGCAAAGCATAGCCATCATGGCTAGTAGCCACTGATGACCCACATGACTGGCCTGATTCCATGTGGCTGTCGCGTGGCTGGGTGAGCGTGTAGTGGACTTTGGTCTTCTGCTCTTCAGGACTTTCCTAATCCCAGTCAACACCTGAGATTATGCCCACCACCGTTCCTTTCCTTGAACCCCCAAATGACCAAAATTATTTTTTTCCCCTCCAAAGGAGCTGGAATACCAGAAATCTCAGCCCTCCCATCCAGGAGACAAGTTTGTTTCCGTTGTCAGCCAGTTCATCACATTGGCCAGCTTCAGCTTCTCAGATGTGGAAGATCTCCTAGCAGAAGCCAAAGAACTGGTAAGAAACTGAAGTCATTAGGGGGCCTCTACGGCTCCAGATATTTCTGCTTCTTAAGATGCATCTATGCCACACTCCAGGGTATGTCCACAGGGGCTGGGGTCCCAGTCCCAGGAGATGTAAGCCTCTCATGAGAGTACTTAACCAACACGGGCCAGGTTGCAGTTGCAGCATCGTCCAAACAAACCAAAGACAAGCACAGAGAACCAGTCTAGGTCCAAAACGTGATTCAGAAGCAAGGTCAGGAAACTTCTCAAGGTCAAGGAGGGAGTTCATCAAGGAGGGGGCCATAGAATCAGCAGGAGCCAGAGACCTGTGTTGTTTCCAGCAACTGGAAGGCTCAAGGAGGAGGCCATGCCTCCTAAAACCACACCCTAACCACAGATGCTGGTAGTCTAGGAAGCCTTGGGGATTGCTAACTCACAAGTAGACCCTTTACTCATGAGCCGCACAATGACTCTGAGTCCATCAGCACACGCTCTGCTGTCACTCTTCACCCTGGACTTTTTGGCGTTGGTGTTCTCGAGGACTGAGGGGTAGCTACACCTTCTCCTCTGAAGAGCTCCAGGGGTTCTTCAGCAAGTCTTCCAGGGGATCCTCCGCACTGGGTCCAGGAGACCCTGCCTGTTCCTCAAGGTCCTTGACCTATGGAGCATCTGGTACATCCTGTGAAGATTCAGGTGTATGGCATCAGGACAAGGCTAGGCATGACATTCTGAGGGTTTGTCATGATGATGGTTCTTATTTTACAGCTGGTCAGCTGAGACGGAGAGAATACGTCTTGCTTGGGGCCACCCTCCCACAGAGCCAGGCCTTGAACCTTATTGCTGCTGACCCCCTAATGCTTGATTTGCATTAGGCCAACATTCCTCTGTTAAGTTTTCGCCCAGGTCAACTGAAGAAGTTTAAATTCCACAATAAACTATGTATTTTTTGCAAGATGATTTAGCATATCTTAAAAGTCTATAAAAATATCCTCCTGATACAACTTAATCAAACATAATCCAGGTCCAGAGGTCTACTTATTTAAAATGTTATTTATCTATGTATTTTTTATTTTATTTATATCCTGCCCCTCCTCCCAGCAGGAGCCCAGGGCGGCAAACAGAAGTGCTAAAAACACTTTAAAACATCATAAAAACAGACCTTAAAATACACCAAAACTAAACATTAAAAACATTTTTTTTGTAAAAAAGCTTTTAAAACATCTTTTAAAAAGGGTTAAAAAACATACTGTTTTTAAAAAATAAACATATTAAAAAGCAATTCCAACACAGACGCAGACTGGGATAAGGTCTCAACTTAAAAGGCTTGTCGAAAGAGGAAAGTCTTCAAAAGGCGCCGAAAAGATAGCAGAGATGGTGCCTGCCTAATATTCAAAGGGAGGGAATTCCACAGGGTTGGTGCCGCCACACTAAAGGTCCGCTTCCTATGTTGTGCATAACGGACCTCCTGATAAGATGGTATCTGCAGGAGGCCCTCACCTGCAGAGCGCAGTTTTGTTTGAGGAGGGAAGGAAGGAACTCTTTGGTAGGTTTCAGTGTATGCCTTCTGCAGTCCTTAAAAGCAGGTTAGCGAAGGTGCCATGCAGTTGAAGCTCCTACTGTTGGAGATCAGGTGAGGTCAAGGATCTTCCATCTGTTCATCGCCACAAAGTATTTTGGTCAATGTGTCAAAAGATGGATTTCTTTTTCTTCCCTTGACTCCCTTTTTTCTTTTTCTTTTTTACTTTTTAACAAGATTTTTGAGAAGAATTGCCACCTTCTTAATGGTACCACCAGATGAAGCTCGAGCCAGATGTGGTTCAGTTATTTTGGCTTGACTCTTCTATGTTTCTTCTTTGTCGTGGTTAACAAATACTTATAAAAGCTAAAATCGGAAACTGGCATCATTGAAATTTAAATTAGATATGTAACTGGCAGTAATTATTGTTTTCATTGAGTTGACTCAGGATTTGTTGTTGTTGCTGTTTAAACATATTAGCTGTTTGTGACACAAAAATGTCCCAAAGCAACTTAAAATAAATTTAAAAACATAAGTAAAAAATGCATTTAGCTGCATTCACTCAAAAAACACATGCAATTCGTGAACAAAGCACCACCACGAAAAAGAGTGTGTGGCACCACACTCATTCAGTTGTTTTTTATTGATTCATGTCTCACTAATTTTGTTTTTATTTCTCATTTTTATTTCTTATGGTGCCCATCTTCAGTTTAAATCTAAACTGAACTAAAACCCTGTTCAGCCACAACATTCACTGTATGGCTTTAAAGGGAAGGGAGTTAGATGGCCTAATGGTCTTACTCTGTATAAGGCAGCTTCCTCTATTCCTGCGACTTTGCTCAGGTCAACTGCTGGAGGGGGACATCGTTTTATCCGATGCATAGAACATAGACACATTAACACTGGCAATCATTCATGGCCGAGTAAGATTGTCTTTCAGGGTAAGGTCTTTAACAGTGGCTTCGTAAGTGACTGTGGAGGCCAATTCTGGATCCACACAGCCTCCCACAGTGAGGACATAGGTTTCCAGATGGAAGATGGCTGCGATGAGGATTTGCTTGACGTGCCTTCCACTTCGCTCGTTTGTCTCTTTTGCCCTGTATTCGTGCTTCTTCAAAGTCCATAGCACCTTTGATAATAGCCAACCTCCATTTGAGAGTTCATGGGCCAAGGCTTCCCGGTTCTCGATGTTCATGTTACATTTTTTTAGATTCGCTTTAAGAACATCTTTAAACCTCTTTTGCTGTCCACCAATATTCCATTTTTCACCCTTAAGTTGGGAGTAAAGTAGCTGCTTTGGAAGACGGTGATCAGGCATTCGAACATCATGGCCGGTCCAGCGAAGTTGATGTTGAAGGATCATTGTTTCAACACTGGTAGCCTTTGCTTCTTCCCCCTTGAACTGAGTCAGATCATTTGTCCATCCAGCTCAGTATTGCCTACACTGACTGACAGCAGCTCTCTGGGGTTTCAGGCAGGGCACATTCCCAGCCCTACGTGGAGATGTCACCAGGGATTGAACCTGGGACCTTCAGCATGCAAGGCAGATGTTCTACCACTGAGCTACAGCCCTTCCCCAAATACACCAGCTGCTCATGATGGCTTGTGCCATCCCATCCCATCTGCCATGTCGCTGATAAGCTGATAAGTGCACATTGTAAAGAGCCATGGCCTCCTCCTGGGTTTCAGTGCCTTGACCTATAAAATGACAGCATTTGCTGCAGGCCATTCAGTTGTTGTGTGGAACTGTTGAACGAGGACTGTAAAGTTCTTTGCCCAGCCTGAATTTTGTTGGTAGTTTATAAGAATTGGCTTTCTGGTTCAAACTAATGTCCTTTTAATTCAACATTCTGTTTCCAACATGGTAGTTGTGATCTAGGTGATCACAAGTAGGCCGTGAAGGCAAGGGTCTTTCTCCTGTTTGTATCCAGCATCTGAAATTCAGAGATATACTGCCTTTGTACATGGAGGTTTCTTTCAGCTATCTGTCCCTCTATTTCCAAAGCCAAAACTACACCACTCATGCATAACAGCAGGCTCAGGGTAAGCTTGAGGTTTGCAGATACTAAAAAAAAAAAAGCTTAAGGAGAAACCCCCGCCCCCAAGAGCAGGAGTCAAAATAAACCCCATAAGAACTCATTGGCATAGAAGGTTGGGGGAGTGAGAGAAAGAGAACAGATAACCGAATGGGAGGCGGAAGTGGAACAGAGTAGCTAAAAAGGAAGGAAAAGATAGATACATGGATGTGAAAAGGGTAGATAGAACCATCTTCTCTGGAGAGATCATTTCCTGGTTTACAATGAGAAGCTCTTTAAAAATGTCCCAAGGGATAGAAGTGAGAGTAGCCAATAGACATCAACAGAAAAATTAAATATTTTAAAGTAGATTGGATTGGGCACAAGTTGAACGCGCACCCCAGAATGGAGTGAGGCCCCTCCAAAACTGCCCAGCCTGGGCTAAACAGACATAGTCAGGGAGAGGATGGAAGAAGTGGCTGGGACCCTATACAAAAAACAGGGTTCAGAACCCCCACTTGTCATGACTAAAAAGTAGACACAGGTAGATGTTCCTTGCATGCATTTGTCTTAATTCTTTTCTTTTCTTTTAAAACCATCTAAGCTAGTGGCCATAGAGGGGCCACCAAGAAACTCACGGAAGCCAGCAAAAGAAGCACTATGGCCATTTTGCAATTTACTTGCATTTTGTTTTTAATGCACACTTCTGTAGATTGCACAAACTTCCTGCTTGGATGGGTACAGTTTCCTTTAAAAAGAAACTGTGGAGGTGGGGGACCTCTTTTTCAAAAGCACATTTGGTTCTAATATTGCAGCATGTGGCAACGATAAATATTATGCAAACCTTCAAAGAGAAGTTGAGAATGCAAGTTTGCCCTCTCCCTGTTGTGTGTTTGAGTTTTATATCTTCTGTGCTGCAGTGTGGAGCCCTGATGGTTTTGTTGCTCCTGAGTTAAGGATTGAGAGGGGGGGGCTAGATAATAAAGAACATTAAATAAAAACAGAGGTGAGACTTCCTGTCTTCAAAATGGCAGTGGCGGTTCATGAGTGCGGGAGGCAAACCAGACCTTTGAAAATGAAGGTTTGGTGAGGAGGAGAGGGGAGTGAGGGTTTTAACTATGGTATCAAAGTTTGGAATTGGGGCAAGGTGGTGGTGGAATGGTTCAGAGCAGAACAAAACCTTTGTGTGCTATCTGTTTAAAGAGTGGGGAACCTTTGGCCCTCCAGATGTTGCTGAACTGCAACTCCCATCATCCCTAGCCATTGGCCATGCTTGATGGGGCTGATGGGAGTTGCAGCTTGTGATGCGTCCTTCCCTGGCTCTCCCTGTCAGGTTCCTACCTGCTCGTGGTTACTGCCTGTCTCTAGGCACCACCAGGGACTCCACCAGTCCGGACCGCACTCTCTTATGATTTACCTATCCCCGCTCTAGCACAGATCTCAACAGATCCCCCTGCTAGGCAACCACCAGTAACGTCCCAATACTAGTATTCCCAGAGGCTCTGAATACTGGTATTGTTATTCTCTTCACCGCTGCCACCATTTGTTACAGTTCCCCTTTAGCCTTGGTCATTACCTTACCCTCCCTTCTGGTCTGTGAAACCCCAGCCAAGGATCAGGCCTTTGGTAAACCAAATTAAGTATTTATTACAGATAACAAAGCTAACAAGATTAACAAGATTTCTTCTTAAGGCACATAAGCATATGGTTTTACTCAATACTAATCCGAACTCCACCTCCCTCCTGGTAAACAACTCTCTAAACCCCACCAAGCAATCCACTCTTTCTCTTCTCCCCCCAGATTCCACAATTCACCACCTCACATTCCCCCAGATTTACCTGTCATCCTTTCATTTATACTGTCAGCCATTTTAAACATTCAGCCAATCATCAAGCATTCTATTGCCCATTCACTCCCCCTCCTCTTTCACTACTTACCATGTATACTCTAAACAACCAGCACTTACCATATATACACTAATATATAGGAACATCACATTTCCCCCCCCTTAAACAACTGCAGAGTATTATTCCTGTTCCAGGATTTATACGTCGCGTTAACAAATAAAAGTCTCTATGGGGAAAATGTCTTTCTTTGTTCCTCTGTCTGGTCACGTCACTGCAGTCCCAGCCACTTGCCTGGAAAGTCCATCGGCCAGTACATTGTCCTTGAACTGGAAGTCCACTTGAGGACCACCTCTGCAGCATAGTGTTATGGTTTTTCATAGTCTGCAACCATAACAAGGCCCGATGATCCGTAGTCACTGTGAATCTTCGTCCCCACACGTATGGGCGCAACTTGTTCAGTCCCCACACGACCGCTAGGCACTCCTTCTGGACCGACGAATAGTTTTTCCCCCTCGGCGTCAGCTTGCGACTCAGATACGCCACTGGATGTCTGGTGCCTTCTCTCTCCTGCAGCAAGACGACTCCCAGCGCGAGGTCCGACGCATCTGTAGCCACGATGAATGGTTTCTCATAGTCTGGTGCTATTAATATGGGTCCTTGGCACAAGGCTTGCTTCAGTAGATCAAAAGCCTTCTGACATTCATCCGTCCATACCACACGCTCATAACACTTCTTCTTGGTCAATTCATGCAAGGGGGTTGCTATTTCCCCAAAATTTCTCACAAACTTCCTATAAAAACCAGCCACACCCAGAAATGCCCTTACTTGTTTTTTGGTTAAGGGGATCGGCCACGCTTGTATTGCCTCCACCTTGCTCCATAAGGGGGTGATTTTCCCACTCCCCACCTTATGTCCTAAATGGATTACTTCCTTTAGTCCAAACTGGCATTTCTTAGCTTTTATTGTGAGGCCTGCTTTTCTTAAGGCCTCCAATACTGTTGTCAGGTGTTGGACATGCTCAGGCACCGACTTGCTAAAATTGGCCACGTCATCGATATAGGCCACTGCAAAATCTGACATGCCTCGCAACACAGTATTGATTAGCCTCTGAAATGAACTTGGTGAGTTTCTTAGTCCCATGGGTAAGGTCACAAACTCATATAACCCATCTGGTGTACTGAAGGCAGTTTTGGCTCTGGATTGCTCGTCTAGTTCCATTTGCCAAAATCCTTTACAGAGATCTAGTATAGAGATAATGGTTGCTGCCCCCAATAACTCTAACATTGCATCTACCCTAGGCATAGGATACGCATCTGGGACAGTAATTTTATTGATTAGCCGATAATCAATGCAAAACCTGGTCGTTCCATCTTTTTTCAGAACCAGGACAATACTTGAGGCCCAGGGACTGATGGATTCCCTGATCACTCCTAATTCCAGCATCTCTTCCACCTCCTTTTTGATCTCATTCAAAACTTTCCCATTCACACGGTACGGAACAGATCTGATTGGGGCATGATCTCCAGTATCAATGGAATGTATAACTATACTGGTTCGGCCAGGTTTGTTGCTAAAGAGATTCCTATAGGTTTTCAAAACTCTCAGAATCTCCTCTTTTACTTCCTCCTTCACCTCCTCTGACCATTCCACTTGATCTATCTACCCCTCCTTTGTCTTTGCTTTCCTGTACCAAATCTGGAAGTTCAGGCCCACTTCCCTCAGGGAATAAGGTAACTTGCAACACCTTTGCATCCCTGGTATGGTAAGGCGTTAACATATTTACATGAACCACTTTGCTTTTCTTTAATTGGTCTGTGGTGATTACATATGTCACTGTGTCAAGCCTTTCTCTGATGGTATATGGTCCTTCCCAGTTAGCCTGTAATTTGTCATGTTTCCTGGGTATGAACGCCATAACCATATCTCCCACATCATACACACGTTCTCTGGCTGTTCTGTCATACCAGTAACTTTGCTTCTCCTGTGCATGACTCAAATTCTCTTTCACTACTTCCATCATTGATGTTAATTTATTGCGGAATCCCAATACAAAATCTACTACAGAAGTTTTGTACTCTCCCAGAGTTCCTTCCCATGAATTTTTTAGCAGTTCCAAAGGTCCCCTCACTTTTCTAGTAAACATTAGTTCAAAGGGTGAGAAGCCTGTTGACTCCTGAGGGACTTCTCTGTATGCAAATAAGAAACATCCCAACCGTTCATCTCAGTCTTGTGGGTGATCTTGAACATAGCTTCTTATCATGCCCTTCAAAACGCCATTGAATCTCTCAGTTAGCCCATTAGTGGCAGGATGGTAAGTAGTGGTCTTTAGATGTTTTAGACCACAACATTTCCACATACATTGCATCACTTCTCCCATGAATACACTGCCTTGATCTGTCAGCACTTCATGAGGGAAACCCAGCCTCATAAAGATTTTTAATAAAGCCTCTGCCACTACAGGGGCTTCTACAGATCTCAGTGCTTCTGCGTCTGGGTACCTGGTGGCAAAATCCACCACCACCACTAGATATTTCTTGCCATGCCTTGTGGGTTTGGAAAAAGGGCCCACCAAATCTATTCCCACTCTATAAAAGGGTTGTCCAATTATAGGAAGGGGCTTTAAGGGTGCCTTGGTCTTTACTCCACTCTTTCCCACCTTTTGGCATATTCCACAAGATAGACAATGTTGTTTTACATCCTTGGAGATATTTGGCCAATAATAATGTGCAGCCAATCTCCTCTTGGTCTTTTTTATTCCCAGATGTCCTGCACATGGGACATCGTGGGCTACCTCTAGCAATCTGGTTCTGTATTTGCTAGGTACTATCAATTGCTTCACTGGTTCACATTCATCCTTTCTCTCAGCAGGCATCCACAGTCCACATAAAATCCCATTCTCACACACAACTTGACTCCTCAGCTTGTCAGTGAAAGGAATCTGTTGGGTCAGGGCTTGTTCCTTTACCTGCTTCAAACTGATATCTTTATGCAGCTCTTCCCTGAATTGCTCTGCTTCTTCCCCAGAGACCACTTGATACAGTTTGTCTTCTTCAGCAGGCCTGCTAGTGGTTGCTATGGTGACCTGAGGCTGGTTAACAGATTCCACCCTGTTTGTTTCAGCCCCCCTTAATATGGCTTCTTTTTCTCTGCCAATTTGCTGTCTGGTCACTACATAGATCTTTCCTTGGGCGCCCATTACATCCCTTCCCAGTATTACTGGTTCTTGTTGCTGGGCATTAATGCCTACTTTATATCGGCCCTCTCGGCCTCTCCAAGTCATTTCCACCAGGGCCACAGGCAAACTTTCTGGTTGACCTCTCACTCCTTGGATAGTCACAGTTTCCTGAGGTAATATTACCTCAGATTTTATTAAATCTGGCCTCAGTAATGTCTGAGCGGCACCAGTATCAAGCAATGCCCAATAATTTGCCCCTTGTACTCTCACTTCCTCTCTCAGACTTGAATCAAGGTCTGTTACTTCTGTCCAGTTTATCTGGCAAAACTGAACCTTTTTCGCTGTTTCTAAAGCCTTGGGCTCTGTTTTCACTGCCCTTGTCTGAGCAGGATTACTAATGGGGTTGGCAACCTCACATTGAAAACGTAGGTGCCCCGGTCTACCACAGTTGTAGCATAATTTCTCCTCACTTTTAGGGTACACAGATCCACTCTGGGGTGTCCTGTGCCCTTCAGATTTTAATGGAGGACTCACTCTCTGTGGTACCACATCCCTTCTGCCAGCAGTATATGGTCTGGGTTTAAACTCTCTTGATGTTTTCCCCACCCAGCCAGTTCTATTGGAGGCGAAGTGATCCGCCATCTCTGCGGCCTCCTGCACAGATGTAGGGGAACGGTCTTTGACCAGGAGCCTTATTTCTGGTGGTAACTGATGGTATAATTGATCCAGTATCATGAGGCTTTTCACCTCTTCCACTGACTGAGCTTTGGCACTACTCATCCACTTTCCAAATATATCCATCAACTTTGCTCCCAGTTCCACAAAAGACCTCCCTGTCTGTATCTGGCAATTTCTGAAAAGCTTTCTAAAATAATCAGGCCCCAGTCTGAATCTTTTAAACACTGCTTCTTTGAATTCAGCGTATGTGACGGGCTTGTCTGAGGGGAAATATTGGTATACCTCAGCCAATTCCCCTTTAATCAGGTTTGATAAATACTGCATGTATTTATCTTCAGGTAGCCCCCACAACTGAGCTGCTTTTTCAAAGGTGCTGAGGTAAATTTGAGGATCTTGACCAGGCTCATAGACAGCAAAGTCCTTTGGAGTAATTTTTATTTTTGCTCCATCTCTGTCTTTCCTTGTCTCCTCAGAGTGAAATTTCTCTCTATCAAATTTTAACTTTTCTACTTGTAATTCAGCATCCACTGCTCATTGCTTCTCCCTCTCCTCAAACCCCAATCTCATTCTCTCAATTTCCAACTCCCTCTGTTTTTCCTTCTCTGCACCTTCCATCCTCAATCTCTCAGCTTCCAACTCCCGCTGTTTATCTTTTTCCTCAGCCTCCATCCTCAATCTCTCAGCTTCCAACTCTCTCTGTTTTTCCTTCTCTGCACCTTCCATCCTCAACTTCTCTCTCAAGTACTCTATATAAGCGGGATTGCTTAAATATCCTTCTGGGGTCTCTTCTCTGACAGGTTGTTTTTGCTGGGCAGTTGCAAATCCTATAAGTGCTACCCTCAATTCATCTACCCCTTTACCCTCATGAGGTAAATTGAATGTTATGCACTTCTCCACCAGCTCCTCTCTTTTCATTTTTATGTATTCAGCCATGGTGTTTGAGTTCACTCACTCTTTGCCACACACTCTTTGCCAGTCACTCTCACAAGAAATCTTGTTTTGTTATTTCTGTTTGCCACACAACTATTAGGGATTGTCTAGTATTCGTATCTCACTGCTAGAGCCAACACCTGTGACGTAGTCTCCTTTGTCACCACGTGTCTTTGGGACTCTCTTTGGTTCGTATCTGGATTCTCTGTTGTTCGTATCCCACCGCTAACACCACATGTGATGCGTCCTTCCCTGGCTCTCCCTGTCAGGTTCCTACCTGCTCATGGTTACTGCCTGTCTCTAGGCACCACCAGGGACTCCACCAGTCCGACCGCACTCTCTTATGATTTACCTATCCCCGCTCTAGCACAGATCTCAACAGATCCCCCTGCTAGGCAACCACCAGTAACGTCCCAATACTAGTATTCCCAGAGACTCTGAATACTGGTATTGTTATTCTCTTCACCGCTGCCACCATTTGTTACAGTTCCCCTTCAGCCTTGGTCATTACCTTACCCTCCCTTCTGGTCTGTGAAACCCCAGCCAAGGATCAGGCCTTTGGTAAACCAAATTAAGTATTTATTACAGATAACAAAGCTAACAAGATTAACAAGATTTCTTCTTAAGGCACATAAGCATATGGTTTTACTCAATACTAATCCGAACTCCACCTCCCTCCTGGTAAACAACTCTCTAAACCCCACCAAGCAATCCACTCTTTCTCTTCTCCCCCCAGATTCCACAATTCACCACCTCACATTCACCCAGATTTACCTGTCATCCTTTCATTTATACTGTCAGCCATTTTAAACATTCAGCCAATCATCAAGCATTCTATTGCCCATTCACTC